>NW_027397134.1:3446159-3480798 GCF_003265705.2 Callorhinus ursinus
TTTTGCTGCTCGGCTGCCAGATGTCACGCTCCTCTTCACAAATCCTTAAGAGCCTTTTTTTTTTTTTTAATTCTTTATAGGATGGAGCCTAAGCCCTGCATGTATGTATGCATGTATGTATTTAAACCCTGTTTACCCTAATATTCTACAACCCTTGGCATTTTGCTCCCAGTCTGTCTTTGCAATTTGGTATCCTGCTGTGGAACCCCTCACTCCCTTCAAACAGGCTTTGGCCTTTATTTGTGTTTTTGCCTATATTCTGCCCACCTTTCAAGGCTGCCGCCTTCAGGAAGCTCTCCTGGACTGTTGCAGCACATAGTTATCTCTGCTGCTTCTGAACTTGAAACAACCTGGTCTGGTCACTCATTTGGCTCTCATAATATGTTTTTTGTTGTTGTTGTTTAATTTGTAGGTGTGTCTGTCTCCTCACTAGGTTGTGAGCCTACTGAAGTCAGAGGCATGCCTTCTGAACTGCTTTGTATCCCACCAGTACTTCAGAGGGCCTAAGTCGGATGCTATGTAAAGGATCTGGGACTGAAATCCTACCATTTTTCTGTGAATAGGAATGAAAGACTTGATAAATGAGTTTCCAAAATGAAATGATTTAACAGATTTGTATAGGGTCTGTTGCTATGCCAGAATTAATGTACTTTTAAATCAGGAATGGAATGAATTAGGAAATTTGTGTACATTTTTTCTAATTATGTGTGATCTTACAGGGAAATAGTCTATAGTGGGGATTTCTTTCTTTCTTTTTTTTTTTTTTTAAGATTTTATTCACCTCACAGAGAGACACAGCGAGAGAGGGAACACAAGCAAGGGGAGTGGGAGAGGGAGAAGCAGGCTTCCCGCTGAGCAGAGAGCCTGATGTGGGGCTCGATCCCAGGACCCTGGGACCATGACCTGAGCCGAAGGCAGATGCTTAACAACTGAGCCACCCAGGTGCCCCTGTGGTGGGGATTTCTGACCTAGATCCCCTTCAAGACGAAAGCTAACAAATGCATGGATTTTAAACCTGCTATTGTTGATATTTTGTTCCCTGGTGAGCTGCCCTTTATTTTCAAGTTTTTATTTCAGTATTTTTAAAACTTCCAACTCATTTCTTGAATCTCTACTCACATTGTTACAACTCTGTTCTTCTCTTAAAAACATCTCCAATCTTTTGAGCTATTATGATAATATATTTTGTTTCCTTGACCCCTCTTATGGTTTTGTGGTCGTGCCTTCAACTCTGCAGGGTTTAGGTGGGTCTTCACTGGAATTTTTAGTCCCCCACCCCCATACCAAGGTGGATCCACCTGCACAGGAGGGATTTATTTTCCCCTCTGTACCCTCTCCCTATCCTTTCCTCTGCCTTCTGGCCTTGAACACACCTAACAGTCCTGGACCATGTCTTTTTCCCAGTTAACTCTTTTGTGCCCAATCGGTATGTGGCTTGTTCAGCTGCCTCTGTGGGTGAAATCATGTTTGTGTCCCCATATACCATTTCCTCCTTGGCTTTTTTCCCCCCATTTCTTACTTCCCTGTTAACTGTGTGGCAGAAGAGGTGGTGACATCACAAGGTTGCCGTTAGTAGCTCTCTGTTTTTAAGATACGGGGACAGGTGACTTACCCAAGGCCACCGGGCCAGTATGGAGCAAAATTGGCCTTGTGAGGCAGCCCAGGGATGTGCCATGCCCCATGATGGCCCCACATGGTGGCATTGGGAGTCTAGTGGCTGGTCAGGTGCCTCTAGCTCTGAGGGAAGTTGTCCAAATGAAGCAACCTGGAACACTTACTCTAGCAGCCATATCTAATCGGAGGGGAACAGATTTTGGGTGGGTTTGATATTTCCTCCAGGTTCAGCTGTGTGTGTATTTTTCTGGAGAGATGGGCTCTCTAATATTCATGTATCTCTTAAAGGGGTTTGAGGTCCCCAAACGATGAAGAAGCCCCAGCTTGGGGTAACACTTGATGTCCCTGCAGAGATTGCAGTGGAGAAGGTGGCTCTGTGGGCCACATGCTGTCTTGGTAGCTCCAGTACTGCCTGGGGGGCACAGTAGGAAAGTGAGTGTGCCCTTCCTTCACCCCATCCAGTGCTAAACTGCTTTTTTTCCTTCATAAATTAAAAGTCTGTGAGGAATATAACCTTTAAAAATAGCAGAGTTCCTTTCTTTTTCAATTCTTTTTTTTTTTTTTAAGATCTTATTTATTCATTTAAAAGAGAGAGAGCGAGCACAAGCAGCAGGGAGAAGTGGACTCCCCGCTAAGCAGGGAGCCCACTGTGGGGCTCTATCCCGGCCCAGGAAATCATGACCCGAGCCGCAGGCAGACACCCAACCACCTGAGCCACCCAGGCGCCCTCTTTTTCAGTTCTTATAATAGAAAATGTTACATGTGTTCACAAGTAGAGGGGACCACGTCCGCGGTGTACCTCTGCAGTCCCTGTCACCCAGTCCCCATCACTCACTTTGAAAGTTGTCAACTCCTGGCCCCTCTTGTTTCATCTGCATCCTCACCACCCCCCACCCCTTGGTATTTTGAAGCAAAGGCACCCATACCATTTTTTTTCCTATGAAGATTTCAGTAACTCTAAAAGTGAGATTTTTCTTTCAAAACGTAATTCCAGTGCTCTTCCCACAAGAGGTTAATGTGAAGTTAAGGGTGTCCCCGCCAAAGGGACGGCCCCCCTTCCTCCCCTCCCCAGTGTAAGTGATCGAGTGTGTACTTGAGCGCCCCAGCACGGGCAGCCTGGTCTGGAGGTTGGGTACTGGTCGAGCCGGGAGGTGGTGGGGGTGCTGAGCGGGCTCCCGCCGGGCGATCCAGTCGTGGATGGTGGATCCCCGCGTGGGCGCCGCGCTGGTTTCGGCTTTGCCCCGGGCGGGAATCGCAGGATCAAAGGGCGCCGCGCGCTCGGCGCTTCAAAGCGCCCCAGACGCCCGGATTGCTGCAGAGAATGAGAGCACTCTGCTGATGTAATCGTAGCTTGTGAGACAGGTTCTTTTTTTTTTTTTTTTTTTTAATTTAAACAAAGACACCCCTGTTTGTCTAGAGAGGTGAAGCGTACGCTGCCCTGCGGAGGGCACGCGGCATCTGGAGGGTTCCACTCTGGACTGATGGGTCTCGGTAGGGCAGGAATGCTGCAAGTGGCTCGTGTTTTCCTAGATGGCCTTGCAGAGTTTCCCGTGAAAGACAGACTGCTTCTGTTCAGAGCAGCTGATTTTGTTAGGGTGGTGGGGTCTGTTCCCAAGTGAGCCTCGGAAGATTTTGAAAGCAGCATCCTCTGGTGGGGAGTCAGGCTTTGGAACACACCTGGGTGAACCAGGTGAGGAGACCAACCAAAAAGTAGGCAAGGGGTCTGTCTGTATGTAGGCTGCCCTTTGTCATTCCTGTCTCTGACTCTAGGAAGAAAGCTCCTCTGTCCCTTCTGCAGTGGGTGTGAGGGGCTTGCCTGAGGCTGGAGAGTAGGGCCATCCAACTGGGGGCTCCCCAAGAATATGGCTGAATGCTATGCCTCACCTGAAGATTCTTCAGCTTTTGTAAAAACTACATATGCATGGGGCACCTGACAGTCGAGTATGCAACTCTTGATCTCAGTGTTAGAAGTTCGAGCCCCATGGTGGGTGTAGAGATTACTTAAAAAAAAAAATCAACAGACATGGGAACATTCAGAAAATCAGCCAACTTAAGCTGGTGCCCCTGCCTTTAGTAGTTTCTCATATACACGTTGGTGAAACCCTGTGCCATATATACCTCCGTGAGTAAAATCATAGCCATATTCCATTTTCTTACTTAGTAAGAACTACAGACAGACAGCTACGGACAAAACAGCTCTCCAGTCTGAGCCAGCTTGTTAGCCCCGCACCAGAGTTCAGGATCAGTGGGGTCTGAGGCACTTAACCAGACTAAGTCATGGGAACTAAAGTTTACTTTGGCATCATACAGCCATCCCAACCAAACCCAACATGTGTAAAACCAGGTTTCTTTTTTTTTCTCCCCAGATCTGTTTCTCTTGGGTTCTTGTCTGTTACTCAAGCTAAAAATTACCCGGTGTCATTCTAAACTATCTGGCCTGGCCCCATGATGCCTCTGTCCATGCACGTTGAATTATCTGCAAGCTCCTTGAGGGCAAGACTGGGAGATTTTCCCCTTTTTTAAAAAAATTACATATTCGATTCCCCTCATTTCCTACAAAAATGCTTCCCCCTCTATTTTATTAAGAAAAATTTCAGACATATGGGAAAAGTGAAGGGATTTTACAGTGAACACCTAAATTCTTTTTTTTTTTTGGAGCACCTGTATTCTACCATTAATATTTTACTATACTTGCTGTATCATGTATCTGTTCTCTGTACATGTGGCTGATGTGTCTTTAGTATTTGAGACCCGAGCACACATATTTCCTACACACAGTAGGCACTCAAGATGTTTTGATGGATGTGACAGTTTTTTGAGATTCCCTTTTTATTCTGTTTGTATCACATTTAGATCCAACTCACTCACGGGCTCTTTCGCTCTGTTGGGAACAGCTCTTGGGATCTTGCTTCTTAATCAGGCACTGAAGGGAGGACTCAGAGGAGATTGCATGGCTAGTGGACCACCTGGGGTACAGAGTTTGCTTTAGAGACCCTGTTGTGTTTGAATGACTTCCTCCCTCTTATTTCCTGGAGCAGAGCCCATTGCCCTTCCTTCATCTTGTCCCTCCTTTGCCTTCTGGCAGTGTGACCTTCTGGCTGCAGTGAACACGGCCCATTTTGTTCAGAGGCTGTAGGATTTTTTTTTTTTTTTTTTTTTTTTTTAGGCTGTAGGATTTTGTATAGTAAGGGGGCCACTGTAGAGTATGCAGTTAGCTGGCAAAGTGGAACTGCTGGTATGTTTTAAACAAGCTGGTTTGGAAAATCTGTAGTTTGAACAGTATTGTGTTTTGGGTTTTTTCTTTTTTCCCAATTCAATAAAACAAGTCATATTTCTTTTTTTTTTTTTAAGATTTTATTTATTTATTTTAGAAAGAGAGAGAGAGCAGGAGCTGGGTGGGGGTGGATAGGAGCAGAGGGAAAAGGAGAAACACTCTCAAGTAGACTCTTGTGCTCAGCACCGAGCCAGACACAAGACTTGATTCCCCAACCCTGCAATTATGACCTGAGCTAGAATCAAGAGTTGGACGCTTAGCCGACTGAGCTACCCAGGCATCCCAACAAGTCATATTTCTTGAAATATCAGTATGAACTTGTGATTTGGGGGAAATTTCACTGGATTTGGCAAAGTGAGCTTATAGATACTCTGACCCTTTCATAGACCGGCTTTAGCTCTCACTTGCACATCTGCTTAAGGGATTCCCAGAAGCCTATATTGACTCCTATATAAAACAAATAGGTTTTGCAAAGTTGAGATGAAACACAAATTGTTGCGCTTAAACCCACTTCCCATGGACTCTTCTTTTGCTTTGCTTTTTATCCCCTTGTTAAGTTCATATGTGTAAAGTCTTTTTGTTTTTAATTAGGTATGTATGTGTGTAAACTCTACCCCACAACCCTGAGATCGAGTCACATGCTCTACCTGCTGAGCCAGGCAGGCGTCCTGTGTATAAAAACTTTTTAGAGTAGAAGCATTTTCTTCGTTATTGTAAACAGGAAATGGACAAGGCCTACAAACTTAACTGATTCTTACCTGATTCTTTCTCTTCATAGAATAGGTGAGCTCTTCCTTCCTCGAGTGGCAATCCTATTTTAGTTCCTTCCCTGCTTAAGGAGTTTGGGCTCAGACAGGTTTCTGTGTGTGTGTGTGTGTGTGTGTGTGTGTGTGTGTGTGTGTGTACGTTTGGAAGAATGACCTGTCTTTGCAGTAGTCCCATGGTCTCCAGGGTGCCAGGAGGTCTGTGATGGAGTTGTGTAGTGGGCCTCTTGGCTGATTGTGACTTTGGCGCTGCTGTCCTACCTGTTTTATTTTGCTGTCACTGTAGAAGGCAGCGACACAGTTAACAATGAAGCTAAGACCACCATCTCCAGTTTGATTCTGTTTAGAGACCTGTGTGTGTGTGTAGTCTATCGTCTTATCTTCATGACCAGATGACAATTGTGAGTTGATACCTGTCTCCCTACCCCTTTATCTTGGTCTGTATTTCGTTTCTACAGCTCTTTTATTTTGAAGTCTTTAAGCCCATAGAAAAGTTGAATGAATCGGTCAGTGTGTGGCAATATGTTAACAATTGCTCAGTTTGTACTCTCTCACACATGGTGTGTGTGTGTGTGTGTGTGTGTGTGTATTTCTCTGTTTTGGCTGACCATTTTAAAATTGCCAGTATCGGGGTGCCTGGGTGGCTCAGTTGTTAAGCGTCTGCCTTTGGCTCAGGTCATGATCCCGGGGTTCTGGGATCCAGCCCCGCATCGGGCTCCCTTGCTCGGCAGGAAGCCTGCTTCTCCCTCTCCCACTCCCCCTGCTTGTGTTCCCTCTCTCGCTGTGTCTCTCTCTGTCAAATAAATAAATAAAATCTTAAAAAAATAAAATAAAATTGCCAGTATCATGACATTTTATCCCTCAGTGCACCAGCATACATCTGCTGAGATTGAGGACATGCTCCTGACCACTGTACTATCATCACATCTATGAACTTGACACATTTAAATTTCACATTTTAATCGTCTCAGAAATGTCTTTAATAGCTGGCTTTTAAAAATCCAGGATCTATTCAAGATTCTTCTATAATATTTAAGTTTTTTTTAAGAAAAGATTTTATTTATTTATTTTAGAGAGGGAGAGCGTGCACACGAGTAGGGGGCGGGGCAGAAGGAGAGGGAGAGGCAGAGAATCTCAAGCAGGTTCCCCACTGAGCATGGAGCCCAATGTGGGGCTCAATCTCACGATCCAAGAGTTGGACACTTAACTGACTGAGCCACCCAGGCGCCCCAGTGTAGTATTTAACTTTTAAAATAGTTATGTCGTGTAGGTGCACATAGTGCGATGCTTAACCAGAAGCAACAGAAAAGGAAAGGCTTCTCCCACAATCCTACTTCCACAGCAGACCAGTGTCACTCTTCCATCCCTTCTGGTGTTCTTCTTTAAAAATGAAGCTTTGGGCAGATTTTTTAGTTCATTTTTATAACCGTCCATGAGGTAATTGGAGGTATCATGGAATGTGAAAGAAAAAAAGAACTGACCAAGACCGTTGTGCTGTTTTACCACATAAGCAAAAATTGTGGTCTTTGAAAATTCTTACTGAGAGATTTGGAGTATTATTAAGAATACCAGGAAGCCAGTGGCCTTTGAGTAATGCTTGAATCAAGAGGGAAGAAATCAGCTCTTCCTTTTGTTTGTTCAAAGGCCGACTTTTTTGAAGATGGAACAGCATCTGTAGGTCTTGGGACTCCTTTTTCCTAGGTGGTTTCTCCATCTTGGCACTGTTGACGTTTGCAGCTGGGTAATTCTTGGTTGTGGGGGGCTGGCCTGTGCGTTATTGGATGTTAAGCAGCAGCCTAGGCCCCTGCCCACTAGATGCCAATAGCAAATTTCCCTCTCAGTTATGACAACTAGAAATGTCTCCAAACATTGTCAAATGTCCGCTGGTTGAATGAGGCAGGGGATGTCTCCAATTGCCCTTAGTTAAGAACCATTGCTCTAGAAACTCTTTAGGGTTAATTATTGAGTTGAGGTTGATTGTGCTTCTGATTAGTTTCTCTGGAGGGAGGTTTCCTATTGTAATGACAGTTAAATTATTGTAAGCCCTGTCCCAGTTTGAGAGCTCAGAAATTTCTAGATGTTATTGGAAGCATACCACCAAAGGAAGGTGGTATGCTTTCTAAGTGTGTGCTGCTTTAGGAGTTGGAGGATCCGGCGGCAGACTCCTTAGTGGCCCCAAACCTCAGGTTGCTCATTTGTCAAGTGGAAATGATAGTAGTGCTTGTCTTAACTACTGGGCAGGTTATCCTGCAGGTCACACCCAGTCACATAACAGGACATGCCTTTGTAAATGTTCAGTGGGACACTGCTATGTTATTAATGAGCCAGCTATTGCTGAGCCCGAGAATGGATCTGCTCTTCTAAGGATGTGTTGGCTGTCTCTTGCTCTTTGATCATAGAGCACTTGAACCTCACTGTGAGAGCTTTTGGTCAGATCAGGAAATGGAGGAGTGTATTTTGCTTAGTGCAAATTTATACCCGTTCCTGTGGAAACAGCTTTGGGATTCTGCTGATGGGGAAGGCATATGGCTTGGCTGGATCTTGTCATAGGTCTTACTTGAATGGAGATTGCTGGCTTCTCAGTGATGAACCCAGAGAGCAGGCCGGGCAGAGGGTGGGAGGACCAGGGGCTTGGCTGAAGTGTAAGAGGCAGCCTGGGTTCTTAGCACAGTGCCTTTACCCTGGCTTCAGTGTGTATGCAAAGTAAGTGATTTGTGGACTACACCACCTTAGAGGGAGAAAAGTAATGTGCCACATTTTAGTGTCTTCTGGAAAGTAAGACATTTTCTTTATTTTTGCCAGGATGCTACTCCCGTTCTTTCATCCACAGGTTGACCAGTGGTGGAGCTGTCTGCCAGGGTCTTGTGCCATTGAGTGGTTAGATATATCTGGTGCTGATGTTCTTACCTTGAAGGACCCTTTGTTGTGGACCACCCAGAGAAACTGGGCCTGTGTAACATGGAATTGATCCAGTTGCTTTTTCCCTTATTCCCTCGCCGCCCCCCAAGGAAGCCAGAATTGGCCCGGTAGATGAAGGTGTTACTTTGTGAGTTCTTGTGTGACCTGAAGAAGACTGAAATGGAGTAGCAGTTTGCATCCGGGAAACCCTGGAATTACTGCACACATTCTGCTCTTAGGCCAGCATTAGTGTTTTGGCGTGGGAATTGACAGAGGGAAATAATCAAGGAGGCCACCACTGCATTGTTAGGGAACCCCATCAATCCATCCCTGCCCGGCACTCTCTTAGGCACTAGGGATACTGCAGTGGAAAAGTCGAAAATTCCTGCCCTCACGGAGCCCACACTGTACTGGGGAACCTAGCTCACAGCACGTTGTCATTCTGGAATCGGGGGGACTTTTGGGGCCCAGTTCTACAGAGCTAGACATGGAAAGGAACCAGCTACGCTTTGGTCAAATGGCAAGATACAGGTGAGACTCCTCTGGTCAGAGAAAGCAGAAAGTGTGAAGGGGACACACTGAGACCTGGCTTTTCCTGGTTCCTGCTGCCTTTGGAGTGAATGCAGAATGTCTGTGTTGCAGATAACCGGGTCGCTATTGGCATGCCCAGAATCTCAGGCAAGTTGAGAGGGTAGTAGCCACTTTGTGACACCAGGTCGTCGTGTGAGCATACTCGTAATCTGTCTCCAGGCTTCTCTGCCCTGCAGTCACACCAGCTGAGAGGCAAGACTGAACAGAGAAAGGGGGCTTTTGCAGCTGGAACCCCTAAAGCCTGGGCAGGGCTGACCCTGTGTTTCCTTGGATCCTTGTCTTGGTTGTCACTGGCTGTGATTGGTTCCCCTTAAGGAACCCTCATGGAAGAAAGTCGCCGAGTATCTGTCCACTCATCAGGAGCTCTGCAGCCTGCATCTGCAGTATGCGTCCTCTCTGAGGTACACTGTTCCTTTACTCCTCTCTTCGCCAGCCTCCTTCCTGTCCCTCCCTCTGCCTTAAAAAAGAGGAGGACTTTTAATTATATGGAGACAGAGATTGTGGAGGTTTATTAGAATGAAGTGTTGTGGGTGTGTTTTCCACCTTTGATAGTGGCTAAATCTTCCGAAGTACATCATCTGACAGTTTAGAATATAGACTGTCTTCTCACGGCAAAGCTGTGTTCTAATAGCTTGCAGTTTAAAAAATATGATCTAACCCCCCCAAATTAATGCATTCTTCTTAATTATACCCTAAATCTACCCTGATCTTTCCTTTCTTCCCCTTAATTTCTATAGAAGTTATTGGAATCTACTTACTAAAAATTGGGGAATTGTACATTCTAGTTGTTCAAAAATGAATCCATTCAAGTTCGAGCAGTACAATAAGTAAAAGGAGTTTTAGGCGTTATTCTGTTTTTTCAAAAAGAGCATTCGTGAGCCTGAATGAGGCAGTCAGTGTTCCTGACGAGCTGGGGGCCCATTGAGCAAATGTCCAACTCATCTGATGGGCATCATAACTATGAAGGAGTTAATGTTACCCCTGCCATGTTTAAATATTAACCAGAGGGCTTCCTCTGCCTTTGTCTGTTATCAACAATTACTTGGAACATTTTCTGGCAGTTGAGCTTTGTTTTTCCTCCGAGGAGATGCTGGGACAGGATGAGAATAGACATTAGGCCTCAACAAAGGAAGATTCTTGATTATGTCCAAAGAAACACTGGCCTTGTGGGCACATAGGGTTTGCCTTCTTAATAATATTGGTAACCTGTCAGCATTTCCCACCTTCCCAACACACATGCGCGCGCGCGCGCACACACACACACACACACACACACACACACACGGTTACCTGGATTGGAGGAGAGAGCAATAGTAATTATTTTATTGTGTAACAATGAATGGTACCTCTTCTCCTATTTGGGATATTCATTGGAGTCGCTTTGTGGAGACGGAGTGATGGTGAGGTGCAATTAAACACAGTCGAGTGCTTTCTGCTTAAGAATGCAGAGGTATTAATGCTCTCCAGGTCACTCATATTTGGGGGGACAAATAAGGAGGTTACTGCTCTACTGCATATGTGTTCATGTGGTTATTAACAAAAGGCTGGGTGACCCAGAAACTTAAACCCTGGGAAGAACAAAAGTACTTTCAAACTTACAAATGGGAAGATCTTGGAGGCTCTTGAATAGCTTCCCTGGAGTGCTTTCTTTGCTACCTAGCTGCTTGGGAGCTGTGGCATCTAATAGCTTCTCAGCCTAGAGGGCCCCATAAAATTTTAGCCTGTTTCTATATAGAGTGCTTTGGAGTGGCCATTTCTCTCTGCCTCTTACTTACTCTCAAATACCCTTTGGAAAAAGAGCTGATGAGGTGCATTGAGACTTGGCATCAAAAGCCATTCATTGATAGCTATCACTCACCCGTTCTTTACTGTTGGCCTTAAGTGTTGTTTAAAAAAAGAATTTGTTGGGGCGCCTGGGTGGCTCAGTTGGTTAAGCGACTGCCTTCAGCTCAGGTCATGATCCTGGAGTCCCGGGATCGAGTCCCGCATCGGGCTCCCTCCTCGGCAGGGAGTCTGCTTCTCCCTCGGACCCTCCCCCTTCTCATGCTCTCTCTCTCTATCTCATTCTCTCTCTCAAATAAATAAATAAAATCTTTAAAAAAAATAAAAAATAAATAAATAAAGAATTTGTTTCCAGGAATTACTCCCATAATGCAAGAAGACCTTCACGTTAAAGTCTGACCAGTGAAAAAGTACATAGATGAAAAAAATGTCCTCCCACTGTACTCTTCTTCCTGTAGACTCCCCTGTGACCAGCGGGGTGTCTGGTTTGTCTTTTCTGTGCATTTATCTGTGCACCCTATTTCTAGACTGGCTGATCCAGGGCTTCTTGGAATAGAGCAGGATACACTAGGTGCACCATAGCCAAACCTCATTATGGTTTATGATTCAAATTAGGTGAAACAGGACATACTCCTGCATGTGATTAGGCATTTGTGGTGCTTATCTTAAGCCCCTGGGTTTCGGGCCTTCTGTAAACTTCAGGCATTGCCCCACTTTCTGGTTATGGCTGTCACGATTCTTGATTCTTCCTGTGTTGTTCTAATCGGGATCTTCTAGAATGGAATTTTGGAATCTCTCAGTTCCTTCAACCTCGGACATGAGCGTGCAGACCTTGCCACTGTGCCTGTCCTTCGTCCCTAGAGGTGCCACTGTGAGACTCCTGTTCACATGATCTCTGGCTGTACAGAGGACGCTCACGTCTGCAGCAAACCATGTAATAAAGCCCTGTCACTTCCGTTTCCAATTACTCTGCTTCGATCTTAGTTTTGCTCTTCTGTGTCTTTGGGTTTTGGGTGCTCTGCCTGTGTCCTTGGTTCATCTCTGTTCATTCTGAGTTCTTCCCTTGAAGTATATTCACCTGGCACCACTTCTTGAGGTTAAGACTGCTGTCTTCATACTGTTGGAGGCTGGCCCTGTTGAACCCCAGTATGGCTGAGGTGCCCACACTAACACTCCTGACACAGGGGTGCCCCAGGTCAACCTGCTCTTTCCTCCCATCTCCTCCAGGGTTTGTTGGATTCCAATCTTCGGTGGCTTACAGAAAAAGATTTTCTCTAGTTCCACCACTATGACTTATGATAGAATCCATTTTCCTAAACTTGATATAGGGTTACTTCCAACAGCAGCAGAGTATTCTCTTAGGGTCTCCAAAGAGGCCACCCCACCTGAATTCCCAGTCACCTCACCATGGGTTTGGAGGGAAGGGGCCATTTGATCTTTTTGCTTCAAGAAGCACAGCTTATGGGCTCTTGGGCGGCCCAGTTGGTTAGATGTCCGACTCTTGATTTCGGCTCAGGTCATGATCTCAGGGTCCTGGGATCAGGCCCTGCAGGTGGGCTCCCCACTCAGCGGGGAGTCTGCTTCTCTTCCTCTCCCTCTGTACCTCCCCAACTTGTGCTCACATGTGTGCACGCACGCTCTCTCTCAAATAAACAAAATCTTTAAAAAAACCTTTTTTTTTAAAAGCACTGTTTATACTTTTTGTCCTTCACCATTTCCTGTGCACTGAACCCCTTGGTATGATGGGAGTTCAGGGGAGGGGGGGCAGACCAAAGGCACAGAGGTAATTGAGGAAGCCAGACTCTGTTCTCTTCCGCACAGGTGTCAGTGCGTCGGTCATTCCAATCCTGCTTTCATTCACCATGGCGCCTTTATTGCCAGTCCCTGCTCACTGCTGCTCCCGAAGGCATGTGAAAGTCTTTGAGCCATGGGTCCCCGATCCGGGAGAACGGTCTCCTGTCTGCACTCCAGTTTCATTCTCCTTGTCCTCTGGCTGCAAGTCTTGACCGGACGAAGCCATGACTCAGACTGAGACCCCTAGGGTCTTTCTAGCTGGGTCCATCTCTTGTTTCTGTCTGACCTGGGTTCTGTGGCTGTCATGCTCACCTACCTGTGCAGTTTCTGCCTTGATGACATGCTGTCCCCTAGCCCTGGGGTACATCAGCAGCGGGCCCTGATGCCTCGACACCTTTCTTGGGATCCTGAGGTCCACTCACTGGCTGCCCTGGCAGAGCAGTGGGCTTGGCAGCTAGGAATGTGACCCCCACTCCCTGGGCCCGGGAAGGTGCCTGGAGTAGCCCCTTGGTCATGGGTGGCGGACTTCTGATTGGTTTAGTTTTGCTCCTCTCCCACCCCTCCTCCCCTTGGCTCTAGGAGGTAGTAATTTTTAAGGTGACTTGGATCGCTGCGCTTTTCTTTACTGTGGTGTTCATACGGCTCATTCAGCAGACAGGTGGCCCCTTGAGTGCTTCTGAAAGTAGAGCTGAAATGCAGACCTCATGGGTCTTCTACACGAGGTCAAAGTCCTGCACTTAGAGGGGAGGAAGCCAATTGGGGATTATAAATCCTCCTGGACCAAGGAAGAGGATCAAAGAAGGACATGAGGGGCCATTCCAAAGGCAGGACTTGTAAGCTAGCATGGCACCTTATTCATCTGAGCTGCTACTACATACAGGTTTAAGTTTTGTTGTTGTTGTTTTTTTAATTGTGAAGATGAGTCTTTACCTCTTAAACTATTAGTTGTCATGCCCTGGCTGGTGCTGTTAATGTAAAATTGAGACTGGAGGCCATAAATTTGAAGATGAAGATGATAAACTGCTGCCAACAAACTTTTCCCTTCCAATAAAATGGGTTTTTTTTTTTTAAAAAAAGAAGACTCTCCATGTCAGATTCGTTTGTCTGAGATTTGTCTCTGAAGGTATCCCAGAGGCCCCCACGGAAGCTGGCTTGGGGAGCCAGAGGACGGACAGAACGGGTCAGCTTGGGTTGGGACTGGCCTGTGCCTGCATCCCAGTGCACGTACCACGTGAGGGCATGTGTCTGGTCTGAAAATCCTTTTTTGTCCATCAGCACACTGACCCCATTTCCAAGTTTCATTGTTCTGTTGTTTTGACTATAAAAGTGACACCTGTTACAAAACCAGTTTCTATGATCTAGAACAGCATTCTCAAACTTGTGTGTGCATCAGCATCCTCTGACCCCACCTCTACACTGTCTGATTCAGAGGCTCTGGGGTGGGGCCTGAGAATTTGCATTTCCAGCAAGTTCCCAGATGCTGCTGCTGCTGCTGCTGATCTGGTAACCACCCTTGGAGAACCACTGATTTAGAAGGTAGAAGGAAATGGGCATTATCTTCAGTATTACCAGTGGGAGCCATTGTTAACCCTCTAGAGTGTAAGGAATGTATAATTATGTAAACGGGCACACTCTTTTCTTTCTTTCTTTTTTTTTTCTTAAGTAGGCTCCACGCCCAGCCTGGAGCCCAACGCAGTGCTTGAACTCCCAACCGGGAGATCAAGACTTGAACCAAGATCAAGAGTCAGTTGCTCAACCAACTGAGCCACCCAAGCACTCCCAAATGGATATATTCTTAAGAGCAAAGATCGTTCTGGGCTACACACATTGCTTTAAAAAAAAAAATAACCTTTTTATTTTAGAAGAGTTTTAGATTTACAGACAAGTTGCAAAGGTAGAACAGAGAGTTTCTGTATGTCCTGTACCCACTTTCTCTAATTGTTAATATCTTACTTATTAAGGTACATTTGTCACAACTCAGGAACCCACACTGCTATATTATATGAATGAAACTGTACACTATTACTACTTTTAATGAAAATGTGTATTTTCATAAGATTCAAATATCAGAACTGCACAGTGGCAGAAGTGAAAGACCTCTTCCCCTCCTGCCCCACTCCTTCTGTATTTCAGAGTATTTTTCTAGGTGCTTGTATACATGTAATTACACACAAACACATATGCATACATGCACATATCTTATTCCAGGACATGCTTTTTGATTTAAAAATGATGTCTTGAAAGTTTTCCTATTTCAGTGTATCTAGATCTGCCCCACCGTGTTTTAATGGATAGCGCACATGGTTTTGTATACTTTTAAAATTTAACAGTATCTTACCAGTTTCCAGATTTTAAATCTAGTAGATTAAAGGTGAAGTCTGGCATACCTCCCTTTTATCTTCCGTTTGAGGTTAGAGATGATTTGCCCGCCTTTGTGGAGGACTTAGCATGTTCCAGGTGCTGGCGTGCATTTAGCACTTATTATCTGACACAGTTATCAAAACAGCCTTATGAAACAGGTATCCTTATTATCCCTATTAACAGGTGTGGAAGCTGAGGGTCAGCTAGGTTAAGCGAGCAAAACCCCTTTGATGACTTCCTAGCTGAAGCAGGCTCTCTGCAGTTCTGGGTGCCATGAGACGCGCAGCTCAGTGTGAACATTGCTTGTTTGTTCAGCTCTCCTAGGTGCCACACCCAGTGCTAGAATATGAAGGTGAAGGATGTCCTTAAGGAACTCAGTCTGGATGGGGAGACGTGCATTTAAACAAATAAGTATATGATAAATATTACACTGGAGGTTTTAAGTTACTGGTGGGTTTTTGATGCCTTAAAAAAAAAAATGCACTGGAGGAGGGGACGTGTGCCTGGAACTCGTGCAGTGCAGATGGAAATAGGGCATCAGACTTGGCAATCGGACTCGAGTTCACATTCATTGTCTTATGTGTTAGCCGAGTGACCCTCTAAGCTCTCTGAGTTTTCGTTAATGAGTATCTTAAAAAAATCCTTTTTATGGCTGTTGTTAAGATTAAACAAATATACATTAAGAACTAGCTATTTTTATGCTTCACAAATGCATAAATATATATGAAGTATTTTACATATTTAATGAGCTTGATAAATACAAATGTGGTCATGCCCGCCCCAGGGGTTGCTGGGTGGAAGCTTACCTTTCAAAATCCTTGGACAGTTCCAGGTAGAAATGAGGAAGGAACCAAAGCTCACAGTCTTCTTTACCTTTTATCTTCGAAGACTAAGTCCTGAAGTCCTCCTGGAGCCCCTCAGGCCCCCATCTTTGCCTCTCACTCAGAGCATTCTCTTGATGGGCTTTGCTCTTGGCACTTAACCCTCCCTACCGTCTACATTTAATTCTGTTCGCACCTTCTGTCCTCTGTGTAGCTACAGTCTCTCTGGAGGGCAGAATCTGTGCTTTCATCCATGTGTCCCCTGCGGTTTAATGGAAACACATTAAATATGAGTTGCAGAACCAGATGCTAGAGAAGGGGCTCGCGTCCTGCTTGCCAAGAAGGGCCGAGCTTGAACATTATGGTTTTGGAAGAGCTTTTTCGCCTCTCCCAACCATCCCCCACCCCCAGCAGCATTTTTAAAACATTAGCCTTTTACACCCAAACTTAAGTTTTTAACAGAGAAGGGTCACTGAACATTTTGTTCAACAAGATTTTTAATGAGTTGTATCGTGATATATGAGTAGTCTGCATTATGAATTAACTTAAATCCTCTGCTCTTTCACTGGGAGGAAAGATTTATGTTGATATTTTCCCCCCACTTAGAAAAGCAGAACAAAACCTCAGCAGGCCTGCATCTTGTGTAGCCAGAACAATTCTGACCAGGCGGCCCCAGGTTGGATAAAACGCTATTTGCTCTTTTCCTTCCCTACTTATGCTTGGGGGTGGAGAGCATTCTGGCAAGGATTCTGGGCCAGCAAAGCTGGAATGATATCGTAAAGAAGTTTTGGTTGAAGATGAGACTGAGTTAAAGGAAAGACCCGTTTCTCTGCTGTGTAATGGCTTGGAGAAGTTTCTAAGTTTGTCCTGGGGGATTGGTAGTTAAAACATGTTCCATGTCAACCTGAACTGTCTAAATAGTAATCTGGAGAAGACGCAGGGCAATGTTATTTTTTTTTTCTTCCTTTCCCTGGAAAATCAGCTGAACGCCACACATTGGTCAGAAAGTAGGCTTGACCTATCGAGTATGTGAAATACTACTCTCCCATTTCTGAGGGGCAGTAACAGCCACACTAGGCCTCTGCCCGTCTTTCTCCTTTTCTTTTCCTTTTTCTCTTTCTTTTCTTTTCTTTTTTCTTTCTCTCTTTCTTTCCTTCCTTCCTTTCCTTCCTTTTTTCTTTTCTTTCTCCTTCCTTCCTTCCTTCCTTCATTCCCCCTCTCTCTTTCTTTCTTTCGTTTGCTCCCCCTAAGAGAGCCAACTATTCAGAAAACTTAATCATAGGTTCTTCTTCCATTCAGACTTAATCTGGTCATTCAGAGGCCCTTGCCCTCCCCTTCAGAGGCTGCCAGCCCCTGACCTGGGGCCATGGAGGCCTTCCTCTTGGCCTTCGGCCTTCGGATTCTGAGGGCTCAGAGGGCAGGAGCAAGTCTGATTCAATGGGAAGGGGGTTGGGTTGGGTCTCTTAAACTTAATCTCTAGTTGTGAACTGGAAAGGAGACTGTCCAGCAGTGACTTCACTCTCCTCCGTAATTTACCTTTGCAGCCAGAAGCTTCTAATGGTTTCAGCCGAAAAAAAAATGATAAATGATGGTATACAACAGAAATTTATTTCACGGAGGTTGTTCATTTTTCGGGCAGTTGTTCCTTTCTGGGCATTTGAATCACCCTCATGAGTTTCCCCCCCCCTCCTTTTTTTTTTTTTTTTTTTTTGGCTTCAGTTCTCTCACGTGTTTTAGTGATAGAAGCGGAAGGGCCTTAGGAAGTCTGTCTTCAGGTAAATAAGTGTGTACATCTGTCCTCACACTTGTTTTTCTGTGACACTAACGGAACAAGGAGAAGTAGGGTTCTCAGAAATCTTGTCACTGCAGAAAAGCTTAGTTTGAGGTGGTGGCGGTGGGATGAGGAGAGCCCGGCAGGTGGCTTCAGCGTACTCACTTGTCTGTTAGCTGTGTGGTAATAACATGTGTGGAGGGGTACAAGTTTATATTTTATTGAGTTGAATTCAGGAGGGTTTTTAATTTTTATTTTTTTAATTTCATGTTTACTCTTTCCCCTTGGCTGCGGACACGTGCAGAGAAAGTCTTGGCTTATCACAAGTGCCATTTAAATCTTGTTTGATTTTTGGTTTTCACCCGCACATTTTCTAGCTGCAAAATATGGTGAAGACAGATCCATTGAGAAAAACAGATTGCGCAAGTCTGGGACTTGTGTGAGTGTTTAAGTCAGAAGAAGTCACCCGTACCGTTTCAGCTTTGCCTCTCCCATGAGATACGGTTCTGCCACACAGCTTCGTGCCTGAGCCTTTGTGTGTGCACATCAAGCCCCACAGAACCTCTCACCTGTTTCAGGAAATCATGTTGAGCGAACCGTACCTTCTTTGAGGGCCTGAGCACTTTCTCACCAGAGCTATGTGAGCCAGGGAGGAAATACAGGTGTGTCCACCTGCTTGGGGGCCTGACTCCTGTGAAGACCCACAGAAACCAACAGACAGATGGCTCTTCTTTGAAAGAGAAGAGAGACCTAGTGCTTTGATGGAGCGTGCCAAGCCATTTGGTAGCAGCCCGAACCCTGGTGAGGAATGAAGACCAAGCTGTTAGCCCCTCTACTTCCTGTCCCTAGACCTTTATGGTTGTCGCCGCTCAGGAGAAGGAGCCTCGGCCTGTGAGTTGGGAGACAGGGCTCTAGATAAGCTAGGTGACCTGGGGCAAGTCTCTTAATGTCCCAGGGTCTGTCTTCAGAGTAAGGGAATGGGACTTGATTCTCTAGCGGTCTCTTTCCCCGAGTCCTGTGTGATTCCCAGGGCCGGTGCTACACATGGGGTTGGAGATCACAAATGTGAAAGGGACTATTTGAGATGTCCATTAGGGGCTGTGAAGTCTATTAGCTCTTGTGTCTTTCACCTGGAAAAATGAAGGCAGCTTCTACTCAAATTAAGGGGTCCCCTCGGATTCTCCTGTTCAGATTCCATGGACAAGTGGTAGGTTCCCTCTTCTGTATGGTTGGTGTTGCCCTATTGGGAAGGAGGCGTTGTAGACTAAATATTTGGAGATTTTTCTACCAAAAGATGATCATATTTGTACTGAGATGGTGCTGAAAGCTGGTCCTTGCCATTTTATTACTAATGGCTAGGTTTCTCTTTCCATAGCTGTGGGCTTTATCTGGCCAGCTCTCAGGTATGCCAAAAGATTTGACGAGCGCTTAAAAAGGCAAGTTCAGGAAATGCTATTTTCTGTATTCCTTTACCCCCCTGTTTTTCCCCTTGTTGAACAACAGAAAACTACCAGGTTTTCTGTTCCACTGGGCAGCTGCTGCCGGTCTGATGTTTTTCTCTTCCCTTCCTCCTCCTCCTGTGCCCCCTCTCCCGGAGGCCCCCCTCCCCGCCATTCCTGCTCCGCTCGGAGGGGAGCTGTACCTTTGTGGTTGTTCTGCAGCTGCCGGACTTTGATGGGGACATGCTTGCTGCCTCTACACTTGCTTCCCGTAGCAACCGGTTCTTTGAAGATGACCTCTTGCTGTTTGCCTGTTGTCTCTCATGTTGGATTATAGATGAGAGATTTACCAGGCTGGGGGTAGGGGCCTGCTGTTAGCACATTTCTTTTAGGGTTCCCAGCATCCCTCAGCCTATGTTTTCCCTTTCCAGGATATGAGGTTTGGGGGGAGTTGTATGTGAAGGGGATACTTGTGCTGAATCAAAACAGTTTTAACTTTGTAGGATGGTGCTAGTTGTGGGATAATTTGGAAATACATGCTGAAGTGATTCCTTATTGAAGCTATTTGATTTATTTCTCCTTTTTATTCTAATGTGATTAACACACACAGGAGGGGAGAAGGACCATTTGTTCTTCTCTGTGCCCCCCAAGCGTTTGTGTGTTGGCATTAAACTTGCTTCCTGACGTAATCTAAGCTCTGGGAATTGCCAGATTACCTAAATCTCCACACATTTGCACACCCCTATTTCCCCCCAAAGCATCAAGTTTTCTGTTTCTTTAAAATAGCAAAATCCTCCCCCCCCCCCCAGTGTGTGGCCCCTATCCAGCATGGACAGCTCCTGATGTGCTGTGCACAGCTAGCATGTGGATTTCTGTTTCGCTCAGTGCACTTGCCTTGGATGAGGTGGGGCAAGGATGGAATGACAATGCTGTGGGACAGCAAGGATTCTGAAAGAACCCTTGATCAAAACAAAAACTAGCCATTTTTTTTAACCTGTCCCAAGTGGCAAAGGCTAAAATAATATCAGCAACCTTTTTAGTAAAAAGGTACAAGAAAATAGACACTTTTATGTACTGCTGGTGGAAGGGTTATTTGTAGTCATACATGAATCAAGAGCCTTAAAATATTTATTTCTTTAAAAAAATTTTTTTAAAGATTTTGTTTATTTGTTTTAGAGACAGAGCACAAGCAGGAGGGGCAGAGGGAGAGGGAGAGAGAATCTCAAGCAAACTCTGTGCTGAGTGCAGAGCCTGACACAGGGCTTAATCCCACGACCCCAAGATCATGACCTGAGTCAAAACCAAGAGTCAAACACTCAACCAACTGTGCCACCCAGGCACCCCAGAGCCTTAAAATATTTATACTCCTTGACTTAACGGTTTTTCTTCTAGGAATTTATCCCAAAGAAATAATTGGAGGTGCATATCAAGATTTATGTGTGAGGATGTTCACTAACAAGTTATATATGATAGAAAATTGTCAACAATGAGAATATTTAACAGTCAAAGGCTGACTGAGCAACAGTACTTTTGTTCATATACTTGAGTACTATGCAGACATTAAAATTGTTTGAGAGTATTTAATGTCAAGGAAAAATGCTCATAAGTGAAAAAAGCAGAATGTAATGTAATATATCATATCCTAATTTTGTTTAATTAGAAAAATTAAGAAAAATTGTATGACATGCATTGAAAAAAGACTATAATGAAATCTACACCCCCTCCCCATTTTTTCTCTAGTAATGAGATTTTGGGGTATGTTAACTTTTCTTTTTTAAAGATTTTATTTATTTGTGAGAGAGAGAGCACAAGCAGGGGGAGCAGCAGGCAGAGGGCGAAGCAGGCTCCCCGCTGAGCAAGGAGCCTCATGTGGGGCTCGATCCCAGGACCCGGGATCATGACCTGAGCTGAAGGCAGAGGATCAACCGACTGAGCCACCCAGGCATCCCAGCTGAGGAGTTTTTTAAATTGATTCTTTACCCCTTCAAGGTACATTCATTTATTTTATTTTTTTAAAGATTTTATTTATTTATTTGAGAGAGAGAGTGAGAGAGAGATCACGAGCAGGGGGAAGGGTAGAGGGAGAAGCAGACTCCCCACTGAGCAGGGAGCCTGATGCGGGACTCAGTCCCAGGATCCCAGGATCATGACTGGAGCCAAAGGCAGACGCTTAACTGACTGAGCCACCCAGGCACTCCTCCTGTTGTATGTGTGTGTTTGGGTAGGAGAAATTGCTTTGTGGCTTTAAGAAGTTACAGTTTTATCCAAAAGGAAGTTATATCCCTTAGCAGGAACTCAATAAAACAGTGTATCATCTTTTTGATGTGATGATGCCTGACCTCAAAAGGACTTATGTATATGGCCATTGGTATTTGGATCAGTGGACTGTCCCATTTGCCAGAGGTGGATGAATGGCAGTAGGCTTTGGGAACCCTTCTGTTTGCTATGTTGAAATCACTAGTTTGAGTGTTGGACCCTATCTTTATTTGGAAATGTTCATGATTTTGGGAAGAATGAGAAGAGTTAGAAGATGATGGTTCTATGAGCAGGTTGTCTAAGGGTATCAGTGGTCGTAGAGGATTTCGGGGACTGAGGGGTGGGTTTCATTTGTGTTTGGCAGGAGAGAGTGATGGCTGCTGAGGGTAGAAAGGTCTGTACTGTCTGTTGAGGTGAACTTGAAACATGGAGATTGACTGAGTTAGTGGATAAGTAGCAATGAAATCATGGGCTGACAAGCCTTTTGCTTCCTCAGTGCTCACTATCACCAATTACTTGGGAAACCCATAGGCTGGGTGGAAGATAAATACAGTGGTCATTTCCTGGGAAGGCTTTGAGAAGCCAGTCCAGAATGCTGGAATGTGGGTAAAACTAGCTTCTGTTGGGCTCGTCATGTGGGAGGGAATAGTGAAGTTAGGGTTGGCTGCCTTCAGAGGGCTCGGTTTTTTTTTTTTTAACACTTTTCTATTTTGAATCCTTTAAATAGGCACGTATGGGAATCCACTCGTAACTAGATAGAATTTTCTTCCAGCTGGTCCCCCGTTATCAACCACATATTACTGAATAATATTACATTATATGGATAATACATTTTATTTATCCATTCATCAGTTGATGGACATTTGGGTTGTTTCTGCTCTGGTTATTATGAATAATGCTGCTGTTAACATTCATGTGCAAGTCTTTTCGTGGACATGTTTTCATTTCTCTTGGGGAATTGTTGGGTCATATGGTAACTCTATGTTTCATGTGTTGAGGGCCTGCCAGACTGTTCTCCAAAGTAGCTGCACCATTTTGCATTTTCACCAGCAGTGTATGAAGACTCCAGTTTGTCCACATCCTCTTCAATGCTTCAATGCTTCAATGCTTGGGATTATCTTTGTGATTATAGCCATCCTAGTAGGTGTGAAGTGGTATCTTATTGTGTTTTTGATTTACATTTCCCTGATGGCTAATGATGTTGAACACCTTTCCATGTGCTTATTGGGCATTCGTATATCTTTGGAGAAATGTCTACTTAGATTCTTTATCCATTTAGATTGAATTGTTCATCTTTTTATTATTGAATTGTAAGAGTCCTCATGCTCTTAAAGTATTAAGGACCACAAAGAGATTTTCTTTTAAAGGTTTGTTAAAAGGTTTTATTTATTTGAGAGAGAGCGAGCGAGCGAGAGCACAAGCAGGACTGAAGGCCAGAGGGAGAGGGAGAAGCAGGCTCCTCGATGAGTAGGGAGCCCGATGCAGGACTCCATCCAAGGACTGGGAGATCACGACCTGGGCCGAAGGCAGATGCTTAAGCAACTGAGCCACCTAGGCGCCCAGGACCACAAAGAGATTTTCTTTATGTGGGTTATGTCTGTTGATATTTGCCATGAAATGAAAACAAAAACTTCAAAAATACTTAATTTTTACAGGGTGCCTAGGTGACTCAGTTGGTTGAGTGGATGACTCTTGGTTTCAGCTCAGGTCATGATCTCAGGGTCCTGGGATCTAGCATTATGTTGGGCTCTGCACTCTGTGGAGAGTCTGCTTGTGGATTCTCTCTCTCCTTCTGCCCCCTCCCACTTGTGTTTTCTCCCTCTCTCTAAAACAAATATTTAAATAAAGATATTTAATTTTTACATTAATTTTTATAATTTTTAGAAAGATTTATTTACTTTTGAGAGAAAGAGAGAGAGCTTGAAAGCATGAGAGAGAGTGGGGGGAGTGGCAGAGGGAGAGAGTCCTCAAGCAGACTGCCCGCTGAGCACCGAGCCTGACCCAGGGCTGGATCTCATGACCTGTGAGATCATGACCTGAGCTAAAACCAGGAGTCAGATGCTTAACTGACTAAGCCACCCAGGTGCCCCAACTTTTAAATTAATTTTTAAAAAGAATAAATGTATTACATATTAATTAAGATGTGTATGCACAACAATATTGTTTTGGATGATACGTTGAAAAGAGTGGCCTCATTTTATAATTTTTTATAAATCTCTTTAATGTCTGGCTTAATAAAGACAATTGGATTCTCAGATCTACTTCTGCACCCAGTCTGTTGTGATATGCTTTGGTTGAAGTATATGAAGAAAATCTGGCCTTGCACAGATCCATAGTTGAAAAAGGGAGGAGTATTTTATTAGCTTCTTAAGATAATTTTGGATATTCTTTGATACTATATCAAAACTTGACAGGAGGTACTTTCTTAAAGGTTAGTTGCTTAAAGAACTAAGTTGCCTTAGTTCTTTAAGGTTAGTAACCTTAAAGGTTAGTCCTCTCCCACCACTGATACCCTTAGACAACCTGCTCATAGAACCATCATCTTCTAACTCTTCTCATTCTTCCCAAATCATGAACATTTCCAAATAAAGATAGGGTCCAACACTCAAACTAGTGATTTCAACATAGCAAACCAACAGAAGCTAACTTTCTTAAAAGTTAGTCAGTGTGGAACCTGAAACTCTGTCAGTGAACTCTTCTTATTCTTTTACATTGAAATCCACTGGTTTCTCTTGAACTTTTTTTTTTTTTAAGATTTTATTTATCTTTTTGACAGAGAGAGATCACAAGTAGGTAGGCAGATAGGCAGGCAGAGGGAGAGGGAGAAGCAGGCTCCCTGCTGAGCAAGGAGCCCAACGTGGGGCTCGATCCTAGGACCCTGGGATCATGACCTGAGCTGAAGGCAGCCACTTAGACGACTGAGCCACCCAGGCGCCCCTCTCTTGAACCTTAAAGATTTTATTTATTTATTTGACAGAGAGAAAGAGACAGCGAGAGAGGGAACACAAGCAGGGGGACTGGGAGAGGGAGAAGCAGGCTTCCCGCTGAGCAGGGAGCCCGATGCGGGGCTCAATCCCAGGACCCTGGGATCATGACCTGAACCGAAGGCAGACGCTTAACAACTGAGCCACCCAGGCGCCCCTCCTCTCTTGCACTTTAAATGGACTTTACTAATGGAGTGATTTTGTATTATTGGTCATTGGTCATTTGGGAGATATTGATTCACTGAGTCCTGTGGCTCTTCCATATGCTGACATATTTCATTATGCAGTATTAAAAATTGCATTTGCTAATATCTCACCTATCTCGCTTGGAAGTCTTTAAGTATTGGAATTCTTTCAAGCTCATGGTGATAGATACAAATTTCTCAAAATCCTAATTTTGCTTGAAAGTTCAAATTTTATCATTGTCAGCAAATACTATGAGTTGTTTTCCTTGAAACGACAGACTTACTCATTTTTGAGAAAATGTCTGCCCTGTACTCATCTATATAACCATACTTTTTCAGTTGTCTTTTAAGTAAAAATGCTGTTCTAATAAAAAGTGGCTAGTTTAGCTTGCAACTCACGATCACAGGAGTAATTTTTCTTGAGGCAGCCATCGTTAACTTTGCTATACAGCAGAAGTGCTTTATGCCCGTTTCCCATTTTGTCACCAGAATATTAAAAAGCATGTACTTAAGAGTTGAGAACTAATAAAAATTAATAATTATTAATTCATCAGTGTTCTTCATCAACATTTGTAAGGAAACTTTTTTTTTTTTAATTGCAAGTATACAATAATCAAGAGTGCGTTTTGGTACCACTGCTTTGATTCATGCAACAGCTCTGCCCACATGGCTTTCATACTATCAGGGCAAATGTTGGCACAACTTTAAAAGGCAGATAATGTCTTAGTATCTTTTTTTTTTAAGATGTATTTATTTATTTTAGAGAGAGAGAGAGCGTGTAAGCGGGCAGAGGGAGAGGGAGAGAGAATCTCAAGCAAACTCTCCACTGAGTGTGGAGCCTTGGCACAGGGCTCAATCTCCCGACCCTGAGATCATGACCTGAGCCAAAATCAAGAGTTGGATGCTTTACCTACTGTGCCACCCAGGTGCCCCAATGTCTTAGTATTATTACAAAAATAATTTTGCTCCTCATAAGGTCTCTGAAAAGGTTTAAAGATCTCCCCAGGGGCTTGCAGACTGGACTTTGAGTACCACTGGCCTAGATGGCATTTAATGGAAATTGGGATGAAATAGTTTTACAGGTGCTTGCCTCTCTATTATCTGAGAATATTAGCATAGACCTGCATTGTGATGGCGGCAATATATATATATTGAGTATTATACACCTGTGATTGTGTAGTGTCCCCCCCCAGCCTTCAACAATATTCAGAATCACTAAGCCATTACCATTGAAGCTCCTTTGAAAATACAGTGCTTCCCCCAGTTTCTTCTTCCCTTTTTTTTTTGCCCTTCATCACCCACCTTTGCCAAATGTGGTGTTCCTTATTTCATGCTTTGAGTTTGAAAAGCCAGTGACTCATGAGGGCCCTTCTCTATGTGTCTGTTTCTCAGGACGCTCCTTACTCTGAAAACCCTGGGCTGGTGTCTGGTTCAAGCCCAGGCCAGTGGCAGGCAATGACCTGATCTTTGCCATGTAAATCCTCACTGAATGGCATGAGACTCAAAGTAGCAGTTCACAGAATTGTGAGGTGAGCCCCATTTCCCAGCCAGTTATGACTCGATCTAAAGCCATAGCCGGGCCATTAATGTATTTTGGGCCTTGTCCTCTTTCATACCTTGCCAAACTCGAGAGTCTACTATACAGCTACTGGCAACAGGCCTCTGCCAAAATGTTCTATGAATGTATCATTTTACACCTCATTTTTCCTTGTTTCCCTCTGTGATGGCGCCTTGCCTATGTTTCTCTCCCACCTCTTTCCACCCACTTAAAAAAAAAAAAATTATTCATTTAACTTACTCCTGCACTGTGATTCGGACTTTCGGCTTCTGTGGTTATTTATTGTGAAAGAGATGCTGAGGAATGAAAATGCTCATCTCTCCTTGTTGGGCCCTTCCTTTCTCAACTACCAGGAGTTCTCCTAAGGGCCCTTTTATAGGTCGAATTGTGTCACCTCCAAAATTCCTATGTTGGAAGTCCTTATGCCTGGCACCTGGGGGATGGGGATGTAATCTTATTTGGCGATAAGGTCTTTATAGAGGTAATCAAGTTAAAATGAGATTAATGTGGGTCCTCATCTGGTATGACCGGTGTCCTTATAAAATGGGGAAATCTGGACACAGACACATACACAGGAAGGATGCCATGTGCAGATGGGAGACGGTGATAACTGGTGAAGATTCTACAAACCAAGGAAGGCCAAAGATTGCCAACAACCCACCAGAGGCCAGTGGAGAGGCATGGAACAGGTTTTCCCTCAGCCCTCAGACACCTTGATCCCCAACTTCTAGCTTTCCTGAACTATGAGACAATCAATTTCTGTTTAAGCCACCCAGTCTGTGGTACTTTGTTAGGGCAGTGCTAGGAGACTGACATTGGCCCCAAGGCTGACTGCCTTCTCTCAAGGCCCTGTGGTTCTCTTACGCACCTTGGACCTTTGTTCTTCAGGTCGCACCACGGATATTCTCTCCGAGTTACCTGTGCCCCTGCCTGCTCAGAGCAAGGCTCCCCTAGGCTCCCATGAATGAGGAACGCGAGGTTGAGGGTGGCATCTTCTAGAAGGATGGATGGAGATGGTGTCAGACTCCGCTTCCATCCCTTCTGCTCATTCCTGTTCCCCGGCATCGGTTAGAGATGTTGAAATCTAACTGACCTCCCCTTGCTCCCCTGTCTTGTGGCGCAAGGAGCCTTGAGCCAGCATGGGTACGTTTGGCTTTGTTTTCTCCAAGCGCTTTCTCCGTGGGACCCTCGTGTGGGTTCCCAGCTGACCGCCTCTTTGCACCACACAGTTGGGAAAGGTGGCCAAGAAAAGCGAGCTGCTGGAATGCTCGGGGCCCCAAAACATTGCCCTTAGTGGTAGTTTGGTTCTTGCCAGGATGTCCTTGTAAAACTTTTATGAAGATGTTGTTGTACTTGCATTGGAGGTTGAAAATTGCTATTAACTCTGCTAAGTCCCGTGTCCCCCAGGAATGTGGGACGCTGAGGAAATGCCTCTGGCCCTCCCTTCTGGATGGGCGCTTGACTGCAGCAGCTGCCTGCACAGAAAGTTGAGCTGGATGGATGGATTAAGGGACATCAGCTAGGCCTTTGTTTAAAAATATTTAAAATATGTTTGAACCTCCCTTTTATCAACAAAGAACAGTTCCTTTCAGCAGAGAGAAGTTTTTCATTTCCACATTTTTTTGCGATTTTGTTTGGTTCTTTTGTATACTCGCGACTTCGGAAAAGTGTCCCCATTCATATTTTGAAAACCGGAGTACAAAAGGCGTGCATAGTTATGTGCTATTTTGCTTAAGGGAAAAGAGCAGTTTACTTCTATTAAGAACATAATGTTTATGAAGATAATCTTCTCTGGCTTGTGTTAACTTTTTCTGGTGCTGAGCTTTGACATTTAAAAAAAAAAAGACGTGTTTGAGAATTTATGTATTTCAAACTTCTTTGGGATTAGGTGTTCATGGGGATAAATTAGTACTAAGAATGAGCTTTGGAAGTTATCAAGAAATAAACAGAAAAGAGGTTCCTATGTCCGAGCCTGCTGGGTCTCAGAACCAGGAGTGTTAACCCACTCAGAGTCCTTGACGAGTAGGCATTTCGAGTTAAGTTTCAGAATAAGGTAGCATTTTCCTAAAATAAGATCCAGGTTTTTTCCTTGCCTTCTTCTGTGATGATCACAGGTCTATGTATCAGGTTTCTGCTTCACTTCAGATCTTCTTTGGGCATTTGCCCAGTGTTATTAGAAACCTGAGATGCTTCCCTGCATACATGCAGGAAGGACCAGCATGTTGCACAACTCTAGGGGCCCCATTCATCTGAAGAGTGCGTGGATTAGCCCAGGGTGTGAAGGGTGCCGGCTGGAGCGGGGCTGTGTGCGGGTCTGCTCACTGGTGCCGCCGGCAGGAAAGGCCTGGTGGGTGGAGGTCCCTGCTTCTCGGGTCAGTTAATACATAATTGTTTTTAGAAGTGGACCTCAGCCGTAACCCCTGATATTCTGTGTCCTTAAACCCAGTCATTCATCTGAAGGAGGATTTGGCCAACTCTGGGTTATGGCTTTGCCCTCTGGCCACTAGCTCAGCCACAGCTTGACAGGGCCGAGGCCACAGCCTGTGAAAGATCAATCTGGAGAATTATTAGTTGTCTCTTAAGGTTGCCTTAAACTTGCTGGAGGGCCAGCCCTCAAGTTTAGAAGAGTGTACTTATATTTCTCCATTTTATACCTTTCTCCTACAAGTATTCATGTCCTTCCGTTCATTCTGGAGGCTGGCATCTGAGTGAAGAAGATGAGGGGGGCTTGAGATAAACATTCTAAAATATTTCACAGGTTTCAGGACTTGGGATTGAGGTTAGTGATGTGCCACCACTGACCCAAGTTCCACTCTATCCAGAAAGGATATTTCTCTCCAGCTAGTCACGTGTCCTCCCATAATCAGACGTTTGACACATGGCACTTACGTCTGGAATCCTTTGAACTTGCCATTTTTGTAAGTCAGAAGTGGTTGAATATTGGCTATTTCCCATTGTCCTACCCTGCAGAGGCTTAAGAGCCAGGAGCTGGGATCCACATGCCTTGTGCTGGGATTCTTGCCTTGGCACTTACTGGCGTGTGACATTGGGCAGGTCACCCACCCTTATCATGCTGCAGTTTATTGCTTTGAAAATGGGATGCATGTGGGACCACGCGGCAGGGTTGTTTCAAAGATTAAATATGTTCAGTGATATAAAGGACCTAGAACGGGGCCTGGTGCTCTGTGTGCTCATGTTATATAATGTAGTCCTTCTTTTTAACACAGTCACAATCTGCCACGTCCATGTGCCACCTATTTTGTCATTTATGTTATATATATTTTAAAGTGATAATTCTGAAAGCCAATGAAAGTGACTTATTTTGGTGATCCTTGGATTTTCTTTTCTTTTTTTTTTTTGTATCATATCATCTCTGAAATTGGAATGTCTTAAAATCCATGGCATGTCCTGGGTTAATTTTTTTCTTGTTCACTAAAAGATAATTACGATTGATGGTGTCTTAGATTTGGTGAGAAAGGTATTTTTTATTTATTTTTATTTTTTATTTTTATTTTTTTAAGATTTTATTTATTTATTTGACAGAGAGAGACAGGGAGAGCAGGAACACAAGCAGGGGGAGTGGGAGAGGGAGAAGCAGGCTTCCCGCTGAGCGGGGAGCCCGATGTGGGACTCGATCCCAGGACCCTGGGATCATGACCTGAGCCGAAGGCAGATGCTTAACGACCGAGCCACCCAGGCGCCCGAGAAAGGTATTTTTAAAGGAAACTGTAGCAAGAGTTTGTGCTGGTTATCTTCTCTAATTTATGATAACATGAATAGATGTCTGTTGCTTTTAAAAGTCCACCTGTCTGCCACCTAGAATCTTCTGTGGGTCAGCAGTGGCTCGTGGCCTGTGCTTTGGGAAGCACCAAGTGCCGTGAACAAATGTCGTGAGTGTGGTTTTCAGCTCATGTTCTGTGGAACAGCTTGGAGGCTCCTGCCAGAAGCAAAGAGCCACAAGGAATAGCTTCAGATTCTCCTCACCCAGCATGGCCCTGCTTTTGCCCATCTCAGAAATTGGAGTTTTGCTTATGGGTTGGTTTTTAGAAAGGGCTTCCATTATTGAACATGGTTTAAAACCCAGTAGTAAGCCTTCCTTCCATTTGCCTTGTGCACAGTCTGCCGAGGTTCCACAGGCTGGACAGGATGGGGGTACAAAGGATTCTCTCCATCCCTAGGAGAGGAAGAGCACATTGGCCCACCTGGCTGATGGGAGGCAGCTCTGTCCACTGCTAGAGCTGGTATTGAATACCACAGAGATGGCTAGAGGCAGGGATGTCTGGCCGCCAAACATCACCTTCAAGGAGGAAGTGTGTGTTTTGCAGGCTGCTCTCTGGGATGGAAGTGAGCTGGCCAACTGACATTTGAGGCCTACATAGAAGGGATGGGACTGGAATGTAGTACAGAGAAGGGGAGGAGTGATAGATAGTCCTTGCTAATTCCTGTGGATCATAGATTGTCCTAGTAGATGGAAGTGTCTGATGGCACTTTTTATATTTTCTGAGCAGCCTTTTATTTCCATTTCCTTGATTTGGATCATCACCTGAGCTGAAGGCAGATGCTCAACTGACTGAGCCACCCAGGTGCCCCCATGGCTGTTGTTTTTCTATGTAAGCAAGAGTGCAGAATGGAGAATTTGGGGAAACTAGTTTTGCCTTTTCTCCTATAGGAAGAGAGGCCTGTCTACAAAGCTTGTCTCAGTGCTTTATTGTTTTTAAATTTTTTAAAGAGGTTATTTATTTATTATTATATATTATTTATTTGAGAGAGAGAGAGAGAGCATGAGTTGGGGGGGGCAGAGGGAGAAGGAGAAGCAAGCTCCCACTGATCAGGGAGCCCCTCGAGGCGTCCCAGGACCCTTGGACCATGACTTGAGCCAAACGCTTAACCACTGAGCCACTCAGGCATCCCTCCCTCAGTCACCTGGTCTGACAGATAGTTTCCCTGCTAGCTTCTTGAACCTTGAGCTGAGCAAAGAACCACTGAATTGCCCAAAGCGATATGTGAGGTTAATGTGGAGGACTTCATGTATTCCCACTTATATTTTATCTGCGAGAGAGCTGGGAACTAAACGAGGTGTTCCTGCTTCTTGAACCTCTTTGGGCATTGCATGGCATCCTGTGGGGGCTCCGTTGCTTTAGGCCTTGGGTGTAAGTAGTCTTAGGGGACATGGGAATCAATTTAGGTCAGTTCTGGAGGGAAAATAGGGCCCAATAGCCATGGCTTTTTTCCACCCTAAGATGTCTTTAGCCACAGGGGTCTTGGCAGCCAAGTGGGGTCCTAGGGCACCAGAAGCCTTGACTGGCCACTTCCCCCCTCCTAGCACATCTTGATTTGTTGCGAAGGTAGATTTGAATTAGGTCTAGAGGAGAGAGTGTGCATATTGTGCAGACCACAGGGCTTTTTGTCTAAAGCTGTCTGCATTTTGAAGTAGAATTTTAGAGCAGCTTAGATTAACATGGAGCATCTTTGGGTTTATTAAAACCCGAGGCTTTGTTTTGGAGCCAGAACAGTGCTTTCCAAATTCTGTCTTTGTTGAAGGGCTTTGCAGTTTTCAGATTGTGCTTTGGTGGCACTAGTTACAAGATAAGACTCACAGTTACAAAATTCCAAACTGAGGATTATCCTCTGGAGCCATTCCACAGTGGGATCCTTGGTCTGACTCCTTACTGTGTCACTCACAGCCCTGGTCACAGCACATGTCGCTCAGAGGGTGCTCAGTAAGTTTATTAAACAGGTTTAGAAACTTAGAAGTGGCTGGCTGGTGAAATAATAATGCTCACTTTTTCTGAGACCTTGTCCATTCATTACATTGCATCAATGAGATTGTACACCACATCCCCTGAGACTGTGTCATGTTTAGGCGTGGGAAACAAGTTTGTCATACTCAGTTTAGGAGTATGGAGAACTTTGGTGGCAGGAGGGGCAGTCAGGAAGGATGCCTTAAGAAGCAAATGGCTCTTCTCTCCAGTTGTTAATTAGAGCTGACGTTACAATTCATTGCAGTGAGTTTTGTCAGCGATGAAACGTAATAACCAGTTGACCTGTTCGCAACTGTTTGAGTGCCTCCAAGGCAGGCAATAAATCAGTTATTGATACATTTGGAGATGGATAAAGCAGTTGGTTTTACTTTTATCTCCCAGAAATCCAGAGAATGAGGAACAAGTCATTTAGTTTTCTTCTTGGGGAAGGTATATGACACAGTGGTTAAGACTGACAAGTCGGGGGGCGTGGTGGGAGGAGGGGAGTCAGAGTGGCTTGTTTGAATGTGGGTCCAGCGGACACAGGTGTTTCTTAGGGTATGTCACCCCCTGAGCGCAGGCTCCTCCTCACTCCATGGGGGCAGTAATCTCTGTCCCGCCCACTTCACAGCGGGGAACAAATGGGGCTGTGATGAGTTATAAGGACTGTACCCCCTGAAGTGGTCGCCACTGACTGGGCCGAGGATGTAAAAGTGGCCCACGGGAGGTTGTAAAGACACAAGGAGCCTTAGGCTTGTGACTGGCCCATTTGCTTCTCCTACCCTCCTTGGGTATTGATTCACCCAGTTTCCTTCGTTTGGCAGATTTCCCAGTTTGGCTTCTCTCTTAGTTCAAGGTAAACAAGTTACTGTGTTCGAAACTGGATGGATTGTATCTGGTACATTCTGTCCTTGGATCTTATAGCAAGGACTAAATGGTACTCTGGGAGCTTGGCAAAGCGAGTGCGGGCTTCATCACCAGAGAAGAACGTAGTCGCGTGGGAAGGCGAAGCCCTCGGGGGTGCTGCTCTCCTCCGCAGTATCTCGCTGATCACAGGCGCTTGTGAAAATTACCTTCTCGTACTCATTCGGCCATCCTTCCCAAGGGAAGGCTGAGTTGCTTCTCAAATTTCTCTTGTAACCACTGGGATGAGAGTTCTGGTTTGGTTGGGAAAAAAAAAAAAAAAACTAGAGCCTAGAAACAACAAAATACAGGCTGGTCGTTTCGGAGGAAGAAGGAAGCTCAGTTTACATGAGCCTCTCTGGTCCAGCAGCTCGTGGCTCCCCACATGGGAAGTGAGCCCCTAGTAGTGGAACCAGGCAGGTGAATGAACACTTTGCCCCCCTGACTGCCACACCCCTTAGCTGCTGCCCCCTTTCCCTCTCCTGGAAGAGCAGCAGTGCAGTTCAGGATGGAGATAAATCTCCGGCCTGCGTAGACCTCTTTCCAAAAGGATTATGTTCTTCTATGGCTAAGAAGTTACCCATTCACCAAGGGGCATGCTTACATCTAGAAATAATGGCATCTTATTACCATAGTAGTGTTAGAACCATAGGCAAATGCCATGTCTGTCAATAAAAATAGGCAAATAGTGGCCATTTCATACTGTTCCTCCCAGCATTTCTTGAGAGTCATGCTTTCTGTCATATAATCAATTGCAGATAGAAAGTGGGAATCCTAATTTGAGTATATTCCTTGTCTGTATCTGTTTTTATTTTTGGTCTAGGCAAATAATTTTCATAGTGTTCTCAGAGGTTTGCCATCATCAGAATCACCTGGAAAACATGTTAAAAAACCAGAGTCTGTGGGGCGCCTGGGTGGCGCAGTCGTTGGGCGTCTGCCTTCGGCTCGGGTCATGATCCCAGGGTCCTGGGATCGAGCCCCGCATCGGACTCCCTGCTCCTCGGGAAGCCTGCTTCTCCCTCTCCCACTCCCCCTGCTTGTGTTCCTTCTCTCGCTGTGTCTCTCTCTGTCAAATAAATAAATCTTTAAAAAAAAAAAAAAAAAAACCAGAGTCTGTGTCCCAGTCCCAGATACTCTGATTGGGATTGTGTGTGTGGCTGGACTATGCATTTTCTCTTTGAGGTAAAATTTACATGGAGTGAAATGTAAATCTTAAGTATATTATCCTATGGGTTTTGATAAATGTGTCCCCTTGTGTAATCCAACCTTATCTTTTTTGTGAAAATGAAAAACAACATGACCATCACCCCAGAAAGTTCCATCATGTCCCTTCAAAGTCGATCTCCACTAGACTCCATTTTTAAAAAGATTTTATTTATTTATTTGAGAGAGAGAATGAGCAGTGGGGAGGCGCAGAGGGAGAAAGAGAGAGAGAGAGAGAAAGAGAGAAGACTCCCCGCTGAAGAGGGAGCCTGATGTGGGGCTTGATCCCAGGACCCTGAAATCTTGACCTAGGCAGACACAACTGAGCCACCCAGGGGCCCCTAGATTGCATTTTTCACACTGCTCCAGGGCTTCTAATAAGCTGAAGCCAGAGAGCCACTATTAATTAATGAACAACAGCACAGCTTGGAACTTTGACCTTAACAGAAAGGGTTGGGGATTGGGGTTGCCATCCCGAATTCAAGGTTATTGAATTCTGTAGCTCTCGGATCATACTGATAGGGGTTATATTTTTATTATTTGTTTGTTTGTTTCTTTCTTTCTTTCCTTTCTCTCCTTCTTTCCTTCTTTCTTTCTTTCCTTCCTTCTTTCTTTTCTTTCTTTCTTTTCTTTCTTTCTTTTTTTCTTCTTTCTTTTCTTCCTTCCTCCCTCCCTCCCTCCCTCCCTCCCTCCCTCCCTC
>NW_027397134.1:3480898-3698488 GCF_003265705.2 Callorhinus ursinus
TCTCTCTCTCTCTCTCTCTCTCTCTCTCTTTCTTTCTTTCTTTCTTTTTCTTTCTTTCTTTTCTTTCAGTAGGCTCCACACCCAGCATGGAGCCCAATGTGGGGCTTGAACTGAGCCAGATGAACTGAGCCATTCAAGCTCTGGAGCTGGATATCTTAAGATCAGGGTGCCACCATGGTCTGGTGAGCATCTTCAGGGTTGCGGACTTCTGGTTGTGTCCTCACATGGCAGAAGAGGCTAGAAAGCTCTGTGGAGCCTCTTTCATAAGGCATTAATCCTGTTCATGAGGGTTCCACTCTTATGACCCAAGCACCCCCCAAAATCCCTACTACTAATGCTATCATCTTTGGAGGTTAGGAATACAACATAAGAATTCTGGAGGGACACAAACATTCAGACTGTAGCAGAGGCCATTGCCTGCCAGGCTCTTGCTTGCTCTGCCCCCCTCTTGGAGGGGTCCCCGGCAGTTCCTCGGTTAGGATTTCCCAACTGCTCATTCTTCTGTGGCTGTTCAAGTCATTCTAAGTGTGGGTGACTGCTCCATCCTTGGCTTCTGCCTGATGACTCACATGAGCACATTGTCTCCCTTTATGATGTTGTCATTTATTTTTCGTAACTAAAGGTCTGTCCTTTGACATGCATGAACTCATTTGATGCAGAGCCAGTGGTTGACCCTCCGCCTCCACTGGGGAGAGAACGCACAATGCAACAGTTCAGCTTAGAAGAGTCTCAATGGAGTAGGCATTCATGGGTAGGTGTTCAGAGGTGGGGACAGTGGTAGTGAGCTGACGGATTCTGAAGAGAATGTAAGGAGGCAGTAGGGCTAGAGCTGGACCATGAAGAATGGTTGGGGCCAGGAAAGGGGCATAAGGACCTCCACAGGACATAGGGGAGTTGATGATGACATCTTGCTTTTATTTTAAGTAGCATTTGATACTCTTTAGCATTCTTTGCCTTTTCTTTTCCTTTCTAAAAACTCTGTATTAGATGGGGCAGGTGGTTCAATCCAGCTTACTGTTGAAAAACTGAGGTCCAGAGAGAAAAAGTGATTTGCTCAAGAGTACCCAGCAAGATTAGTGGCGGCCTGAGTTTCTGACCCATGCAATCTCAAATTCCCCGTGTCACCTGGCCACCCACTGGTCTGTGACCCCAGAACACCTTCATTGCTGGTTCCCTGCTATGTTTTTGTTTTGTTCTGCACTGCATGGTGCTACTTAAACAAAATCTTTATAAAACAACATTTTCCCTATAACTGGTAGCATCAAACATGTTTCTTTATCTTCTAGATTCAAGCTGGTCCTAGATACTTTTAAGATAACTTGAGGAGGATAGGGTAAGAGGATGTTTGAACTTTTGTTCTCTTTTTCTTTCTTGAGATTGTAGGGGAGTATTAGACTTCAGAGTCTAAAGAGAGTAATCACTAGCCAGATTAAATTAAAATTGACTGAAATTAAATAAAACTTAAAATTCAGTTCCCCATTTGCACTAGACACGTTTCAGCTGCTCAGTGGTCACATGTGGCTCATGGCTCATACATCGTCAGTGCAGAAATAGAACACTGCCATCTCTGTAGAAGGTTCTTTTGGACAACGCCGGTCTCAAGTGGTCGTCTCAACCGAGTGACTTCTCCATAGCCTCCTACTCTCCAAACCTCTGTCTCTGACTTCTCCATAACCTCTGACCTGAGTGCAGAGAGGGGTGATGAAGTTGTCTCTGGAACTGACATATGACTCAGGCCACGTTCTGATGTTCTCTGGTTCCTCTCCTGAAAAGACATGAACAGTCTCCTCTTTTTCACAGAGAGGGAAAACCTCTGACTTTAGCCATTATTCTCCTTATAGAGGTGCTCCTGTGTTTGGGCAGCATGCCATGGTGGGATCTAGAACCAGTTGTTATCTTCTGGTGCATATTTACACAGGTATGTGTGGAAAAAAATCCATGCATTTACAGCATGGAGATACATGCCTGTGTTTGGGGAGGCCCCGAAGGGGAGGACAGCTGCAGCAAAGATCTCGTACAGGGAATGAGCTGCTGCGTTGATGCCTCTGCCCCTAAGAATGTTCTCTGTTGTGGCTGCTGGTCTCTGACTGGAATTGGGTGTGTGTGTTCTGTGAGTTTGCAAGAATAAAACCCTGAACGTGGAGTTACAGGTAAGGTACTGCTCTTTGGGGAGATGCATTGAGGTAAGGTGTTCTGTGTGCACTGGCTTAGGCGATATCCTTTTGGAGGGGTGAGCCAAAGAAGGTTCTTGCATATCTGAGTGTATATACTACCTCTGACTGGAAGGCAAGATATCCCAAGGGCTCCGCTCCAGGGTTTAGTCTTTATTCTGCCAAGATTAGGGTGTACAAAGCATGGAAAAGACCGCTTTCCTACTAGCTGTCAAGAAAAGGCGTTGTCTCTTATTGGGGTTTCCGTGGCCCAGTTCTGAGCTAGACTTGAATCAGCAAAAGAGAGGTCCCTTCTCTCTCCACTAGGTCATCATGTACTTATGCATTAAGAGCTGGTCTTTTAACTAACTGAGGCTGTTGTATTTACATACAGTCCTCACCATTGAAAGATACGGGGAGCCTTCATGTATCTTGTCCCTGCTTTTCATCCCTTACCCCACGTTAGCCCGGACATAGCCCGGACAGTCACTGACCTGCTTTTCTGTCGCTGTAGATGGGGTTACATTTTCTGGAATTCCATTATGAACGGAAACATGTATTATGTAGCCTTTTGGGAGGAAAGGGGAGGAATTCTAGGTTATTTTATTCAGCGTGATGATTTGGAGGTTCATCCATCTTGCAGCCTGTGTCAGGGCTTTTGTGGCGAGTAGTATTCCATTCTTTGGATGCACCCCATTTTACTTACTCATTTCCTTGTTGATGGACATCCGGTTGTTTCCATTTTTTGGCTATTACAAATAAAGTTTCTGTGACTATTTGAGTACAAGATGTGCATGGACAAATGTTTCCATTTCTCTTGTGTGTAAATATCTAGTAGAATGGCTGGGTCAGCTGGTAGGTCTGTGTTTACTATATAAGAAACTGCCAAACTGTTTTCCAGAGGGACTGTGCCACTTTGCATTCCCAAAAGCAGTGTATGAGAGTGCCCACTGCTTGACATCCTTGCCAACACAGTATTATTAGTGTTGTAATTTTAGCCATTCTAGTGGGCGTGTAGCAGTATCTGTGGTTTTGTTTTGCATTTCTCTGATGACTGGTGGTGGTGAACATCTTTTCATGGACTTATTTGCCATCCCTCTTTCTTCTTTGTGAAGTCTCTATTCAAATCTTTTACCCATTTTTAATTGTTGTGTTCCAAGAGTTCCTTATATATTCTGGATACTAGTCCTTAGTCCTCTTTTGAGCTGTATAGTAATTTCTGCATCTTTGTAGTCAGGAAAGAGGGCTTAATCTTCATATTAGTGTTTAAAACTGAACTCCCTCCAAAATAGTCCTATTCTGTCATTCTTCCTCATCTCAGGTCATGGCTGTTCTATTTCTTGGAGTCATCCTTGACACCTCTCTTTCTCCCCCGCACCTGCATCCAATTCACCAACCAGTTCTACTGGCTCTGCCTTCAAATTATATTCAGAAACCAGCCACTTTCTATTCCTCGTACTTCTACCCTGTTTCAGCCCAACATCATTTATCTTCCGGATCACTGTGAGAGCCTCCTAACTACCTATCACCCACCCTTCCACTTCCTGCCACAGTCCCCCCATCCCATCTTTTCCCAAATGTAGCAGGTAGAACAGTCCTGTTAAAGCACAAGTCAGGCCATGTTGCTACTCTGTTCAGAATTTACTATTGACTTGTGAAGGCCTGTGGAGTCCTTTGTGGTTCAGCCAGCTGCAGCCTCTCCCCTCTTCTACCTCTCGCTATTCACCTTTGCCCACTCTGTTCCAGCCACACCAACCCCCTTGCTATTCTTCACATTCACCAGACCTGCCTCAGGTTTTTTGCACTTGCTGTTCCCTCTTTCGGGGATAATTTCCTGCCCCCAGGCATGACTCTCCCCTTTACCTCTTTCAGTCTTTGTTTTAAATATCGCCTTCTGCTCAGTGTATAAATTTAATTTTGGATCTCTTCCCTTTACCCCCCTCGCTCCAAACACCAAATATAAAAAGAAAATTAAAGATGTAATTATGCTCAGAAACAAGATAAACATATCTATGAAAAGAAATAGAACAGAAATACAAAGCAAAGATTGATGCCGAAGCCTCAGTCCTGCTCACTGTGAGTCTGGTGGTAGGCGGTGATGTGAGGAGCTCCACTCTGGTGGGGAAGGAGGAACTAAAAGTAGCCCATGTGGGGAGGGGACGGGAGCCAGACTCACTTCTTAAAACCAAGGTCTGGGCGGGGCTGCTCCCGCTTGAAAGGAGGCTAAAAATATCCAAGACAATTACTGCTCAGGATGAAGCCTAGGGCAGTGGGACGAAACAGATACAACCTTGAGCCTACTCGTGGGTCAAGGTCACCTGGAGGCCTGATGACTGAAGCTTACTAGTGTCATTATATCCTGGGGGTCCTGGTCTGTCAATGTAAGACCTGTTCCAGGCTTAGGGTTCCTGGGAGATCCCTAACTTCCTCCAGCCACAAAACCTTGGGAGAGGGTGGTACTGAGAAGACCCCCTCACTCCCACCGTACCCCACCCCATCCAATGGACTGCTGTATGGGTTGCAAACCAAAATTCCAAAACATCTAAGGGAAACGAACTCTGCTAAAGATAGCCAACAGAATCAACAGTGAGAGATTAATTTGTTCAGGATTAAATGAAAATAGAGCAGTCTGACAACGACCTTAAAATGCATGTTTTGAATTATCAGAGATGAAAGAAGGAATTCCAGCTATAAGAAAATATGAAACACAACTGGCAGAAAAGAAATATTAATAGGTGGATAGAAAGAGAGTAATGTACAAATGCTGGAAATGAAAAATGGGCATTGAAATGTAAATCTTAATAAGTGAAACTCCAAACTGCACAAAGATGCAGATAGGATTAATGAATTGGAAGATATGCCGAGGATTTTACCCAGAATGCAGTAGTGGAAGACGAAAAAAAAATTTTTTTTTTTTAGATTTTATTTATTTATTTGACAGAGAGAGAAGAGTACAAGTAGGCAGAGAGGCAGGCAGAGGGAGAGGGAGAAGCAGACTCCCCGCTGAGCAAGGAGCCCGACTGGGGGCTCAGTCCCAGGACCCTGGGATCATGACCTGAGCCAAAGGCAGATGCTTAACCAACTGAGCCACCCAGGCGCCCCAAGACGAAAAATATTTTGACAGAATAGTTGGGTGACCCTGAACCTCTAACCCAGATCTGATTGGTGTTCTAGAGGAGGAGGGTAGGGGCAATGGCAAACAAGAACTACTCAGATGTAGCCTGAGAACTTTCCTGAAGCAAAATAATCATGAGTTTTCAGATTGAAAACACACAGAAGAGTGCTTTGCTTAACAAGATGAATTAAATCCACAAATCTCCCCCAGACACATTGCAAAATAGCCAAACAGGGATAAAGCAAAAATCTCCAAAACAACCCAAAAAGAGAAGACAGATAACCAACCTATGAGGGAATAACAATTTTAAGGTGGTCTTTGTTCTAATGCTCCACTTTTACTTCATCCCCACAAGCCTTAATTCTAAATACTGAGGCAGTGGGTTATTGTTTATGCCCCAGTTAAAAGGTTTGCTCTTGGGGCGCCTGGGTGGCTCAGCTGGCTAAGCATCTGCCTTCGGCTCAGGTCATGATCCTGGGGTCCTAGGATCAAGCCCCGGGTCGGGCTCACCTCAGCAGGGAGCCTGCTTCTCCCTCCTCCTTTGCCCCGCCTCCCACTTGGGCTAATGTGCGTGCACTCTCTCTCTCTTTCTCAAATAAATAAATAAAATCTTTAAAATAAATAAATAAAAGGTTTGCTCTTACGCATCCCAAATTTAGTCTCACCAAGTGGTGAAGGGACCTGAGTTTGAATGGCCACCCTCTGTAACACACAGTATCAGAAGTTTACGAGTTGGGGTGTTTCTTCCTGTGTTTTAAGAACCTTGAGGTTCAGAGGGGCTAAATGACATGCTAAAGGCCACAGCTGAGAGAGACCGAGGTCAGGCTGTGACCCAGAGCCTGTGCTCTTTCCATCTCTCCTCAGGATATTAAGTCAGCTCAGCCGATTCCGAGGGACCTGAAGTTAGTTCTTTAAGCTAAGGTGTAAGTTAAGGCTCTCTTGCTGGGGCTTCTGTTGTGGTGGATGATCCTTTTTGACAGGGCTGTGAGTGGTCCCCTAGCTTCTGGCTATGGGTCAACTGCATCCTGATGGAGAGATTGTATGGTTGTTCTCCTGTATGGACAAACGGACTGGGAATACCTGGTTATATTCCCTAATTCTTTGGCCACCTTCCAGTTATGTGTGTGCGTGGTTTTTTTAAGTGACCTATTTCTTTGCTATTAACATGTTGCTAGACCAAGTTTGTGCACTTACAATTTGCGTTTATATATTCATTTTTTCTTCAGGTTAGGAAAATCCATAGAGATTGGTAGTTTTCTTCCTGCCAGATTGCCTTTGGAACCCTGTTGAATTTCAAACATTTACTTTTTTATATCTTTTTCCTTCAGTTAGACAAGGTAGGAACCATGCTTTTGCTAGTCAGTACTTTGGGAAAATACCCAAAAGTAGAGAGGAGACATACTAGAAGGATCACTGATTTATGGGGTGGGTAGACTGTGCTCCAGATGGGGATGCTGTGGGTGGATTGATATGTAATAAAGTCATCAAGCTTTCTTAAGAAATCAAGGGATTGGGAGATATAGCAATAATATAGCTGATACTTGGGCATTTGCAAATTCGCCTAAGAAATAGCTGTTTTCCTTTCCTTTCCTGCAAAAAGTTACCACCACCCTGAATTTGGTATTTTCTTTCTTTTTTTTTTTTTTTTAAGATTTATCTATTCTAGAGTGAGAGAGCAATCAGGGGGAGGGGCAGAGGGAGAGAATCTTCAAGCAGACTCCCCACTGAGCACGGAGCCTCACATGAGTTTCTCATCTATAAAACAAGAATACTAAGAATACCTGCCTCAGAGGTTGTTAGGATCAAATGAGTTCACACCCATGCAACTGGTATAACTGTGCCTAACCCAGAACATGGCAAGCACACGACACGTGTTAGCGGCCATTATTATGACCACTGATGTTTTGGTGCTAGGCACTGCTCTGGAAGTTTAATGTATGTTATCTCTAATCTTCACAACAAACTTAAAATGTCAGTATTGGTATCCTTAATGCTGGATGACAAAGGGAGGTGGAAAGAATTTCATCCATGATAGGAAGTTCCCTCAAGAGGCCTCGGTCTGTGTGGGGCTAAGCCTTTGCTTTATTGCCCTGGACCCTGCTGCCTTCTCTTGACAAGTCCTGGGAAGCAGCCCTGTCCTCTTCACCTAAAGCTCTGGTGCAGTCAAAGTGAGAGTCAGGTGCACCCTCTTGTCAAGCACACAAGACAAGGCCAAGGCCTGACTGATTCATCGGGTAAAGGTACAACGAGCCACTTTTATTTTACTTATTTAATTTAATTTAATTTATTTATTTATTTCACCACAAGCCACTTTTAAATTCAAACAACATATCACTTACATAGACAGCAAGAGGGAAGTAGCCCAAAGTGCCATTTCCCTGTGGTCTTTGTCCCACACCAAAAAAGTACTACAGTGAAACAGAAGGAGCCGATGATCGCTCTTCAGAGGGGGGGCAGGGCAAGAATCTCATCCACATCAGAACCCAGGAGGTGATGAGAAACTGTCTCATGACAGCCTCCCAGGGGAGACAGGAGGTGAGGGGAGATGGCCTTGAAGTGCACTTCACATCCCCCCACCCCTCATGTCCTCTCTTGTTCATCAAGAATAGCAGGCGTTCAGGCCTTTGTCTGTGGTCCATGTGGCAAGAGAGGCATGCCTGAGCTGTTCCCCTCTCCCGTCTGGCCCACAGGCCCACAGTCTCTCCTCCTTTGACCTGAAGCACCTGGGTCCCCTTTGCCTTCTCTCCTGGCCCATACCAAGGGTAGTGAACTTTCTAGGAATAAATGTCAAGTTCACCTAACTGGATAAAGACCCTTGAAGATGGAGACCCACATCAAGTATAGTTTTGTTTGTATCTATTATAGGCACTCATGCAACATAGCGTTGCCCTCACTTAGACATACCATAAATATAGGTTTCTTTATTGTGAATGAAGAGCCACCTGGTTTCTTTAGTTGGTAGCCTTGAAATTAGATACTGCAAAAACTTGTCCATCAGTCGGACACCTAAGCACTGAGTAGTGGGAGACTCCAGGAGCCTGTCCCCCACTGCCCCCCCTCGCTAACCTGGCAGTCACTCCCCTAGTGCCCTAGAATGTTGGGGGTTGGGAGGTAGTAACACAAAGCAAAGGATCTCGATTAAAAACAAAAAGTCCAGGGATGCCTGGGTGGCTCAGTTGGTTGGATGTCTGCCTTCGGCTCAGGTCATGATCCCAGGGTCCTGGGATCGAGTCCCACGTCGGGCTCCCTGCTCGGTGGGGAGCCTGCTTCTCCCTCTGCCTGCCACTCCCCCCTACTTGTGCTCTCTCTCTCTCTCCCTTCTCTGACAAATAAATAAATAAAATATTTTTTTAAAAAAAGTCCAGAGGGCCCTTTTAATCATCCATCTCTGGTATCAAATGCCCAGCACTTCGCTAAACTTTCAAGGTGCCCTGAGTGTGGGTTTAGGGAGTGGCTTTAACAAGATCGGCTAAGGGCAGACCAGCCTGGGTTATGACCTTCCTAGTCCACTCTTCATTGAGCAAGAACTTTTATAGCAGACGTAAAAAAGCATAGGTAGCTTAATGAGGTGAGGAATGGGCAAGAAACTGCCCTAGCTTGTACTAATAATGCCTGATCTATAGCGGCTGTCTCCAAGGAGCCTGAAGCACAGCTTGGACATTGTCTCATTCATCGTCCCCAAACCCCCATGGGGTAGGCAAGGGGCAGGCACTCCTCCTGCTCTCAGGATCAGAGAGAATGGGGCTCTTATGCGACTTGCCCAAGGTCATACAGGGTGGCAAAGCCCAGCATATAATTTATTGCTTTTAACTCCTGAGCCTGTGGTTTCCTATACTCCCTATCCCTACCTCCCCTGCTATTAACAGACTACACAGGAATATTTTAATCAGGTGATTTTCATCAAGTGGCTCTTCCTGGCTTGGAAAGTCACCAGGGCAATTACAGAGCAGCAGGGATGTGAATCTGTAGCCTATGGGTCTTGCTGGGGAGTCCTCGGGGAACCCAAGGCACCCTTCCCCTCCCTGGGGGTTCTTGCCCACTCTGGATTTGTCACTGGTGTCTTGCTTTCATGCATTCCTTTGATGGGCTTCTTGCTTCATTACATGGCCTTGGGGATGTTGAATGGAGGAGGTTCCATTTTCCACCCACTACCCTTCAGCGGTCCTCCTGTTTTTACTCTGTTCATGGTGGCATTGGGCCCTTGGCTAGGGTCCTTTCTTCTTGGGCAGTATGCCCTAATTTACCCCTCAACCTTGGAATCCTGATTGATTAAATGTGTTGGCTTATTCCATCTTGTTCCGGTGATACAGGCACCACCCCTGTGTTATGGATGAGGAAACTGAACCTTGGGGCTGTGCTCTCATCACACCATGCCACCGATGATAGTCTTGCCCTACCATTTTTTTTCTTTTTTGACTTGTCCTTTATTTGCATAACTCTTTAATAACAGCTTTTATTGAAATAGAATTCATATACCATACAATTCACCTGTGGAAAGTGTACATTTCAGTGGTTTTCAGTATATTTGCACAGTTGTACACCATCACCACAATCTGAGACATTTCCATCATCTCTGAAAGAAACCCTGTACTTTTTAGCTTCTGCCTCCCTGTCCTCCCTTTCCGTTACCCTCAAGCCTTAAGCAGCAGCTAATCTATTTTCTGTCTTTACAGATTTCCCTATTCTGGACTTTTCATATGAATAGAGTAATAGAAGGTGTGGACTTTTGTGACTGGTTTCTCTCACCCAGCAGGATGTGCTCAAGGTTCCTCCATGCTGTAGCACACATCAGTACTCTGTTCCTTTGTTTGTGGCCAAATAATATTCCATCGTATGGGTGGACCACATTTTGTTTACCCATTCATCTTTTTTTTTTAAGATTTTATTTATTTTTTTTTTAAGATTTTATTTATTTATTTGAGAGAGAGAGAATGAGAGATAGAGAGCACGAGTGGGAAGAGGGTCAGAGGGAGAAGCAGACTCCCCGCTGAGCAGGGAGCCCGATGCGGGACTCGATCCCAGGACTCCAGGATCATGACCTGAGCCGAAGGCAGTCGCTTAACCAACTGAGCCACCCAGGCACCCAAGATTTTATTTATTTATTTGACAGATAGCGAAAGAGGGAACACAAGCAGAGGGAGTGGGTAAGAGAGAAGCAGGCTTCCCGCTGAGCAGGGAGCCCAATTCGGGGCTCGATCCCAGGACCCTGGGATCCTGACCTGAGCCAAAGGTAGACACTTAACGACTGAGCCACCCAGGTGCCCCTACCCATTCATCTGTTGATGGACATTTGGGTTATTTCCACCTTTAGGCTCTTATAAACAATGTGACTATGAACACTCATGTGCAACTTTTTGTGTGGGCTTAGGTTTTCATCTCTCATGGGTATATAGCTAGGAGCGGAATTGCGGGGTCAGATTACGTGTAATCGTTTGAGGAACTGCCAGACTGTTTTCAAAAGCAGCTTTACCATTTCACCCTCTCCCCAGCAGTGTAGGAAAGTTCTAATTTTTCCACATCCTAGACATCACTTGTTATTGTCTGTCTTTCTTATTACAGCCATCATGGCCATCCCAGTGAATATGTTGTGTCTCGTTGTGGTTTTGATTTGCATTGCCTTGATGGCCAATGATGTTGAGCATTTTTTCACCTGCTTATTGGCATTTGCATCTCCTTTTTGAGAGAAGTATCTATTCAGATCCTTGCCCCTCTTTTTTTTAATTGGATAACTTTTTATTCTTGAGTTGTAAGAGTTCTGTGTTCTAGTCCCTTCTCAGACATGTGATCTGCACTTGTTTTCTTCCATCCCATGAGTTGTGTTCTTATGTTCTTGATGGCATCTTTTGCATTATAAATAGTATTAATTTTGTTGAAAGTCCAGTTGATCTCTCTCTTTGATTGCTTGTTTGTGCTTTTGATGTCATGTCTTTCGGTCCACTTACCACTTGCCAGGCACATAGGCCTACTTAGTATCTAGTATTCAGGTATACACGCATGGTGGGCGTGATCAGCACTGGCCTTCAGATGGGGAAACAAGGCTCAGAGGTTACGTGACTCTTCCAGGGCCACACAGAAGTTAAGTGGCAGCGCTGGGATCCACCATGGCCAGTGTCTTAAAGCCTGTGTCCAACACCACACTCCACTTTCATGGTGGCATCAGCATAGAATGGCAGGCTCCGCTCTAGGCTAGACACTGAAGGGCCTGCCTGCTCTCAAAAACTGGGTTAAGAATCTTCTCAGAACAGTTGCTTGGCAAGTGTTGAATTATTCCTCCCATTTTACTTTCTATGTTTTTCCAATTAAAGAGACTTTCTGAATAAAACTGAACTTAGAATCTTGATTGGGAAGTAATGAACCTGCCTCTCAAAGGCCTGCCTTTCTTTGCATTCAGAAAACTACTCAAGATTACAGCAAGCTGGGCTTATTCCATCCCCTGGTTCCTTGTAAGAAATTCCTCAAATCTCCGGAGTTATTGTCTTTATTTTATAAAGAACCCACGCCCCCCCCCCAACTGGCACTTTATTGTAATATTTGGGGATGTATATTTTTGGGCATGTGGTGAAAGGATTTTTAGCCTTGGTTTTGTTTTGAGTGTTTTTGTCCACCTGTTTTGTGTGCATTGAAGAAAGGAAAGGGATTATTAATGGTGTGACTTCATGAAGTTTTCTATGATCAGGTGTTCTCTTGAGCAACCTCTGAAGTACTAAGATAATCAGAGCTAAACTGCTACGGGTAGACGGATTACAACATTGTTTCTTGTTGATTTCACCCTATGAGCTGGTTTACAATACCTTTCTCTTGTGTTTTCTTGCTGGGCACTTGTAGGCAGCCTGTACTTGGCTTGGTAGCTGGCACACACTCACACTGCCTGGCTTCCCGGCCCATACAGAGAGCTTTTTCCAGAGCGCACTCAGTCGTGCTGGACCAGCTCACTGTAGGCATGTTGTCATGGAAAAGCAGCACATCTGTTTGAGGATGCATTACCACCTAGCCCTGCCATGTGTTACTCTGGAACTGTGTTACACATAGAGCTGTTTTATAGGAAAAAGCCCTGGTGAGCTTCGGATTTCAGTCAAACCTGTTATGTCCATGTAAATACATACATTTTAGAATTTTTTTTCAAACTGCTGATCAAACAACAATACAGCAAGGGAGTGCCCAGATCTTAATTGCCTTTTCCTGCCCGGTGTCCCAACACAGGGTCAGTGCTCAGCAGATGTTGGTTTAAATGAATAGTGTACCGGAATCCAAACAAGGAAAACCTCCCACTGTCCTTACTCTCTAATAACCCACTAACTTTTTAAACTCTTTGTTTGCTTTCAGTGTCTGCCCATGGGCAGGTGGTATTTTCAGTAGGCTTCATTGTACACACAAACTTTTCTTAAAATTTCACACATGATACTTTTTATACCATGTCCTCTTCATCATTATCTTCTTGTGATTACATAATTGCCCATAAATTATGCACATTGTTTTGCTTGATTATATAGTATGGTCCCTAAGGGTGCAATTTTTTTTCGAAGTTTTCACAGTTTGGAAGAGGACTGCTTTAAGATTTCATTGTGTAAAGTTTCTTTGTTTTAGATTACATCCTCAGGATCTCTTCTAAAAAGGGGATTCTGGGAGAAAGAAGGACCTCAGGAGCTTGGGCTTTGTTGCATATTGCTAGACTGATGCTGCCCCCTCCCACCCCCCCCAGATTGAGCCAATCCACAGTGTGGCCAGGTGCGGTTCCATGTGTCTTTCCCTACAGCCCTCCCTCAGTGGGGTTTAGCATTGATTTGCTTTGATTTTGCTGTGCATTAATCAGCAATGAGATTGGTGGTTTTTCTTTTCTTTACTATGAACTATGTATATCCCTTAACTTCTGTCATTTCATTCCTGTTTTATCTTTATTCTGTTGCTGATCCTATGGGGACGTTTTAAGAATACATTGTTCTTTCTGTCCACTTTGTTGCTCATCTAGTTTGTTAATTGTCCTAAAGGAATTGCCCCAACTCCTGCTGCCTCATCATTTTTCAGAATAATTTATGATAGATTGAACTTTTCTCTACCTTGCTACCTACCTGCCCAACAGAATTTATTAAATGATTCCTTTATAGAGCTGGATGTTACTCCTGGTTTGTGTCATATTAAGATCTTATGACGGGCGCCTGGGTGGCTCGGATGGTTAAGCATCTGCCTTCGGCTCAGGTCATGATCCCAGAGTCCTGGGATCGAGTCCCGCATCGGGCTTCCTGCTCAGTGGGAGCCTGCTTCTCCCTCTGCCTCTCTCTCTCTCTCTCTCTCTCTCTCTCTCTCTCTCTCTCTGTTTCTCATGAATAAATAAATAAAATCTTTAAAAAAAAAAGATCTTATGAAAAATTTAAATGTGTTTTTGGAATTTCTTTTCCACTTGTCTCCTTCTTCTGGTTTCAGACCAACATCATGTAGTCTTAATGATTTGTTGTTTTCTCGTATCCTATTCTATTTATTTATTTAAGTAGGCTCCATGCCCAACGTGGGGCTTGAACTGATGACCCTGAGATCAAGAGTCGCATGTTCTACCAACTGAGCCAGCCAGGCGCCCCTCTAGCATTCTTTTTCAATCTGGAAAAATGAGAATTCCACTTTCACCCTTTCCTCTCCATCTTTCCTCTTTATTCGGTAACTCTGTTGTGTGTAAGCACCTAATCCTTACCTTTTTATAAAGAATAATCAGGGGGGCACCGGGCTGGCTCAGTCAGTAGAGTGTGCGACTCTTGATCTTGGGGTTATGAGTTCGAGTCTTGTGTTGGGTGTAGAGATTACTTAAAAATAAAATCTTAAAAAAAGGAAAAGGGGCGCCTGGGTGGTGTATTTGGTTGGGCGTCCAACTCTTGGTTTCTGCTCAGGTTGTGATCTCAGGGTCGTGAGACCAAGCCCTGCGACGGGCTCCACACTCAGCATGAAGTTCGCTTAAGACTCTTTCTCCCTCTCCCTCTGTCCCTCCCTGTTCCCCACCCCGTTCTCTCTCTCTCTCTCAAATAAATAAATCTTTAAAAAATCCAATCAAGTGTCCTTTATTACATTGCTTTGCAATTTGAAGTAAAACTATGTCAGTGAATTTCTGGGTAGAGATGAAAACTTGTCATCTGGTAGCCATATGATGAGTTACTTCAAGTTACTTTAAGAATGGATATAGAGGGGTACCTGTCTGGCTCAGTCAGTAGGACATGTGACTCCTGATCTTGGGGCCGTGAGTTTGAGCCCCACGTTGGGTGTACAGATTACTTAAAAAAAAAATGAGCGCCTAGGTGGCTCAGTCGTTAAGCGTCTGCCTTCAGCTCAGGTCATGATCTCAGGGTCCTGGGATAGAGCCCCGCATTGGGCTCCCTGCTCCGTGGGAAGCCTGCTTCTCCCTTTCTCTCTGCCCCTGCTTGCATCCCCTCTCTCACTGTGTCTATGTCAAATAAATAAAATCTTTAAAAAAAAAATGAAAAAAAATTAAAACCAAACAAAAAGAATGGATGTAGAATTAACTTTTGCTTAATGTTTTCAGACGCTTTCCTATAGTCTCTTGGATACTTTTTAAAAAAATTTAACTTATGAAACATCTCTTTACCTATTTGAAATTGGAAATGGAAGTTCTGAGTGGAGGTTTGTAAAGTCAGACATGAAATACACACATACAGCCATACCCAAGTTTCAACGTAATTCTCCGACAGAGGGAAATTCCAGGTGGGTGCAGGATATTCAAGTGAGAAGGTGGACTCGAAATACTTGTTGCCTCACCGGCTTCTTACAAGCAACTTTTTGGTGGTTCTTTTGGTATAGGAGAACCTTATAGGTTAGAGGCTGTTCTTGGTTTTTCTCTACAAAGCGACACTCACCGCAGGAGATTCCAGCTTAGTGTTCTAAAAGCCAGAGCCCTCAGTGGAGAAGTGCTGGTTTAATCCTCAGGCAGTTCCCCGTTGGAAAGTTCCAGCGTACAGCAATAGCCCACTTCTTTCTGTGTCTGGACAGGTTTCTGTCCCCATTGCTATGACCACATGGGCATGGGGGGTGGGGCGCGGCGGCGGGTGGCTACTATATTCAGGTACTTCTAGATCCTAGATCCAGAAAAAAGGTTTAAACTGGGTTTATTCAAAAAGCAAAGAGAGTTCTCTCTTTCTTTGCACAGACAACAGAAAAAATCATCCCTGTGATTCCAGAGAAAAATAGGCGGGGCTATGCTTTTCCATTCCCTCACATAAATTCTGTCTTGATTCTAGCCACCACACCTTTTAAGAAAAGGTCCAGGGGCTGTTGTTTCAGGTAAACCTCTGTCCTGTAGTGACACCCTACCCTGGCTGGCTGCGGCGAAAGGACAAAAGGAAGGAAGTTTCCCTTTTAAATCCCCAGGAATTTTTTTTGATGAGATAATATTACAGAGTGAAATGTCTCTCCTGCTCTCAGTTCAGTATTTGGCTCCTGTGTAACAGTAACCCACTTAGAAGCAGGCAGCCCTTTTGAAGTTATTTTAAACTTGAGGGAGTAGAGAGATATTGTAACCCTGGATAAGAGCACCCCCAGCCCGGGTTTCAGTTTTGTCCTTTCAGACGTGTGGAAAGTGCACCACTATATCTCAAGGATTTTGTACTGAAAGCTTCTTAAAGAGCTGGTCGTGGTTTCAAAGCTTGGCTTGGTGTCTCGTACTCAAGGGAACATAGTTCTCTTCCTCCAGGTATTTAACCTTGTCTGGCATGGTCTTTTGGCTTTGAAGTTCCCATAGATTGTTTGTCCATTAACAAAACAGGGAAACCATGATAGTCAACCTCATCGGGCTCTGAGAAATTTGAAGAAGGTCCATCTTCATATTTCAGCATAAAACCAGTTGTTTGATATCTGGCACCCATGATAGTCAGGTATAGGCATTGTTTGTTGATAGTCCTTTTGCTTTAGCAGCTCCTTATTTGGAAACACAAGTAGGATAGTCATCGCCTCTTCTAGGGGTTATAGGATCTTTGTGTGTCTGGGGGAAGATTGGGGCTTCTCAGAACAATAACCCTGGTTATTGTGTCTGCCGTCTCCATAACACCCAAATCCGCGTCACACCATGGTGCCACCTGGGAGTTATTTTTGGTTGTGGGGGTGGTGAAGGTAGCTGGTTCTTTCTGCACCATGTCGCCCGGAGTCATCCCTGTGCTGTGTTGCCAGCCATCCTCAGCCCAGGCCCTGGATGGCTCTCAGAGCAGCCGTCCCCGTCAGAGTCTCCCTCCGAGGACCCTCTGTCCTCTGCAGGATGCCTCTGGGGTCCCTCTTTGGCCCGATGGAATGCGTTCCCATAGGACCCATAGAATCTGCTGGGACACGTGGAGGAAGGGTCTTCTGTCCAGCAGTGCATAAAGGTTTTAATCAAAATAAAGCATATATATGCTTGTAAAAAGGCAAAGACTACTTCATGACTTATTATAAACAAGAGCATTCCTCTGTTCTACCCTTTGGCATCCCTGATTGCTATTCCCAGGGGCAGCTATTTTCAATTATTTAGTGGTTTCTTCTATTTGTCTCTGAATATTTCTAAAATTCTGTGAGTTATTTCTAAATAATGTGCTTATAACTGGTACCTCATAGTTTGAGTCCATTAAACAAAAAGAATTTTTTTTACATCCTCCTATGGAAAGTGAAGATTTTGTCTTATGTCCCCTCCTTCCTTCCTTCCCTTCCCTTCTCTTGTCCCCTTCCCCACATCCCATCTCTACATTTTTCCAATGTAGCTGCATCACAATTATGGTTTAGATCAGGGTTTATATTATTATGGCCGTCACTCTTTTCATCCAGGCCACGCAGGCCATATCCTGTTTATGGTTTATAGTTCTGGTGTAACTTAAAAATTTTTGTCTGAGTTAATAATTGTCCCACTGTGCACCATTACTTTAGTTTGCTATATGATTATCACTTTTCATTGTCTTATGCAGAACTGTAAAGCTCTTGTCAGTACGGTCAAGTCCACTGGGTACTGACTCCGGTTGTTGTTGTTTGGTTTTGTTTTGGGGGGAGGAGGCCCTCCTGCAGCTTGTCCCCTCTGGACTGCTCACCCCGCGGACTGGTTACGGCTGTCATCCTGGGACATCATTCTCCATTTCTCTTTCTCTGTTGGATTCCCCGTGCCCTGGAGCCCATGCCTGGCTGGAGCTTGGTTTATTCTCATTTTGTTGGAGCTGACAGTGGCTTCTGAGATCAGATGTGGTTGGAAAAATGTAAGGTTTTGCTTCTTTTTTGGGGGGGGAGGGGGGCACATCCTCTATTCTTCTTCCCCCTCCACTGCCCTTTTAAAGCGCTGTCATGAGCCTGCCTGAATGAAGGGCAGAAGTGTGCTCTCTGTATGTAGAAAGCCTTAGCCACCTCTGCATGCTCAGCTGCTGTGGTCCCACAGCAGAACCAAGAAGGAACAGGCTTTGCTTCTGTCCATTGCCCATAAATCTTTTTTGTCCTGAGGATGTCTTTGGTCACCTCATAATCAGTGACTGTAAAGAGCCAGGTTGTTTAAAGTTCATGCAGCATTTGATTAAATCCTGACCTGTTTGCTCTGGTCCCTCACTTAGCTGAGCACAGATCCAAGTGGCTTACCAAAAACAAAGCACGAGGCATGGCATCAGGCGGGCCTCGAGCCAAAGGCTGTTCTGCCAGCTGTCATTTATTTATTTATTTTTTAAGATTTCATTTATTTGTCAGAGAGACAGAGAGAGTGAAGAGAGTACAAGCAGGGGGAGCAGCAGGCTCCCTGCGGAGCAAGGAGGCCAACACGGGGCTCGATCCCAGGACCCTGGGATCATGACCTGAGCCAAAGGCAGATGCTTAACCAACTGAGCCACCCAGGTGCCCCCCCAGCAGTCACTTATTGAGCACCTGTTGAGCACAATTCTCTGGTTGGGGTTAAAGGGGACCCCTGTAAGACTCTCTTTCTGGAAGCAGGTGCCTGTCTTAGAGGGGAGGCTGAAAGAACTATGGCAAGCACCAAACCAAGCATTTAGGGAAGGGACGTGGTGGTGGAAGCAACCATCTGTATTGGTGCATTCAAGAAAGCTACATGGAAGGAGTGGCAGCGAAGCTGGTCTCGAAGGACAGTATTCTAGGCAAATGCATAAAGCGCGAGCAAACATGACAAGTCTAGAGGAAGTGAAGAAGGTGAGGGCTTTTCTACTGACAGAGTATCTCCTATGTTACTGTGATTATATGTTTTATTTCCTTTAATCCTTTTAGCATCCTGTTAAGGCAGATGATATTGTCCCCATTTTACAGATGAGGAAATTGAGGTTTATAGAAATTGAGTCATCTGCCCAAGTTGATGTGCCTCCTAAGAGGCAGGAGTGAGGTTTAAACACAAGGTTGCCTGATTCCGAAGCTCTCATTCTTTCCATCCCAAAACACCTCTTGGAACAAAATCCAGGAGTAAGAGAGCAAGAGCCATAATAATGTAATGTTCGTGATAATGTCAGACCTCATGTAAAGGATTAACTGGGCATTTTCCTTCATCTGACTTAAGCAAGAACATCGAGCATCCCAAAGTTATTGTTCTGATAGCACGAGGCCAAACTTATAACACAGAACGCATTTTCTTTTATAGTTTCAAGCTTTAATTGTAGCTGGTTGGTTATTTGCACTGTTCTTCCATGGATCCGTCCCAGGAATTTTGCTTGTCTTTTCATTCCAGGCCATCCTTCCCTTTCTACAGTATTCTCCGCCCAGTGGGGTCTCGGTCAAGTTCCACTCAGGGTTTCCTAGTCTTTTCGATTGTTTATGTTTTCATTAACAGTTCTTTGTAACGTCCCTGAGTTCTTACACACAAGTCAGCCATTTTTAACCTTCTTAAAAATATTAAGGCAAAAACTTACCACATTTCAAGCACTTGATCAGGAAAACCCCACACATCCAAACATTTTAAGAAAATAAACTCAGAGGGGCGCCTGGGTGTCTCAGTCAGTTAAGTGTCCGACTCTTGTCATGATCTCAGGGTCTTGAGAACAAGCCCCACGTCCCGGCTCTGCACTCAGCGGGGGCGTCTGCTTGAGATTTATTCTCTCTCCCTCTCCCTCTGCCCCTCCCCCCCCAAAAAATAAAGAAATACATCTTTTAAAAAAAACCTATAATTTTTAAATGCTCATGTGCCACATTAGGTTCAAAGTTAACATGCTCAGACATCATTCACTGAAGTGTATCTAAGATTAATCTTGAATGATTAGCATTCAGAAGGGGACACAGGTTTTATATGTAGTCACTACCTATATGTCACTGGCTGGCGTCAACACATATGCATTAACAAGCCTGGTTTTTATGTGATGGCTGTCTGGAGGGAGAGTGTGGAAGCAGTGTCTGTCTGAATTTTCAGGAGAATGTGTGCATTTCATATGTAGGACTCCTGCATTGTCTATATATGATTGTTATCCCGACACAGGACTTAGGGATCTTTTTCAATCAGGATCTGATATTTCTTAGTAAATAGTGGAGAGAAATTGTTTGGGGCTTTATCTTGAAAAATGAAGTGGAAAATAGTAGTTTATTTTTTAACTTAACAAGTTAAATTATAATTGCAGCTATGTATTGATTTCTGGCCATAGAGTGAATCCCATGTGGGCAGTGTTGGGATATTTTCAGCAGAATTGTATGGGAGTATGGATGTAGCATCTTTCTCTTACGTTTGACTTCAGCAACAGGATTATCAAAAGTAATTTTTCCAAAATATTAGAGGACTCCCTTACTTTTTCCAAAGTTCCATCTTAATTCTTTGATCATTCTCTGTGGTTCATCTCTCTTGTGGATTTCTTCTTTAATCTTTCACTAGATTGTTTGCCATTGGCTTTGAGTGGAATCCTATTACTGACTAATACAGCTTTAATGGGCTCCATTATATTTTGCATCAGCTGCTGATTTGCACTTCTAGTTTGCAACTTACTTAAAATGTCTAGTCACAATTGTTATTCCAGCAGTTAGCAAGGGGTTGCCATAAGGAGTAAATAAAATACATTAACATGATAGCATAGTGAATACCTAATTATGAGAAAACCCTCTTCTTCGATATCCCCAGATGTGGCATATTTGTTTGCATGTCATGCCTTTGCCTAGAATATTCCATCCTTTGAGACAGGTCAGTTCACAGATGAGTATTTTCATGTTATGGCTACTTGTACTTCCCTATAAAACATTCTGCTGAGCTCGTAAGTTGGAGCCCTTGGGAAAAGAGAACCATAGGGTATAAATGGTTGGAGGCCTGGGGTGGCAGGCATTTCCAGAAGCTGATACTGTCATCAGGGGTGAGCTGAGAGACCCCAATAGTACAATATTTAGACCCCAATCATGCAATATTTAGACATCGCTGAGGTTGAATTCATAGGACCAGTAGGTGGGCACCTGAAAATGTAAACTGGAATAAAGAACTCAGGAGAGAAAGCACTGAGGGTGGAGTTGGGAAGGTGGCAAAGATAGCGAGGTAGGTTTTCAGTCCTCTGAGATGTGATTTTGGTGGCCTCTTTACCCTCCACGAGGAAATAAACAACCCACGCCAACGGGTTGCACCCAGTGGCGCTTTCGAAAAATTCCTTTTGGTTTTTAAGTCTTTGATCCATGTTCAGAAGTCAGCACCCTTGACAGGGCTGCCATTTGGAGCTAACAGTCCCCGCAGTGTCAGTGGAAGATTTGATTGGGGTGTCTTAGAGGAGAACGGGAGGGTGTGACCGCAGAGGACGGAGAGAGCGCCTGGCATGATGTATGGCCCAGGGCTCAGGGCCTGACAGCCTCGAGGGGACCCGGAGCAGCGGGTGTGTTTGAGGCTTACATAGTTCAGATTTCTGCATGCCTGCAGACACACTCTTGACATGCCTCTCCTGGCATGTGGCTCCTTCACAGCATAAGCCTCCTGTCTGGTCACGGCCGCTTCCTCCTCACCAGGGCTGCAAAGGGCCAGGCTTGGGCATCTCCTACTTCTGCTGTTCTCGGTTCCCGTTCCTGAGCCTCCCACATCCCACCAGCCCTCCCAGGCCACCTCTTCTCTCTAGCTACCCATGACCATCCCTCCATTCTTTCCACCATACCCCTTAGTCTTTGCGTTGTGGATGTTCGGCATTTAAGGGCATTTAGCTTTGCCTGAATCTCGTTGACTTTAGGTTTTTTCTCTCATGCATGTATTACATGCATTCTAACTAACTTAGCATTTCTCTAAATGTGTCCCCATGAAGTAGCATGATCGTAGTATAAACAAATAGGCTTATAATCAAAGGGTTGGAAATCCTGGTGTTTGCAAAGGTTGAAAACCCCTAGGCTTCTGCAGAGCTTTAATTTCCGAAAGCAAATCCTGAATCCCTTATGGAGCGTTCTTCAGTGTTAGTCACTTGTACAAGAACCTGTTTTTAATCTCTCAGGGTCAGCATCCTGCAGGACATGGTTTCCAGAAGGGCTGCTGTAATTGGCTTAGGCTCTGGGAGGGTGGCAACCCCATTGTCCTCCCCGTGGGTCCCCACGTTAGCTGAGCGCAGTCATATCTGAGTAAACTCTTGGGACATTTTTTAAAAAACTTTTTTATTGTTGGAGAAATTTCTATAAAATTCACCATTTAAATCATTTTAAGGTATACAATTCAGAGGCATTTAGTATATTCACAATGTGCATCCCTCACCGTCCTCTGATTCCAGAACACTTTCGTTACCCCAAAAGGAAACCCTGGACCCAATAAGCATTCACTCCCCAGCAACCACAAATCTGCTTTCTGTTCCTATGAATTTGCCTATTCTGGACAATCTCCTATCAGTGGAACCGTAGAAACCAGGTCTTAGACCTGCACCATACCTCAGCTCCCCCAGTGTAGCTCTCTTTCATGGGCCAAACCTCATTCATGTGCAAGTAACAAAAAGCAACTCTCCACCTGGAAACCTTCAAGTCACGTGGCCGGGTTAAAAATACCCATGGAATACTGCAGAAAAGGGTCAGCAGTGTGTTTGCCATTGCCATGATTGGGCCTGGGATTTCAGGAAGCCGACTTGAGCCGGGCAGGGAGCCCTTTCCTGGTGGTGGAGGCGACGGGGCTGCTGGTACAATTGGCTTATCACTCTCACCCATTTCCTCTCCAGTCAGAGGTCTGCATTTCAGGCTGCTCATCATTTAATAAACTACCAAACATGTTAGAGTGGCCTGGGTTCTTCAAGGCAGAATCTTCATTTGTCCTTTGGGCACAATCATCAAGCCTGAGGACTCAGGCAAAAATTGGATATCCCGGGGCTCTCTGTCTCATGCATTGGAATTCACAGGGATAGATTATTCCTCACCCACTAGAGAGAGCTGCTGGCCACCCCCTTGTAGCACCCTGTGCCCACCTGCCTCATGGGCTTGTGCAACCCCCTCCTGTCGGTCCTTTGAATTGCCAAGATTGTCTCGTCTCTGGGCTGTACCCTTCACTCCTCCACTCTTGATGCCTCTCGAGGCTGGGCACACCACTGTGCACTCTTCTGCCCAAGAACCCGTGGTAATTGTCTTGGTGTTGAAACACCTTTCTAGTTTTAGCCTGTCTCTCTCCTTCTCGATGTAGACTGTGGTCCTTCATACTTACCAGACTGGTCTTGCTCCTCTGCCCCGCCGCGCCCCCCCCCCCGCCCCCGGCCCCAGCCTCTAGCTTCTCCTCCCCAGGCTTGGAACCACTGCCTGCTCTCTCTCCTTTTTCCTTGACCAATGTGACTCTTCCTTGAAGCTCATCTCACAGCTCAGCACTTGCACAGGGCTTCCCTGAACATTCTAGCCACTCTTGCTGCCCACACTACATTTGTGTTGCAACTCTAGTACCACAGAATTTAGAGCTGGCAACGTTTTTTCTTAAAGATTTAATCACTTGGTCTTTCCCTCCCAGTCAGATGACTAGCTCTTGGAGGAAGGGACAACGGTAAAGTTAAGCAAGTGGAGTGGGAAGGCGCCAGACTGTGAATCTGGGGGCCAGGTCAGGTCACCTGTGGGGGCGGCCACTCGCTGGCTCTGTTGTCCTGGAAAAGCTACTTCTCTTGAACTTCTGTTCTCATCTATAAAATGAGTAGGGGACAAAGAGTGTTTTAGTTTCCTATTTGCTGCTCTAAGAAGTTACCATAAACTTAGTGGCTTAAAGCGGCACGAATTTATTCTCTTAGCATTCTGGAGGTCAGAAGTCGAAAATGGAAAAAGGTGACATTCCTCCTGGAAGCTCTAGGGAGAGTCTGTTTCTTGTCTTTTCCAGCTTTTGGAGGCCAGCCTTGGAGGATATCATTCTGTCAACCACAGCAGGTTCTTAGGTCTCTTGTGTCTCTACACATTTCTTCCAGTATGTACAGTTTAGCACTGTGCTAGACTCGTTAATTTCTTGACCGGTTAGTTTATCTCTGAGGATTTCCTCTTCTCAGATTGTTACTGGGGATTCCAGAGCCCGATAAGACTCAGTGATAGAGCTGTGAGCACAGACTTTAGGATTGTTCTTACACTTCTACCGACTGCACTTTTACTAGCAAAAATTTGATGATGCTCTTCTTCCTGTTTTTGATTTCCTGCTTTGCCTGTTTTGAAAAAATCCTCAAAGAATTTTACCTGTTCCCTAGTAGCCAGGGGTGGCCTTTTAAACAGCTTGTTAATTATACTGGTGATTCTGCCGTATGTCTCTTGGTCTTTCCATAAATTCCTGAATGTGTTTCCAGGTCCTCTTGCATAACTTGACATAGATGTGTCTTTAAGGATTAGAAGCCAAATAGCTTAGGATAACTAACCTAGCTAATTTCATCTGTAATTACTACTAAATATCATGGTATTTCACAGGAATTCAGATAGGCATTTATATGGGAGTTATGTGATTTTTCTTGCCCTTGATCCCATTGGCTGGTGTCCGCTTTGGGTGACCACCACTTAGAAAGCAGTGAGAAAGCGGGGTGCCCAGCCGGCTCAGAGGAGCATGCGTCTCTTGATCTCGGGGTCATGGGTTTGTGCCCCACATTCAATATAGAGATGACTTAAATAAGTAAATAAACTTAAAAAAAAAAAGGCAGTGAGAAAACATCTGTAAAATCCAACCCCCATTTAATTTTAAGTTTGTTTTTTTTTAAGCTTTTATTTATTTGACAGAGAGAGAGAGCACAAGGTGGGGGGTGGCAGAGGGAGAGGGAGAAGCAGGCTTTCTGCTGAGCAAGGAGCCCGCTGAGGGTCTTGATCCCAGGACCCTGGGATCATGACCTGAGCCGAAGGCAGCCGCTTAACTGACGGAGCCACCCGGGCATCCCTAATTTTAGGTTTTGAGATGACTTTTCGCTCTTGAGTCTGAGACACTTACAGTGTGGGTCAAGCACACCTGTGGCCTATGTATTGAAGCTTTCTTCCTGCTTTGTCTCCTAGATGCACCCACTGGGCTTGTGTAATAACAACGATGAAGAGGACTTGTATGAATACGGCTGGGTAGGTGTGGTGAAGCTGGAACAGCCAGAGTTGGACCCGAAACCATGCCTCACTGTCCTGGGCAAGGTAAGCAAGTGCCAGGAGGTCTGGGACCGTTCTCAGTAATTAAACACACTCTTATTTGTGTAGCAGACTATATGGATATTCACATTAAGTAGGATAACTAAAATCTAAACAGCCTCATGTTAGTTCAGGGTAGCTCTGCCTCTCAACGAGCTCAGGTCCATTAAGTTTTGCTGCCAAGTAAGTTATGGAAAAACTTCTGGGTTTTAGAGCTTTTTTGGTTTCAGAATGGCAGACAGCAATTATGGTCCTATATTAGAACTTACCTCATAGGATGGTTAGGAGGTGAGATGAGATGCAAACAGCCAGCAGAGTAAGCTCTCAAAAAATGTTTGCTGCCATTGGCTGCTGTCATCCCATTTGGACTAAAAAAGACTTGTGAGCCAAGAGGGGTCAGCATTATCTCTGGCTGCAGTGTTAAGATAGAAATAAATTTATTTTGGGAAACTATCCATCAATGATCTTAAAATATGACAGATGGCAATCTGTTTTAAACTGGATCATTTTGTTAAAGAGAAAGGTTTGGAGAAAGTTATGAGAATTTTAGTTGGAGAAAAGGCGGTATCTCTTAAGGATAGTGTTATTGCCTGGATTATTTATTTATTTTTAATAATCTCAGAAGCTGCTGCCTAGGTACCATGGGCAGACGGCTGGGGAAAAAAACAGTCCTGGTTCCTGACCTCTTGGGGATCCAGGCAAGAGAAGAGGTGGTTTTGATGCAGGGTGCTTGACGGGGAAGCTTTCTCAGACTTGAAGATGTCCCAACCAGTCTCCTGAAAGACTGGGTCCAGGAGACTGTTAAGGGTCTAATCTGTGATTTTCATGTCCCACTTGTCTTCTGAAGCTTCTGAGCGCTTGTCAGGTTCTCCTGATCTTTTATAGCGGGGGGTGGGTGGGGAAACCAACCCAGGAAACCAAACAGGAAACCTGTTTGGTTGACAGTTCATGAAGTCAAATCAAGGTGTTTTAGGTGGCCCAGACCCTGATACTTCATCGTTTAAATCGTTGGCCAGAGCTGCTTGATGATGCTAGGAGAGCAGCGACCCCTTTGAGAATACTTCAGTGTTTTCCTAGGAGGAATGCCAGCTACGTCCAAAGGTTAGGAACACTGCTTTCCTTGCAGGTAGTACGCTCCTCATATAATATTTTCTCCTGTGCTTCAGCTGCTGCTCTGCAGGGCTCAGCAACTTGGCCTAATTTGCTTTGCCCCCATCCAGTGGAGTTCCACTGTTGCATCTGTTGTGTCTATAAGTGGGTTGGAACAGGGCTCCCAGGGACACCCAGTTGTTCCTTCCTCCACCTGGAACAACCATGTAGTGGTTTTACTTGAAGAGTTTTGTATGGTTTGGCCTGCTAGCTTGCAAAGCCAGGGGGAATAAAAACCCTAGACATATATTGAATCATTAAGTACTTCTTGGGTTTATTCATTCACCAAATATTTATCGAATGCAGAAGCTAAGCGTGTGGTTCTACCTGCTTGCAGGCAACAGCCCATTCCCCCCACCACGTTTCTGTTTGGAAAGGCTCTGTGGTGTCCAGGCGGTATTTACACATGGTTAGTTACTGAAATTTGGCTTAACACCTGAATAAAATCATTAGCAAAACTCTTGGGCCAGACAAAGCAAGACAGTTCCACATTTGTTTAGAGCCTGGGTCTGTACAGGAGGTGTGATGACTCACGCATCTCTCTCTCTCTCCCCCCTTCCTATTTTTCTTTCTCCCTTCCTTCCTTCCTCTTTCTTTTCCTTTCTGATTTTAAAGTGTAATTGTTCTCAGCTTTGATTTTATTAGCTTTGCTAACTGCGCTTTTCTTTTTTTTAGCCCCTAGCAAGAGACTAGGATAAAGAAACGCAAAGTGAGCCTTGTGGGCAGCCCTAACTCCTGCAGATAGCATGCTTTTCTCTCATTTCTTTGCTCTCAGTGGCTATGGCAAGAAGGCGATGGGCAGTGGAAAGAAGCACAAAGGCAAGAAACTGCCGCCAAGTCAATGTGGGAGTGGGAGGAGGGACTCCTCCATATAGATGTTGAGACTTGCTGAAAACCATCGAAGGGAAGACTCTGTCAGGCATTCAGAAAAGCCTGTGGGAGAAGGGGGGGGGGGTAGGGCCAGACCCAGACCCCCTCTCCCTCCTCCACCCTCTACCCCCCCATCACCTACCCGCCCACAGAAAATGCCATGGGGCGAAATGTTGAAATAAGAGAGGAATGTCCTAAATTAAAAAAACTGTAAATGCCTCTCTAGGAGTTCAAATAAAGTTTCATTTTAAAAGCAGAAGACATAAACTCATCACCTTGGTTTATTACTGAATGCTTTTGAACTCCTCAGAAGGGAACACTATAACTCATGAGAGAAAAATGATTTATGATCCCCTCCTCATAATCTTTTCAATCCTGCAGGAGGCAGGGCAGACAGTAGGATCAGCTAGGGAGGCAGAGTAGGGGTGAGAGGGAGCCCCCCCCCAGGGAAACAGCCAGCCAGGGCACCAGGCCAGGCCCTGCATCACACCAAGCGTGGAACAAATCTCTTGGCTTTCTGGCCCTCTCTTTTTCGCGTCATGTTAAGATGCTGTTATGGCCTCCTTACTCTTCCAATAGTTTCAGCTTTTGTGTCATTTAAAATCTTCCCTTGAGATTCTAGTTTGGGGAGATTCTCTTTGCAGCATTGAAAGGCAGACTGGGTTACCTGTGACAGTTTAAGTGCTAAGAAATTAGAATAAAATTGACATTTCTGAGGAGCTTGCTAACTGAAAGTAAGAGTCTTAAACCATCCCCAAAGTGCAGGAATTTATGTTTGTCCTGGGCATTTTAACCCTTCAATTCAAACAGTGTTTATTAAGCACCTTATGGGACAGGAAAGAAGTTTGAGGGTTGGCTTTACTAGCTTCAGTCCCTATGACCCGTCCACATCATGGAGGGTCTCATGGCAGGAACACACAGGGTGTGCTGGAGTTTCTAACAAAGCCCGCCTGGCCCAGATTCCATAAATGGAGGCCGAATAAATGTCTTCTCCCCCTCATCCCATGTTGGAGTGGAGCCTTAGGGAGGGTTTTGAAAGGCGGGTCAACAGGCATGGACTGGCTCATTCTGGTGCTTAGGAGGACAGTGTGAGGAAATGCATGAAAAGACAAGAAAGGCAGGGGATTTCAGGTCATTGAGACCCAGCTCTGGCAGAGTGACCTCTGAAAGATCCCATCAGTTGGGGGGCCCTTGTGCTCCTCCTTGGGGCTGGTGCTGCCCTTGTCATCACGTCAGGAGTCCCACAAGATGTTTGTGGAGAACTTACCACAGAGCCTGGCTTGTGGTAAACGCCTGACGGGAACGTAAAAGCAGCCGTCATGTGTTGGGTGCTCGCTGAGCACTAGAAGCTTTGCAGGCAGCATCTGTCATTGTCAGACTGACTCTGGGATCGTGTCCAGATTCCCATTTTACAACGAGGAAATCGAGTCCCAGAGACATTCTCTACGTAACCTAAGATCAAACAGCTGCCAGGTAGCCGACCTGAGATCTGAGAGAAAGACGGTTCTACTGCCTCATCCGTGTTAGTTTCTTCCCTTTGCCCCCTTTTGTCTTCAACCAGTTTGTAGATAAAAATCGGGTGCTTTTTAGTAGCCCACTGGCTTGGTTAGGACTGTTGGTTGCACTTAACAGAGACCCAGCTTGAACTGTGTTGAGCCAAAAGGGGATTTGCTCTTGAGGCTCCTGGCTGGCATCGGGGAACCCATGAGAGGTGCAGCTGCTGTTCTAGAACAGCCGACTCTGGGGCTTAGTGCCAGTGGCCCCTCCCCGAGTCTTCTGTATATCTGCTTTTACTTCCTCTCTCTCTCTCCACCTGCTTGGTAGGAGACATAGCCCCCCACTATATCTGGGCCTGACACTCTCTTGGTTTCGAGCCTGAAGGATTCCAGTAAAGGGATTTGTTGGCCCCTCTTGGATCCGTTGGTCACTTTTAGTCTGGTCAGCTGTGATCTAGGGCTGGGAATGCACAGAACTTAGCTTCCTGCCCAGCCATGTGTGGGGAGTGGGAGGTAGAAGTGCTCTCCAGAAGAAAGCTGGTGGGGGGCAGTGCTGGGCTACCCAGTTGTAGTTACCAAGTCATATATGGGATCGTTAGCTGGTAGGTGATGTCCTCAGTTTATCCCGAGTCATTCCAAGGGGCCCCGATGGGAGGGGACTTCTCTGGCGCATGTGTACTGTAAAGAGTTCGTTCCTCTCCTTGCCCTGAGCCGAGGCCCAATCCCTGGTCCAGACACTAATTGTGAGGAGAGGTGAATCTATGGGGCTGGAGGGGTCAGGTGAGTTTTACAGAGGGGGACTGTCTGAGTCTGGGAGAGATGGGGGAATAAGCTCCAGGAACAGGGCAGAAAGAAAGGAAGCAAGAAGTTCTTCAAGGGACATTGAAAGTTGCTGGGGAAGGAAGAGGCTTTCAGGTTAAGGAGTGTAGTCTTCATTCCCTAGGCTGGTTGGAGAGGGAAGGATCAGGTTACTCTTCGCTGTTGGGTGTTTCTGGGAAGTGAGTGGTGCCCAGACGTCACTTCTCTTCAGTGGTTTGGTGACATTCAAGCCAGTGGCATTGCTGAGGACACCTCGTGTTTGCCATCATATTTCCCCAGTCTGTTCATCTGCTCTTTTTCTGTTTTTACATTTAGGCAAATGTGACATGTAGAGGCAGTGTGGCCGATGGTGTGTGTCAGGATGGAAAACTGCTCTGGTCTATAATCCCGGCTCTCCCAGTAGGCAGCAGGACACCCAAGAAGGAGAGGTTGGCAAAGGATTGAACCCTGACGTTCGCTCCACCAACCCACATCCAGCCCCCAGAGTGTCTTGGTAACTGCTTTGTAAAGAATGAATAAAGACCCTAGAAGCCAAAATGACTGGAAAGTTAGAAAACAGAGTCAAAGGAACTTAATTTTCTCAGGGTGGTTGGGAGGAGAAGGAGCCTATAATAGTTAAGAATTGGGTTTAGACATCAGACTAACTTGAATTGAAGCCCCAGTTCCAACCCTTTAACCCTTGTGACCTGGAACAGTCCCTAGGCCCCTCGGCATGTTTCCACGTCCTGGGTGGGAACAGCACCTAAAGGAGACCGTGCATGTCAAGTGCTGGTCATGGTACGACTGGAAACACTAAATAAAATATAAGCCCTCGTGGCCCATCCTCTCCCTCCCATTTCTTTTGGTGCTCGAAATGCTATTACTTAAATAGTCAACAATGGTTGCCAGGGGCTGCGGAGAGGGGAGGGCGGGGGGTTCGGTGGGGACAGAGTTTCGGGAAGAAGATGAGAAAGTTCTGGAGGTGGACAGTGGTGATGGTTGCACAAATCTGAATGCACTTAATGCCACTAAACTGTACACTTAAGAAGAATTAAAATGGTAAGTTTTGTGTTATGTATATTTTCCCACGGTAAAGAAAAAGTGGTATTACATAAAGCATTTCACAGTATATGAAGTTTGATGGCAGTGGGTATAGAAAAAGGAAGCATTTGGCTCCTGAAGTGATGGCGCATAATCCCACCGTGAGTGATGATTGCTTCTGCTGGCTCCTGGGGGAAAGCAAACCCCGCGTCCTTTAAGACAGGTTATAGAGGATCCAGGAGCAGTGAGGACAGAGACCAGATCCCCCTTTGGACATCAGGCTACCCTCAGGAAGATTTCTTCCAAAGAGCGACTCCCTCAATAGAGAATTCAGGAGAAAACAGATTTCTTTGTATTCTCTTTTCACGCCGTAGCAGAAAGCAGGAAAATGACACTAACTGCAATCCAAAGATGTTTGAGTTTCTTCACCAAATATTAAGCAGAACCTGATGTATAATACAGTGATAGGCAGTAGTTGGTGCTTAATGGACGAGGAATAATCCAGAAAGGGCACCATCACCCCATGACGATGAATGGCCAGCCTTTCTGCACCGGGGCTTTTCTTTTCTAGGCATTGTTTCTCTGGGTTCTCTGGTAAAAAGCTGATAAAAATCATGGCATGGTATAGGTGTTGATCTAGCACGACAGCTCTCACCGTGTGGTCAGGGGACCCTTAGGGATTCCCACAGATGGTCCCACAAGACCAGAGCTGTTTTCATAATAACACCAAGATGTCACTTGCCGAATCACTCATTCCCTCACAAGTGTATGGTGGGATTCTCCAGAGGCATCGTTTTGTGTGGTGACGTCATTGTTCTGTCAGCTAAGGGAACATGTGCTCGTATATTCTGTGTTTTAAGGATTTCTCAGTTTTGGGGCACCTGGCTGACTTCGTTGGTAGAGCATGTGACTCTTGATCTCAGGATGGTAAGTTTGAGCCCCACATTGGGTGTAAAGTTTACTTAAAAATAAATATTTCTCGGTTTTAATTCTTAATACGGTAAATATCAGTAGATATTACCCACAGAAACAGAAGTTCTTTGGGGTTCTTAATTTTTAAGAATCTAAGAGGAGATCAGAGATTTGAGTGCACTGACCTAGCATGACATCCCCACTGTAAGATCATCTAGAGCTTGCCTGAAGGAAAAGCCCTGTTATAAGGTTAGCAGAAGGGCACTTGATCTCAGGGTCGTGGGATTGAGACCCGCATTGGACTCCGTGTTTGGTGTGGAGCCTGCTTGGAATTCTCCCTCTCCTCTCCCTCTGCCCACCACCCACCCCTGCTTGCTTTCGCTCTCCAAAAAAATATATATATATATACACACACATATATAAAGTTAGTAGAAATGAGCCGTAACTGAGGATGATGCAGGAACAGAGGTGAACGTGTTGTCATGAAATTATTCTGTAGTATCCGAGTCAAAAGAGTGTTGGTTCTGAAGTTTAAATAATTTGAATAAAACTGATGGGTTGCCGATTTCCGTATTTAATAAAAAATAACTGAACAATGAATTTAAAGAACTTAAGTAAAAAAGATCTTAGTATTTTGAGACTTGCACTGGGATATAACCTTCAGCCTTGACCTTCGATAACAGGGCTTAACTAGATGGGCCTTTGCTTAAGGCAAAAACGTGTGGGAACTTGGATCAGACTGCAGAGTTAAGAGCCTGTAAGGAAGGGTGGGTGTGTGTGTGTGTGTTTGTGTGTGTTTTGGGGGGGGGTTCTTATCCTTCAGCCTGTGTGGGAACTTGGATCAGACTGCAGTTAAGAGTCTATAAGGGGTGTGTGTGTGTGTGTGTGTGTGTGTGTGTGTGTGTGTTGGGAGTTAAGAGCCTATAAGGGTGTGTGTGTGTGTGTGTGTGTGTGTGTGTGTGTTGGGAGTTAAGAGCCTATAAGGGGGTGTGTGTGTGTGTGTGTCTCGGGGGGGGGGTCTTATCCTTCAGCCTGCCTTTCTCGTTGGGGTTTTTTGTCACAGACATGCATTTCCTCAGGTACCTGAGTGCCCTGGTCCATAGGCCAAGCCGCGCTTAGCACTCTTGAGTGTGAGGTTCCCGTATCCAGTGGGATGGTGGGACTGGGGTCTGACTCACTATGGGGAAGGGGAGAAGGCGGCCGGTTACAGGCATTGGCCTCCTCCAGTTAGGGAAGCACATGGGGCACTGTGACCACAGCACATTGCCAGGGTATCCCTGGGGAGCACCCTGTGCTTGGGGACACTTACCTGTGTCAGACCTTCTCAGAGCATGTTATCTGAGTCCTTTTATTGCAGTGGTTCTCACCTGGAGGTGTGCCCTCCCAGGAGGGATTGGGGATAGGGTTTGGGGGTGCTACTGGCATCTAGTGGATAGAAGCCAAGGATGCTGCTCAACATCCTACAATGCCCAGGACAGCCCCCCCTCAACAAAGAACCATCTGGCCCCAAATGTCAGTAGTGTCACAGATGAGACACCCTGTCTTATGATGGACAGACTTTCTCTCCCTAAGAAGGACTTAAATTCCACTTCTCCTTCCTTTCCTTCCCTGCCCTATTGCCCTCCAGTATAATGACAGGTTCATGGTAGCCTTTGTGGTATGTCCTGGTGAAGTGCGTGTTCAGTGTTCGAGCATGTTCGTGTTTCCACATGAGGAATGCAGAGAGCCCGGATCTTGAAGCCGTATGGCCTAGGTGTAAATGGTGCTTCTTCCAGTCCAGTTGTAGCTGGGTAACTTTGGGCCAGTTAAATCTCTCTTTGCCTCCATTTCTCCATATCCCCCTCTGTCAAGATAATTGTGATGATTAAAAAAATGATGTATGTCAAGTTTTTGGAATGTGTGAATTCCCCACAAGTATCAGTTTCCTTCCTTCTCTAAACTTGCTCCTACCAAGCGGATGAAAGCCCTTTTTCTAAGGTGAGCTGAGGTGGGTTTGTTGTTGGAGAGGAAGTTTGGAAGCCTCTTCGGATTTATTTTAGGGAACACTTGGGTAAATACCTCCCATATTTGGTTAAAAAGGAAAACAGGAAAGGAACTTAGTAAAAGAAATCAGATCAGGAGGAAAAGATTGGCATGATATGAATGGAAAAAGGAAAAACTCAGGGAATACCAACTTTTCTTCTAAGGTCACATATCTGATGTAAAAATCAAACTCTTATTTTGATGCTTTTCTTCTCTACCTAAATCTTCCAGGCACCTCTTAGTTAAAAGGCTATATTAAGCACAGTACCTTTTTTTTTTTTTTAAGTAGATCCATGACATTTTCAGCTGTAAAAGGCTAACAAAACCATTATTTGAAATCCACTGAGAGGCTTAAGGGAATTTTGAAGATAGACTGAGTGAATAGAACAAATAATGTGTCTGCCAATCCGAGGAGCACAGGCTTCCCACCTCCCCAGACCCGGGGAAGCCTGGCTCGTGGACACTCCTTCTGGCCCTTGTCCCCTCCAGTTGAACCAGGCTCTCACAAATGAGGCTGTCCTAGGAAACCTGGGGGTGTGGTGTTACTGGCCAGCAGAAAAGCCCATCAAAAATAGCTAATGTTCTTGTCAACCTTTGAGAGGCCATTTTGAAGTATAAAAAAGTTAGAACTCAACATAATAAGTCATTGTAATATGTCTAATACCAGTCCCATGTCGGGTGACCCGAATCTCTCATACCTGGAGATAAGCCCCCAAGTCCCATCTGCTCTCTCTTCTCACAGGGGTCTTGCATGAGCCTGGTCACGTGTGTGAGTTAGCCCAAATAAGCAACAGTGGGCTGCTAGTCACTCGAAAGTGTTTTCTGGCCATGGCCATGGGCATTTCACATCTTGGGGGCTGCCTCGATAGTGGTTGCATGTAACTGGTTTTCTGTCTACCAAGCCCCTGGAAAACCTACACACCAGGTTGGACCATTGCACATTTTAGAGCACTTACATTGCACCTGTGCAGGAGAATGCCCCACTGGGTGCCGAAGCAGGAGGAATGGGAATGTTGACAAGATCCCGGCTGCTAATCTTGGTCACAAGACCATTATAGGCTGCAGACAAATGCAATTTCTTTTCCTTAATCTGTCTTTTATGTTTGTTTTCTTTCCAAAAAGCACTATATTTTATTTGATGAAAGGTACCATTTCTTTTCTGGTGCTCTTGTTTTCCAAATCAGACATTGGATTGTGTGTTCTGACTAATGCTTTTTGTGTTCGGTTTGAAGTTGGAGGCAGTCTAAACAATTCCTTTGGGATACTGAAATGCTTTAAATTCTGCATCATTTTTGCTAGTTATAAAAATAATAAGAATTTCAACACATTCCAGTTGTCCTAAGCACTGTGGGATAAAATAAAAATCTAGTTAGTCTGAAGAACTGGGGCTATTTGTTGGGATTGTATAAAGGCCCTTCACTATTACACATTAACCTAATGCTGATGGATTTTCACAAATGTATCAACTCTTAAATGAACCTCAGAGAAAAGAATGTGAAATATGCAAGGAACTTTTGTTACCTTGGCTTGATTTTCAGAAACCCAATTTTAAAGTCTTTAGCTTGAAAAGCTTTCTTTTTCATCTCTTTATAAACATAGCAGTTTGGTTTTTAAAAGTAAGTTATTTTCTTAGCGTTTTTCCTTTTTTTCAGAGTTTCAATTGATAGAATCTTAACAGCTAATTTAAAAATTATACCCAATAAACCCCTAATTTTAAAAGTATACCCAAAATTATAGCATTAATTTATTTTACTATTTTTTAAACTAACAGAATTTTCTGGTCCCTTTGTCTTCTTTTTTTCAGTATGTAAGCAGTACGATAATTTTGACCACCATTTTTATATTACTAGTGCCAAGCGCATGTAGTAGGCAGTCAGTAAATGTTCGTTGCATGAAACAATTAATTATGGGGAATTTGAAAATAAAAGGGGGAAAAAAACTTTGTCTCCTTTAACGCAAGTACTCACTTTTAGTTTATGCCCTTCCAGTGTTCTTCTCTGAGCCTGATTTCTAATGTAATTATTATTACTATTATTATTATTTTTTATTTTTATTTTTTATTTTTTTTTAAAGATTTTATTTATTTATTTGAGAGAGAGAGAATGAGAGATAGCACGAGAAGGAAGAGGGTCAGAGGGAGAAGCAGACTCCCCGCTGAGCAGGGAGCCTGATGCGGGACTCGATCCTGGGACTCCAGGATCATGACCTGAGCTGAAGGCAGTCGCTTAACCAACTGAGCCACCCAGGCGCCCTATTATTATTATTTTTTAAATTTTATTTATTTGACAGAGAGAGACACAGCGAGAGAGGGAACACAAGCAGGGGTGGGAGAGGGAGAAGCAGGCCTCCCGCAGAGCGGGGAGCCCAGTGCAGGCTCAATCCCAGGACTCTGGGATCATGACCTGAGCCGAAGGCAGACGCTTAACAACTGAGCCACCCAGGCGCCCCTCTAATGTAATTATTATGAAGGTACACACATCTATTTGGCCTTTAGAACTTAATAATATAGTCATTTTACCAATTTGCTATTATTTTCATAACCTGTCATTTTAATGGCTGCTTACTGTGACAGTAGAATATACCATGATCTTTTTGACCATTTACCCCAGGGTTGGTTATTTATTTATTTATTTATTTATTTATTTATTTATTTATTTGACAGAGAGAGAGAGAGCGAGAGCAGGAACACAAGCAGGGGGAGTGAGAGAGGGAGAAGTAGGCTTCCCGCGGAGCCGGGAGCCCAGTGCGGGCTCGATCCCAGGACCCTGGGATCATGACCTGAGCCAAAGGCAGATGCTTAACGGCTGAGCCACCCAGGTGCCCCCAGGGTTCAATATTTAAATCGCTTCTGTTTTATTTTTAATCCTTACAAATAAGCCACACTGAAACCTTTCTTTATGTAGGGTTGGCTTTTTTTTTCCCTACCTCTTTGAATTATTCCCTTACGGTAATATTCAAGGAGGAGATTACAGAGCAAGGGATATGAACATTTTTTTATGACTCTTGATGCAAACAGTTACAAATTGCTTTCCTGGAAAGTTCCTCAGTTTACCCTACCAAAAAGAAAGTGAATCATTTTTTACATAAGCAACGCTAATAGCATTGACCATTATCATTAATATATTTTTTTTTAGTAATTTGAAAGATCAAAATAGTACTTTATTGTTTTTATTGGCATGTCCTTGATTATTGGCAAATATTAAACTCTCAGTAAGCTTTTTTCCCATCTATTGATTAAATTTCCTGTCTTGTGAATTTTTTTTTTCTTTTTTCTGTCTTGTGAATTTTCTATTCTGGTCCCTTGCTCATTTATAAGGATGAATATTAATGTAGATTTTTTTGGTAAAATTTTATTTATTTGAGAGAGAGAGAGAGACAGCATGGGGGGGAAGGGAGAGGAAGAAGCAGGCTCCCCGTTGAGCAGGAAGCCTGATATGGGACTCAATCCCAGGACCTGGGGTCAGGACCCTAGCAGAAGGCAGACACTTAACCGACAAGCCACCCAGCCACCCCGATTTTTTGTTTTTTAATAGCGATGTATTCATTCCTTGTCATTTGGAGTATTTCTTAACTGTCCCTTTTATTTTTTTTATCTTCATTTGTTTAGCTTTCTTGGCATGCAGGAGTTTAAAAATTTGACATGATCGTGATTCCTTAATGATTTCTTCTCTTGCTGCTAAACTTAATTACTCTGTTCCCTCTCTTGCAAACTTAGAGTCATTTTTGCCTTTTCTCCTTTTTCTATGATCAATTTTCCTTTTAAGGTATTACATCTTTAAATCACTCAAAATTTATTTTGATGTTTAATATCAGGAAGTGTCTGAGTCTCTCAAAGTTCTTCCAACCCCTTTTAAGTCATTTCCTTCATTTTATGTATCTTCCTTCTTAAAAAAAGTAATATACTCTGTTCTCCTGAATTCTAGAGTAGGGTCATATTCTGCGTTATCTACTGTCGAATAAATTCTGTATCCCTTTTTGGGCCAGTACCATACTGTTTTCATTTTTGTTGTTTTAAAATGTATTTCCAGAGCTATATGAAATATGCTTGTGTGAACTCATTGGAAAGAATTCATCAGTAAATCAACAAAGCAGATGCCTGTTTGTGCTATTCTTTAGACGCGGGAATCCTAATTAATCCTCATTCTCTCGCACCCAGTGCATCATATCCCTGCCCCACCTCTGTCAGCCTGGGGAGTTGCTTTCAGAATTTGTGTTCATTGTCATGATTGCCATAACCATGTTTCACTCCGTTCCAGCATGCACACATAATTTTTTTTTAAGATTTTATTTATTTATTTGGCAGAGAGATACAGAGAGAGAGCAAGTAGGCAGAGAGGCAGGCTCCCCGCTGAGCAGGGAGCCCGATGCGGGGCTCGATCCCAGGACCCAGGGATCGTGACCTGAGCCGAAGGCAGCCGCTTAACCGACTGAGCCGCCCAGGCGCCCCAGTTTTTTTTTTTTTTTAAAGTAAGCTCCACACCCAATGCAGGGCTCCACTCAGGATCCCGAGATTGGGAGTTGCATGCTCTACAGACTGAGCCAGCCAGGCACCCCAGTGCACACAGAATTTTTTATTAGGAAATGTACACTGTGGTTAAAACCAACTACATAACCTGTTTCAACTTCAGGTTGCCCAAGATTGTTTCACCACCAAAACTCTTCTCCAGTTCTGTTCTGGAAATACGCATTCAGATGGACTCTATACAGAAACAGAACAGAAATGACGATCAGGTTGTTCTCACATGAAAGCTTATTCATTTTTTTAAGTGTACAGTTTTTAGTATATTAATAGAGTTGCATAACCATCACCACCATCAATTTTAGTATTTTCATATTCTTTGTATATCATAGATACAAGTCCGTTATCAAATATATGATTTTCATCATCCCCAGAAGAAACCCCTTACCCTTTTGCAGTCATTTCCCTTTCCTTCTGGACATTTCTTACCAGTGGAATCATTCAGTATGTGGTCTTTGGTGTCTGGTGTCTTTCACTCAGCATTCTGTTGTCAGGGTCCTTCCATGCTGCAGCATGCATCAGTATGTCATTTAAAAAAAAAAAAAGATTTATTTATTTGAGAGAGAGTGCACATACAAGCGGGGGGAGGGGCATTGGGAGAGGGAGAAGCAGACTCCCTGCTAAGCAGGGAGCCCCAAGCGGGGTGATCCCAGGACCCTTGGATCATGACCCAAGCCAAAGGCAGACACTCAACTGACTAAAGCCACCCAGGCGCCTGTAGTACGTCATTTTTTAAATTGCCAAATAATATTCCATTGTATGTTGTTTATTGCTTGCTTATTTTTCAGTGAATGGACATTTAGATTGTTTCCACATTTTGGTTATTAAGAATAATACTCTTGTGACCATTTGTTTGCCAGAGTTTGTGTAGACAGGTTTTCATTTCTTCAGGGTAAATAACTAAGAGTGGAATTGCTGGGTCATATAGTAACCATGTTTAACCTTTTGAGGAACTGCCAGACTGTTTCCCAAAGTGGCCACACAGTCTACATTACCACCAGCAATGTGTGATTTCTCCACATCCTAGCCAAGCCTTGTTATTATCTGTATTTTTGATTACAGTCATCTTAGTGGGTATGAAACGGTATCTCATTGTGGTTTTGACTTGCATTTCCCTGTTGGGGAATGATGTTGAGCATCTTTTCATGTGCTTATTGAAAGTTTGTATATCTTCTTTGGAGAAGTGTCTATTCAGATCCTTTGTCCATTTTTTTAAAATTGGTGATTTATCTACTACTAAGTTGTAAGAGTTCTTTATATATCCTAGATACACATCCCTTATCAGATACATGATTTGTAAATATTTTCTCCCATTCTCTTGAGTTTTCTTTTTACTTTCTTGATGGTGGCCTTTATTGTGCAAAAATTTTAAATTCTGACGAAGTCCAGCTGATCCATTTTTTCTTTGGTTACTTGTGCTTTTGGTATAATATCTAAGAAACCATTAGAAGGCTCCTTGTCTCACTGAGACCTCATAGATGTCCTTACTGTGGTATTCTACATGGTCATATACTTAAGGGCCTTCTAGGATTTGTAATAAAGAATTTATTCTCTCTTTCCCTATGGAAGCTTAAAGTTAGCAGAGGGCCAGGAGGCACTGGTCCCTCTCTCTTGTGGTCCTGCTTTCCTGGATACTTCTATTTCACCTGGGACATCTGAGCCACAGCAGTCTCCACATATCCTATGGCAGGAAGATGAGAGACCGCTAGGCATGCCAGTGGTCAGAACTTCAGTTCCAGCTTAGTAGCTGAATGGCTGGGTTGAAAATATGGAAAGACAGCAGAGCTACTGCCCCCCCAGCCTCCTTCCCCCCTTTTTTTTTTTAAAGCTAATAATGGTTCTGGAAGACACTGGGCTGCCATTTCCTAAGAGTCCTAGCAAGTGCCCATGAATGCAAATGCTCCTGCTGACCAGCCCTAGGGACCTGATTTCTTATGGCTTTAAGATTATATTCCATCAGGTCTAAGTAGGGAAGACAAGACAGTCTGTCAAAATAAAGGTAAGAGAGGTGCCATTTTTGAAGTGCAACAGAAAGGATGTAGGCGAGTGATAGCTGTCAGTAAGACTCCCACCCCCGCTGTCCTTTTTGGTGCCTTTGGAAAGATAACAGCTCAAAGGGCCTGTTTTAGAATGTTCAATATCTAGCAAGTGTTTCCAAAAGAATTTTTCTCTCCAAGGTCTGCTGATGAGCACCAGACTGAAAATTATTCCTCTAACTAATGGCTGGGCTCTTGTTCTCAGAAGGGGGCGTAGGTGCCTTGGAGGGTCATCGACCAGGATTCTGTGCTCCTAAAAACGGCACCCAAGGGCAGTGCAACTCAACCTTTTCTTGAGCTCTACCCAAAAACTGTCTGGAAGGTCTGACTTCAGGCCACTCAGCCTTGGCAAGTGCGTGCTTCGGAGAGTGCCTGGCAGGAGCGGGAGCTGATAGACAGGTGCACGTGGCAAGGGGAGACGGTTGTGCAGCGGCTTCACACTTACTGGAACTGAGACTGGTTTCCTAAGTTCTTTCTCATGATGCCAGAAGCACCAAGGAAAGGCAAAAAAAAAAAAAAAAAATTGCAGTTATTCTGAGTCATTCATATCATCCGAAATACTCTTTGTTGTTTGAGCATGGCGTGTTTCCTGTCATACGGTCTTCAGTCCTTCTGCTGGTATTACGGTGCTGTTGGCTTTTATAACATGAGTGCGATAAATAAATAAATTAGTGTAGTTGGCTACCATACAGAATTTTTCCTTGGCATGGAAATGGACTCTTCCCTAAAGGTCAAAATAGAATCAGTTTGTTTTGCAAAAGGATTACCTGTGGAATTGCTTCCAACTGTTCATGCTGCCCCACAAACTGCACCCTACCCGTGGCCCCCCCACCCCAAAAGACAAATGCACAATACACCCATGTCTTCAGAAGCAGTCGTGTTGTTTAAAGCTGCATCTCTGACCAGGCCCCCACCCTCTTCATCCCTCGGCGCGTTTGCCGTGTGTGCCGAGGTTGGGCTCTCTTCCGTGCATAAGAAAAAATAAGAAAATTGCCTGTTTTAGGCAATGCAGGTGTGTTTCAGAGATTTAGAGTTAAGAAGTCAAGTAAATATTTTGGCAGCCCAACAAAGGTAAAAGGGAGAACGCACCTAATGGGCTTCTCAAATTACAGGCCTGTCTAAACACCGCCTTCCTCCAGAGACACTGGTCAGGGCCGGAGGCTGCCTTGCGGGCTCACTTCTGTCGCTGGTCCTGGCTGGCCCTGTGCCAGATGGGACACTTGGACTTTGATCCAGTCCCACCCAAGAGAAAAGACATTCATCAGTAAGTGGGAGATCTGTCCTCCTCCACAGATTCTAAATCATAACGCGTCCTCTTCCTGGCGGAAGAAATTCCCAGATAGCTTTTTCTCCCCTTTTAAATCGGAACCCTGAAGAACCGGGGCACAGAATCTCAGGAACCTGCCGCAGTGTAACTCCATCCACCTCTGGGCCTGGGAGGCTGGCAGCTGTGGAAAGAGGGCCAGGACACAGCAGGTCTCAGGGCCGCTCGTCTTTTGGGCTCAGGATCTGGGCATCCAAGTACGGCCCGAGCCTCCCAGTCTAGGTGGCTTCCCCGTCGCCTGGTTTAAGAACAGAGACATCCCAGAAGGAGGGAGCTCTGACCTGCTAGTGGCGTGTCTCCGTCAAGCTGTGCTTTGTGTCTCTTCTAACAGAAGGGCAGACAGCAAACTGCCTCTCTTCCTTGCCCTCCCCCAGTGGCTTCCACCCGATCACCTTGGCAGGGCCTCATCCGAGGAGGAGGGTGAGCAGGCGGGCAGGGAGGAGGGAGGGGGGGTGGTGGCTGCATTGGCGGCTCCTTTGATCGCCTCCCTCCCGGTTCCAGGCCCTGCCGCCAGCAGGCCAGCCAAAGGCCTGGCTCTACTGATCTGATGAGGTGCTGAATAGGACCCGAGGGGCAGTGACGGGAGCGAGAAGAAAGCCTCGAATGAAAAGGAAACCCCGTGAACCTGCTCGGCTTCATTGGCCAGATTTTCCTACCAGGGAGCCGCTCAGTTCCTGCCAGCCCGGGCTGCCCGCCCCTCACCCCGGCCCCTCGTGTCTCTGCTTTTCAGACCCTGGGTGTGTTTTGTGTTTGAATCACGGCTGCTCTCCCTGGTTCTCAGGCTGGGAACCCACTGCGCCTGTTTCCATGGTCACTGGGAAGCTCTCAGCGCCATGTGCTTCAAAGGGAACCTTTCCCCTCCCAGCGCTTGCTGCTGCCTGCCCCAGGCGGCCACACAATGAACGGCTCCTCCGAGGCAGGCCTCTGACCCTTGCGTGCCAGGAGGAAAACCTTGCCTTTGCCGACTGAGGCCATGTTACCTCACAGAAACCCCCCTCAGCAGAGCGTGTACATGTGCACGCACCATGGCCTGTGGGTCTCACATGCACCCTTGGAGGTTTTGTTGGGATGTGGAGATTATAGGTTGGTAAGAGTTTGGGAGTCTTTCTGAAATTAAAGAAAAGAGCAAAGCCTAAGCCCCTGAGAGGAGAAGAGGCAGCCTCTTTGGGGACAGGAGAAGGGAAAGCAGAGGAAGATTTGGATGGGGACAGGTAGTGGACCCAGACACTATGTGGAACTTTCTCAGCTAGCCCGAGGTCTTTGGGGCCAGCAGAGAATGGAGTCAGGGTCTGTGCTGACTCCCCCTGGGCCACAGATACCTGAGCAGTGGCCCACCAGGTTTGAAGTTGGTTTTTGCTCATTTATTGAATAGTGCAGAGGAATGAAGCCTCTCGCATCTGATTGGAGAGAATCAGTGGTTTCATGATCATGGGAGGCTGCTACATGATGATGCTGGAATTATTAAAAGGTCAATGTCCCATGAAGAGCTTATATTTTGGATGCCAAGCCAGCGCCCCTTGCTTGGAGCTCAGGATGTTCATTTCTGCCTTGGGCTTACTGAACTACAGAGAGCATGTGTGGGAAATCAGAGGTTTCTTGAACTCTAAGTTTCCTACCAGTCTTTACCTTTTTTATAAATTGTTTTAAAAGATTTTATTTATTTGACAGAGAGATAGAGCACAAGTAGGCAGAGCAGCAGGCAGAGGGAGAGGGAGAGGCAGGCCTCCCGCCCCCACCCCCGCCCCGAGCAGGGAGCCCGATGCAGGACTCAATCCCAGAACCCTGGGATCATGCCCTGAGCCAAAGGCAGACAATTAACCGACTGAGCCCTCCAGGTGCCCCCCAATATTTACCTTTTGTAATATTTTAGTCATATCTCCTCTTTTTCTTTTGCTCATTTTGCCCTTCTACAAAAACCCTATTTCTTTCCTTTTTTACAAAACTATCTGAAATTGTACCTGTCTCACTTGTATGCTCAATGAGGAAGGACCCAGGAGGATGACACAATTTCTCTATATTAAAAAATGTCATCACCACAATGTCCCGTTTGCTGGGCAAAGTCCATGCTCCAAATCGTATTCTTACTAGTGGGAGTTGAAGATCCTAGACTATTCAGAGCCTGGCTGTGGAGTCCGGAGTTGCTGATCATGTATGCTCTCCACGGAGGTGATGACTTCCCTCACTCCGTGTTCTGAGCTTACTCCTCCAGATTCTTTCCCTGACTTGACATGAAGAAGTTAACGGTGGTATGATTTTCTTTGGCTCTTTTAGGTGTCAGGCACGTGTCTTGAAGAAACTAGGAAAGAGGGGTTGGGGGTCCAGATTCATTTGAACCTTGTCGGTTTTATGTGTTTCCTTTCTCTCCATTGTCAAGCCTCTCTAACTTGGATGTGGCTCTTCAAGGCTTAAAGAATGAGTACCTTCTCTTTCTGTGTGTTCTCAAGACAGAGCTAAGTGGGGGAGGGGCATGGGATGGACTGGGTACCCCTGAGACCCATGCAGGTGAAGAGTGCATTGGTGATGACCCTTGACTTGAATGTAGTGGCTCTTCAGAAGAAGGTTATTGGTTTTTCATCAGTCATGCCAACCACTATTCTTGTTGGCAGCTTTACTAGAAGGATTGAGAAGTTGGATGTCTCTCACCACTCACAATTGATCCGCCAGTTGAGTTCTGTGGCAGTGATAATCTAGGTGGCCAGTTAATCTGTTTTGTTAACCAAGAAGGTTTATTCAGCTTTTGGGCTACGGTTTGTAGTTTAAGGTATAAATGTGTACGGGATGTCGAATTTACCTGATATTTCAAAACTATAGCCACCCAAACACTTCTTTGCCCTGGTTGCCCTGGTCCCTTGAGATTCAGCAAGCAGCTCTGGAGTGTCCACAGTGCTCCAACCACCCTTTTAGGCATGACAAGGCCACCATGGGGAGAGAACTGGGAGGCGCTCCTTCAGGTCTGGGCTTAGACACCAGTTTCTCCTGGAATTCTGTCTGGACCAGGTGCGTTTGCAAGGAAGGCTTCGCCAGAGAGATGAAACTGAACTTTCAAGAATGGATGGGCTTGGGGTAAGGAAGGGATGGAGGGGGAAATTAGAGGAGCAGGGCCAGCAGGAGCAGAAATAGTGCATGGTGTATCCCAGGGGCAGTCAGAAAGAGTGACTTGATGGGGCCTCTTGGTTTTATCAGGCAGAAGATCCCCTTGGCAGAGAAGGCATTTCCAGAGACTCTTTCAAGAGGTGTGCAAAATAGGAGCATGCAGCGGAGGGGAGGGGAACATGTTCCCAGCAGAGGGAACAGGACGTGCTTAGGTCTAGAAATAGATTGCCAGTTTGGACATTTCTGTGATGTTGCCCTAGATTGCTGTTCTATGGCAATTTAAGTAAAAGAGAGGGATAAAACTTAGTGTATTAGGGACCTTAAAATGTAAAATCCAAGAGAATTTTTACAGGAATGAGCTAAAGTGGTACTTGGTGGAACTTGCCCAGTCAACATAAAACATAAACAGGACTCCGATTTTCCTTCTCTGTGTGCAGATTCTTTTCATCCTGAATCCAGCCCCCCAACTCTAAATTGCTGTTCAGTATAGATACCTAAAAGTTATCGTTTGAACCATCCTTAAGTGTACGATTCTGTGGCATTAAGTACATTCACATTGTTGTGCAACCATTACTACCATCCATCGCCTGAATCTTTTCATTTTCTCCACCCCCTAAAACTGTCTCATTAAACACTAACTCCCCATCCCCCCCCAGCCCTGACTGACACCCACCATTCTCCTTCCTGTCTCTATGAATTTGACTACTCTAGGTATCTCATATAAGTTGGAATCATACAAAATTTGTCCTTTTGTAAGCTTTCCATTTAGCATGATGTCTTCAAGATTCATCCAGGTTATAACATGTATCAGAATTTCCTTCCTTTTTGTGGTTGAATAATAATCCATTGTATGTACATACCACATTTGTTTATGCGTTCGTCAGTGGCCATTTAGGTTGTTTCTACCTTTTGGCTGTTGTGATTATGGACAGAGGTATACAAATGTTTCTTTAAGACTCTTCTTTCTTCTCTCTCTCTCTCTTTTTTTTTTTAAGATTTATTTCTTTATTTTAGAGGGCGTGAGTTGGGGGCAGGGCAGAGGGAGAGAGTCCTCAAGCAGACTCCTGCTGACCTCAGGGCCAACACTGGGCTCAGTCCCATGACCCATAAGATCATGATTTGAGCCGAAACCAAGAGTTACCCAAGCACCCCAAGAATTTCAGTTCCTTTGGATATATACCCAGAAATGGAATTGCTGGATCATATGGTATTCCATGCTTAATTCTTTGTGGAATTCTTTGAGGAATCACCATACCATTTCCCCCAATGGTTGCACCATTTCACATTCTCACCAGCAATATACAAGGATTTCAGTTTCTCCCCATCCTGTCAGCACTTCTTGTTGTCTGATAGGGTTGTTTTTTGGTTTTATTTTTGGTTTTAATAATAGCCATCTGGCGCCTGGGTGGCTCAGTTGGTTAAGCGACTGCCTTCGGCTCAGGTCATGATCCTGGAGTCCCGGGATCGAGTCCCGCATCGGGCTCCCCGCTCGGCGGGGGGTCTGCTTCTCCCTCTGACCCTCCCCCCCTCATGCTCTCTCTCTCTCTCTCTCATTCTCTCTCTCAAATAAATAAATAAAATCTTTACAAAAATAAATTTTTTGTAAAGATTTTATTTATTTGACAGAGAGAGACACAGCGAGAGAGGGAACACAAGCAGGGGGAGTGGGAGAGGGAGAAGCAGGCTTCCCGCGGAGCAGGGAGCCCGATGCGGGGCTCGATCCCGGGACTCCAGGATCATGACCTGAGCCGAAGGCAGATGCTTAACCAACTGAGCCACCCAGGTGCCCTTTTTTTTTTTTCTTGTAAGGTGATTTTTAGTGAACATGGGACTAACAGCCATCTTAAGAGGCTATGAGGTGGTTTCTCATTGGCTTGATTTGCATATTCCTAATGACTAATGATGTTGAGCATCTTTTCATGTGCTTATTGGCTATTTATGTATCTTCAGAGGACCATTTAAGTCCTTTGCCTATTTTTTTAATCAAGTTGGTTGTTGTTGTTGTTGTTGAGTTATAGGGGTTCTTTGTATATTCTGGACGTTAACCCCTTCTCCAGTACGTGATTTGTCGGTATTTTCTATTTCTCGTGTCCCTTTTCACTCTGTTGATAGTATCCTTTGATTAAAACAAAAGTTTTTAATCTTGATGAAATCCACTTTTTTCTATTTTTTTTTCTTTTGTTGCCTTTGCTTTTGGTGTCTCCTCTCTTTGTTGTGCTTGCTCCTTAATTCATCTTCACATAACATTTTTTTTTTTTTTTTTTTTTTTTTTTTTACACATAGAAGGTTATACAAACCTATCTTACTACTCACCGTTGGTTTGTGATTTACTCTTGGTCTGAGAATTGCAGAAAGAAAGAGAAATCTTGCTTCTTGGGCCAGGCTCTTGCTATGTCAGAAGATGTGCTGTTGTGGATACAGAGAATGATAGGAACTGCACAGAAGGTGCCCTGGGCTGGCCACAGGGGTCCAGCAAGCTGGCTGCACTATTCTATGGTGAACCTATTGCAAATGGGGATCTCCTGTCCGCCTCCATGGCCAGCCGCCACCAGCCCCACGGTGTGAATGGCAAGGAAGTGGGGGCTGGCGGCTGGCTGGACTCCAGGATGCAGCCTTTGCTGGCGGAGAACCAAGGCAGTGGGGGGAAAAACACTCTTGTGTATGAGAGAAATAATGCTAGCTCCAAAACCTATAATTCCCAAGTTAAAAAAAAAAAAAAAGAGGAAAAAAAAGATTTTTCAACCAAACTGTGCTTTTATCTTTGGATTCTGAATGGGAGATTGTTCACACAGCTAAGCTGGCTGCAGAAGCCAGGCCAGTTAAAACAATATGCAGGCAGCTCTACTCCAAGTAACCAGAAACTGTTGGCTCAAAGGAGCCTGAACCGAGGAACCAACCTGCTGGGAGAGGTTTTCCAAGTAACTCCAAGCAACGGCCTGAATGTAAATCCTCCTGCTGGGGAATGGCACTTTGGCAAATGAAGACCCTAATTAGAGATGGAAGGGTTTCTATTTTGTTTTTCTTTAATCCTTACCCTGGGGCCTTTGCAGGGCCGCCATGTCTCTGCTTGTGTGCAAAGAAATTTCCAGCTTCTCTTTGTAACAAGATCCTCTTTTGGGAAAGAAGCAACAAGCCGACAATGTGGGCCCACCACAGCCGGGGGACCCTGCCACCAGCTTAACCCAAAACAAAGAGCTTGGTCTGGGCCCGAGAGCCTGGGTCACCTGGATTGGCTGGTCGTTTGAAGTTCTTGGCCAAGTTGGATCTTATAGTGCCCCCCACCCTCCACCCTATGAGACCCTTAAATCCATGCTTAGACTGCACATGAAGTTTCTTAAAGTCCCACAGGAGAACAGAAGTGTGAACAAAATGTAAAAGCAGTTAAGGGAGAACTGCAGCTCTGAGGCACCAAGGCCAAGGTCTGATTTGAAATGGGTTGGCGGGTCCTTCTTAACCTCTTCAGCCTTCCACATGATTCTTTGCTGGTTTGGTCTAGGCAGTGAAGTGGAGGGACTTTGCTCTTTTTCAAATCGGTCACCTGCTAGGTCCCCAGATACGCACAGGTATCACATATATGGAGAAGCCACATGCACTGGTTCCGTTTAGTTTCGATCTGTTGCGGGTCTGTCATTGACTCACCCAGGTCCCCTCAAGGGCTTAGAACGGATGGTCTCGCTCTTTTTAATGGTCCTAGAAAGGCAAATGAACAGTGTTCTCTGGGTCTAGAGTATCAGGCTGTCAGTAAATTGTAGAACCAGTTTTGGACAATTCTGGGTGACAAATGAGTACGACTGAAGGGCCTTTTCAGCCTTTCAGGATGGTTGTTCCTCGAGCCACCATCCTTCACATTGGCAAGTGTGGGAAAGATGTATGAGAATTTTGTGTACCCCTGTATTTTATGCATTACCAGAGAGCCGCTGTTAGCTTCTTTGTCATCAAGTTCGCTTCTGGTTACAGGATGCTTGTGCCCAAGTGACTTCAAAAATCTGTGAGGGGAAATTACACATGTTTGAGTCACATATAGGAAGGATGCTTCTCCTGAGCAGCTGCTCCATGCTGAGCCCCAGGCTGGGCTTGTCCCCAAAGAGCCTTCTTTACTATTCACGAGTCTGTGAGCTGGTCAGTACTCTAAGATGAATGCACTGAGTCTCAGGGGAAGAGACATAACTGCAGACACCACACACACTCCGTCCAAGGCCCCAAGTTAACTTCAGACCGGCGTGCTCTGGGCCACCTCATTTGTTCTTTGCACATCAGTTCTGTCCTTTGAACTTAGAAGTTGAGCCTACAGATGGGGGTTGTGCCGCTTCTGCGTAGGTAAAAGGACAGACTGACAGACTCCTAACCAATCGTCTCCACCCGCCGCCGCTGCCCCCCACTGGTGGGGAGCCCAGTGCTGCCGAAGAGCCACCCATTCCTGATTGGCATGTGCTGGACGGATGTGTCCACTGCATTTATTTCCCAGAAGTCCTCAGCTTGCTCTTACTGTCTAAAGTTAGGTTTCAGGGAATCCCAAGATGTTCCTTTTTCAGCTCTATGCTTGTGGTTAGGCCACTGCAGCTCTTGGGAGAAAAATGGCCCGATCTGTTTGCTGCCTGGCAAAACAAGGGCCGTGAAGTGCTGTGACCTCAGTGCTCGTAACTGTCCCTGCTCCAGCTTCTCCCTCTTGGTTTAATTTTCAGTGGTGTTTGTAGAAACTACTTACAGTCATTGGGAAACAGGTAGACTGAGAAATAAAAAGAAAACTGAGTTTTTAGATGCCACATCGGTCCTTCTAAAAAGATAAGACAAAAGAAAACCTTACCATTATGTCCCTGATTTATTCTGTTGCTCTTTGGGAAGCATGGTGCTTAAATGGTAGAATGTGGTAGCAACTCCACCCTTGTCATTATGGAAAATCTTAGCCACATTATACTCATACCTAATTTAAAACTGTATCAGACTGAAAGGGCAGGGGGGCAGGGGAGAGCTGATCATTTCCGTGTCACCTTGCAATTGTACCTAAAGAACAATCAACCTGCTGAACTTGTAATGACCATTGGTTTGAAAAGGGACTCAGATGTCAAGAACTGAAGTCTGTCACAGATTATTAGATTGCTTGTGTAGGCCATAAGCATGATGATATAGAGTAAACTGAATAATACTAGATATATGGCAATACTTCTTTACTACATTAGCATGAGGATATGGGGGGGGCGGTTGGGCCTGGTGGGCCTGGGTTAGAGCACACACCATTCTCTTCCATAAGCAACCACGGGCATAGTGGAATATTGGTGGTAGTCTTTACCAGGACAGCCTAGCATTGTTAATAATGCTAAGAATCTCTCCATGCTCTGAAAAAGTGCAAAAGTCTTTAATTTTTTGTTCCCTAAACATCTTTCCCGTGTATTTTTCCTTCTGTGATCATTTTCATGTTGCCGTAAAGTCATATAGACCCCAAGTGGTGCCGTGACAACAGTGAGGATCCTAGCCCAAATCTTGCCCCTAGGAAGAGCTGAGAAATGTCACTCTATTACCAGTTTTTTCTTGCTTTTAGATTCTGCCCCCCTTTCTTTTTAATATCCTTTGTTTTTGTTTTTTTGAACAAGGCAATTAATAGTAGTAGCATCTTTGATGCTACTCAGTTATCTGAAGTCATTTGCTACTGCTCTGCATGCCCTCAGCCATTTCCCCCAGTAGCAGTAGCCCCTGGCCTGCTTGAGCGTAAGGCAGGCTGGGATGATGTGATTGCTGATATATCTGGAATGCCTGAGCCAAGGGCAATTCTGCCCAGGGTGGGGATGAGAGCTCCCAGACCATTTTACTGCACCCCTCTCATTTGGCAAGAAGCAGAGATGCCCCAGGCTCCCAGCTATGCTGAAAGAATACAATGAGCTTGACTCTAAGCAGCCCCCTTTTGTAGGTTAGTGTAGAAGAACAGAGAATACATCTTTGGAATTCACTAATATGTTCATTATATACCTCCTATATCCCAGGCCATGTGCTAAATGCTGCTGATACAATGGTGACACTATAGATAGGTCTGTGGCCTTGTGGGGCTCACAGTCAGTAGGGGGGATGCAGAGGCAACCAGCAAGGGTACACACACACACACACACACACACACACACACACACCAGGCTAGTTGCAAATTGTGATGTGCATCTTGAAACCAGTAAACACAAGTGAGAGGCTGAGTTGGAGAGTCTCTCTTTTTCTCTGCGTGGGCTGCCCAGAGTCCAGGTTCCTAGAAGAAAAGAGGGGAGACATTCCCACACCCATCACCACATCGGAACTTGCCTACCTCCGTGCATCTACCGACTTCATCATCTGGTCTTCAGCACATCTACTTCATGAGGTGTGCTCTCTCATTTCCTGTTCTGCCTGTCATTTTCCAACCATCAGACAGCACTTTGCTACCATATAAGTCCTATCTGTTAAGTAATAAAGTGGGGGCACTCAAGTCTTACAGAAAGTTAAGTGCTTATTTTAGGTATCTTGTTAAATATTATCTACTTGACTATTTTGTGACAGATGCTTTTAAACCCTCTGAAAGTTATGTAGTATGCTGTGTGATGTAAAAAGACGTATATGCAAAACCTTTATTCTAATAATTGCCTAAAACTTATCATTTGGTGTTTTTTTTTTTAATGCTTAGTTGTAGCCTAAGAAATCCAAAGTGTAATTGAAAAAAAAAAGAGAGAGAAAGAAGGAAAGATCAAAGTGTAATCACAATCAGATTTTGATGTATTGCTTTTCGTTGATATCCTTCCTTTCAGAATTTTTTCCCTCTTCCAGTTGGCTTTAAGAAGGGAAGGAAGGAAAGGGGGGAAAAACTGATTAAAACTAAAACTGGCTTGGCTGGTAAGGGTTGTGTCTTATACTCCGAACTAAATAATGTTGCAAGAGGTCAACTGATCATTACTAAATGATGTTTCTGTACTAGCAGAGGTCATTGTCACAGTTCATGCAGAGCTTCCCAGTGCATTGACCTCATGTTTGCATGAAAATCCAGAGACTAGGCCAACGAAGTGTCCTCCCAGCCTATGACAGGTGCATTTGGGCCCGTGAATTGGTATTTGACCACCTAAGGAAGATAAACATGTGGAGACAGGTTGTAATGCGTTAGAGAACTTTCTCTTTAGAAAAAAGTGAATGAGAAAACAAGGGTTTGCTAGGGCAAGGGGCGGGAGCTCTAGCAAATAAAAGGTTATACCAGAACCCACTTCCTTTGTTTGTTCCACAAAGTAAAGTCTTGGTAACACTGAATAATTACAGTAGGAAAAGCCTGAATGAGGCCATCCTTTCACTTGTTCAATGAAGGTTAATTTAAGGGACTTAAATTTAAGAGTTAATTTAATGAGACTTGAGATCGAGCTTGAATTTGGGGATTTTTGCAAATTACCTGTTAAAGGCGATAGAAACAGAAGTGTATTTGTTCCTTAATATGAGAGTGACCTCTTAGTATTTAAGAGTGATTACTGATTAACCAGGGAGTTTCAAATGAGATGTTTACATATTCTTATTTAAAGAACTTGCCCCAGCTGAGTGAGTGCTGGCTTAGGTTGGGGTGAGCTGCTGTATCAGAGCATCTTGACTTCGGCTGGAGAAACTTCCTTCCCATGTGAAGCTCCCCAGAGCGTCTTAGGGGTTGTGCCCAGTGGGGGGCAGTAAAGCCACCTCCGCCACACGTTTTCCTTTAAGAGACTTGAAATGGAAAAGAAAACTAACACCTAGAAAGAAAGGTTGTCTGACCCCTGTATTCTAGATAAACCCAGACAGTGGTACTTGCCCCCACAAATGATCTTTGTGGCCAGGCTGATGAGTGGCAGAGACAGGCTTAGCCTACCTCTGGAGCCCACTCCTTTATTTCCATTCCTGAAGGTGGGATGTTTTCCAGGCAGAGCTCTGTGGGTTTGCTGAAGGCCAAAGGTGTGAGCCATTGGCCACTTGGGGTACATCTGCTCAATGTTGTAAGTATAAATCCATTGCCAACACTTGAGTTGGAAGATCTAAAAATCCACATGTCTACCTTCTCTTAGAAAATCAGAAGATCTGGCAGTACTGGTGCCCCACTCCTCTGGTGAAGGTAGCCTGAGTTGTATGGAAGCTTCCATCAGACAGGTGTGCGCTATCTCGTCTGCCACAGACCCCACCCCTCTGCTGTTTTCCTCACACAGTGGCAGCATATCCATTGCCATCAGTCTCATACCCAGCCCCTGTGGGCAGAGTTTGTGATCTCAGTTGTATGATCTTAAACTGCTTAGGGGAATACCATCAGGGTTGTCTGTAGAAGGTTGAATGAATCAAGTGTGAACACAGATCAGTGTTTTCTGTGACAGTCAATAAATATGAAGAATGGTCAAAGATGGGTTGGATTAGTAGACTTTTAAGCCTCTGATTTGTGTCAAGCACTGTTAAGACCAATGTAGGGTAACCATATTATTTGTCATTCAAGCTAGGACATGTTTGAGAATGGAAGGGGGGATGCCATCATTATTCATTATGGTGGGAAAACAAGTGTAGAGTGGGACTGTCCTGGCCATGCTAGGGGCAGGACATATAGCCATCTAGGCCTAGGGGACATGAAAACAGGATGCTTATATTCCACTAACCAGGGTGAATGAAGTGAAGGTTCATAAGAGGGGCTCACATGGAGGCTACGGTGGTATAGTGATGGTTCTGGAAAAATTGGGCAAGTCTTTGCAGAGAAAGGAGGCTTTTAGGCGGGTCCTTGAGCATGAGAAGAGCTTTGAGAGGTAAAGAAGGGTCCAGGAGAGCAATAAAGGTAAAAGGCATAACCTAAAGCAAGAGGTTATTTGTGTGTCTTAATTGTTCAGAAACGCACAACTGTGTGCCTGAGCGTACGGCACTTGGAGGCAGACAGTGGGAGAGGAGGTAGGCCAGGTAGACCTAGTCCAAACTAAGTTGAGCCTCGAACATCAATTGTAAGGAGTTGGGACTTGACTCAGAAAAGAGCAAGAAGATAACTCTTGGGATTATGTATAGGATGGATGGGAAGAAAGAGTGGAGACAGGGAGGTGAAAGGAGAGAGCCTACTTGAGAGTGATCCACTGTGAAGATGGAACTGAGCAACCTGGGTGTGGAGAGGGGAAGAAGATGGGTCTGGGCTTCCACCATGGCAGCTCCATTAATCTGAGGCAAATGGCATGGGTTTGAGAGAAACTTGGTGACTGGTTTTGGTTGTGCTGAGTTGGAGCCCTGGAATTCAAGAAAAGGGTCAGGGTTGAAGATGAAGTTTGGGGGAAGCCATTAGGTGGGAGTGTGGGTTCAAACCAAGAGTCTGGATGGGCTTGTTTAGGAAGAGAGTGTGGACTAGGAAGAGAAAAGGGGCCAGCACATGACTTCAAGGAAAACTTGGAATAAGGGATGAGGAGAGGGGAAAGTCAATTACAAGAGACTGAGGAAGAGTTGAGGAGAGAGGTATATATATAAACAGGATATTAGTGTCTGGAAATTTCCAGAGGCAAGCAGAGACCTTGTAAGAGTCAGCAAACCTGAATATATAGAGAAGAGAAGCAGGCTCGTGAGCACAAAGCGATGTCGACAGGGTCATGGAACAGCACAGAGGACAACCCAGGTGAGGTGGTGTGATCTTGTGGTGCTTTCATTTAGCACAGGTGTATTGTTTGGGTTTTGCCACATAACAAACTGCCCTGAAACTTTTAGTATCTTAAAAGCAGCAATCATTTTCATCTGTTCTTGATTCTGTGGGTCAGCTGAGCAGTTCTGGGCTGAGCCAGCGTGGTTGATCTCTGATCTGCTGGTGGTTCCTTGGGGCCTCACTTGGAACGTTTGTGCTCTCTTGACATGTGGTCTCTCCTCGCCCAAGAGGCTAGCCCAGGCTTCTTCACATGGTAGTCTAAGAGAGTGCAGCAGCAAGAGGGCCAGCCCCACAGGAGGCACTTACCAAGCCTCTGCATAGTGTGTTTGCTGATGAACCAGTGGCCAAAGCAGATCACATGACCAAACCCAGATTCAAGGGCCATCGAAATAAGCCCTTGAATAGGAGTATTGTGGCCATTTTTTTCAGTCTACCTGACAGGTGTGAATTTCTTGTAATGCTTGGCAGGAGGAGCTATTTGATACTTGGGCTCAATCGTGTAACTCTCCATTGAGCCATAGCTCTGATGACCTATCTAATTGTAGAGGAAATTGTTTCAGTTCCGCTCCAAATGAGAGCCCAAGTGCAGGGGACAACAATGACACTCATATTCATGACATCAAGCTAAAGCAATTAGTAAAGACATTGATAGCCCAGTTCAAAAACTCAGATGTGAGCTCCCTCCCTCAGAGCAGCTTTGTCTGATTTGCAACAATCAACACCTCTTCGTGCCATTATTTATCTAGGTCTAGATCAATGAATAGTAATCATGGCTGCCATTAATGGGTGCCTACCTTGTGCCCAAACTGTGCCAAGCACTTTACACCCATGAACTATTTGATCCCTTCAACAATTGACAAAGTCCTAGTACTGACCCAGTTCTACAGATGAGGAAACTGAGGACCAGAGATGAAGTGACTTGCCTAAGGGCATCGATTTAGTAAGGGAACCAGGAATTAAAAAAACAAAACAAAACCATCAGGCCACTGGCTCCCCGACTGTGAGCAGCAGTAGCAAGTGCAGGGACACCCATGTACACCCCCGCCACCCCCTGCCCAGTCCCGACACAGTTCCCATCATCTTTATGTTGAGGTAATATTCTCTCATGTATACTGACCTGGGATCTGCCTACTTCCCAGAGTCCACATGGGCACTGTGCTACTGTTCTCCCTTCGCCATTCACCCAGATGCATTGAGAATGGATTTGTTTTAGGATATTGAAGACAGTTTTAGAGCATCAGAAGGAGGTGTTACCTGGCTCAGTCTGGATAATTTTTTTTAAGATTTTATTTATTTGAGAGATAGAGCACACAAGGGGAGTGGCAGAGAGAGAGGGAGAAGCAGACTCCCCGCTGAGCAGGGAGCCCCACACAGGGCTCAATCCCAGGACCCTGGGATCATGACCTGAGCAGAAGGCAGATGCTTAACCCACTGAGCCACCCAGGCGCTCCTGGATAATTTTTTTTAGCCTGGCTTTAGAATTTACCTATGTTAGCTAAAATTTCCAGCATCACATAATAAAGAGTTCTTTGTGTCAAATTTTGCTCTTAAGAAAAATTAGAGGAGGAGCGCCAGGGTGGCTCAGTTGTTAAGCGTCTGCCTTCGGCTCAGGTCATGATCCCCGGGTCCTGGGATCGAGCCCCGCTCCCTGGGAAGCCTGCTTCTCCCTCTCCCACTCTCCCTGCTTGTATTCCTCTCTCACTGTGTGTCTCTCTGTCAAATAAATAAATAAAATCTTTAAAAAAAAAGAAAGAAAGAAAAATTAGAGGAATAACAGGAAGAGAATATTTGGGGATTCTCCCCCCACCTGTTTAAGTTCTGTATTGAAGTATAATAGACATAGAATAAGCAGGACATATTTAAAGTGTACAGTGTGATAAGTTTTCACACACACCCACACCCCTCATGAAACTATCACCATAATCAGTGAACCTTCTATCACTCCAAAAAGTTCCCTCATGTCTCTTTGAAGCCCCTCCCAACCCTCCCCTCTGTTCCTCACCAATCCCCAGATGACCATTATTTGCTTCACCTACTAGAGATTAATCTGTTTGAATTTTATAAGTTTTATATGAATGAAATCGTACAGATATGTACTCTTTAACCTCACTTCTTTCACTCAGCATAATTGCTTTGAGATTTACCTGTGTTGGTTATGTGTATCAGTTTATTCCTTTTTTATCACTTTTTAAATTTTAAATAAGAAAAGGGAACGCTGCTTTTTTTTTTTTTTTTTTTACTCTGAACTTGGGCCAGGACTATTGAAGTTACCTACCAAATTGTACATTAACCAACCAATGCTAGTGATGAGTTAATCTGTAACTTCATCTGTTAGCTGTTAACGTGGCCCCCAAACCTAACATCGTCTTGACTGTCAGGCCCTGATCCTGGCCACACTTTCTCTCCAGGCTAAAACCCAAGTGGGGTTGGGGGCTCAGGGAGCCCCGTATTTCTGAGTCTTGGTTGGGCCCTGCCCATCATCAGACCTTAATGTAGCCTGTCTTCGTGCCATCACAACAGTGGGGGGCTATGTACGTGATGGCGTGAGCAGCACGATAGCAGGGGCTGGGGCACTCCGTGCAACTCTGTGTTTCAGAAGTTTGAGTTATGCAAACGTCCTAATCCCAACATGTGCAGAGAACATTGGGGGCCTTCTGTTATTATGCAAAAGGACTCACTTTCATAGTGAACTCAGTCGGTACATTTGAAATTATCTTAATTTACACTTCTTTCCAAGACTCCACCTCCTTTTTAAACTAATGTACACCTGTCTGCTAGCAAATCCATTATAGTTAGCCTCCTTCCTTTCACAGGTCAGTTGTTTAACAATTCTCTCCTTAAGTGCTGGGCATCAGATCTCCCAGTACGGGAATGTTCTAGTAACAACTGCCTAAAATAATACGCAAAATATTTATGTTCTTAGTAATGGGTGGTGGTTAAATATATCTTCCCGTTATTTTTGGAAAACTATCATTGGATTCCCCTCAGTTTTGATTTTTCCCCAAAAGAAAAGCTTGGACATGACAAAACCTAATGGACTCTAAAATAGGGGCAGGGTTGACAGGATGCAGTCGGCTCAGAGCAGAACGCCCTCCCTTGCTGCCAGCATTCTCTGACCTCGGGAAGTCACTGTATCCTTTGCAAATTTAGGATGTGGGACTAGGTGCTCTTTAATCCCATTCCAGGACTGAGAGGCACTTAATCGATTCAGCCGGACCATAGTCGAGGTAGGTCACTGTTGCCTAATAGGCCCCCTCTGTCCCTCTGCATGAGGACTGCAGTGACTCTTCAGGTGGGCCTCATCGGCTTCTGGGGCCAGGAAGCAGGCTCAGTCTTGTCTCTGGATTTGGTTCACTGGCCCTTTCAAATGTCCCAGGCACCTGGAGGGTACGCAGTTGGACTTGGTTAGCCTCAGAACGATGCCAGCCGGTCCCCCGTGCCTGCCATGGTTGGGTGCCTGTGGAGCGAACGTTGGCACGTTCTGCAACTATCTACTTGTTTGGGGCGGGGTGGGGGGGCGGTGTACATAGCACTTGCTGTTTTAGCTCTCTCCACTTACCCACAAACCAGACTGCCAAACTCCTGGATCATAAAACAAAGCGTAGCACCTGGATCATGACCCAGCTCTTTTCCTGTTCCTCTTTTGAGACTTCCCCAACAGGAAAGGCTCTGGGTAATTGATAGAGATTATCCCTGATTCCCTTAATGTAACCTTTTTACTCTTTCCTTTTCCTGGGATTAAGCTGTTCCTTTGCAAGAAGTCCTTTTCTTAATGACACAGTCATAGACCTGTTATTGACCAAAGGAAGTGATCCAGCCCAACTCCACCTTCTGTGGCTCCTTGTCCCTTTGGTCTCTTTCATCCTAAGGCCTTTTAAAGTCATTAATTGGGTTTTTCAATTTTCTGCACTGTTAAAGGTTATCAAACTATACTTTAAAATTAATCTGCCTTCTTGAAACAATAATTGCCCATACATTTGTAGTTGGATATGAGCGTCCATATGGAGTAGATGTTCTAGCATTTGCTGAGGGAGCGTTCCGAGGCAGCATGCCCATGCTGCCGAGTTGTGCCATCCGCGGGGTGATGAGTGAGGTCTGACATAAAGTGGAGACACGAGGACCCTGTCAGCAGGCCCCTTTTTTCCTCCTTCTCTCTCTCTTTTCCTTCATTCAAGGAGTATTTCTTGCTGTGCATGCAGGTCCCCTGCTCCTTGAGAGGAAGGACTAGATCTTTTAGGATGGGTCTCTTCAGCATACGATTGTACCATCATGATAGGTGTTCAACAAATACGTGTTACATTACTAAACCCTAGGAAAGACAGTCACATTAGTTGTTTTGCCTGGAAGTACGTAGCCACCTGAATGAACCTTATTTGCAGAGGTCAGGGAACCCCCTCCAGAGAAAATGAAATTTTGGTCAGTGATCCAAAAATGTCAGTGAACCACAAGGGCTGTGCGTGAATGCTGTGCTGTGTCCCAGAAACTAACCTGTGGGCATGCTGACTGCCACCAAGAGAAAGACTGGTTAATAAACGATGGTCAGTGTTTATACTGTGGCCTTGTGAGGGGACTGTAATGCATAGTCTCCATGGAACCAGGCATCGCCTTTTGAGAACCTCTTCCCTTTGCGGTGCTTAGTACATCTGCAGGGTCTTCAGCCTCAGCCAGCACCTCATGTGACCAGCTTCTGGCCAGCTTTCCCTTCTTCCTCATTTGGGCAGCTTAGTCTCCACGAAGCCCTTCCTGACCATAGCATACATGGCCCCGCCCGAGTTCCAGACCAGATCGGGCGCGTTCAGAGTGGTATGGCCGAAGACAAGCTCATCTATTCCAGACTGGATTTGAGCATCCAACACAGTTGAGCTCTGGATTCATTTGTTTCCCTTGCTGGAAATGGTCTAGCTCCATTTCTCTAAGTCAGTAGAGTGCAAGCTCTGCGCAGGCAAGGACACACCCTTTCACGCCCCCACACACCCCATATTGCTCTGCAGTCTAAACAGAGGGACATGAATGGGACTGCGAACCACAGGCAGGAAGTAGCTTGCAGCCCCTGGTGGGGATGCCCAAGAGCATCTTTTCCCTCCACCTCTTGTCCTTTCTTGGCCTGAGGAAGGCCAGCTTGGTGCCTAGTCACCATTTCTCTGTCCCCTTCCGTCATGATGACTGTTGAGCATCATACTGGAATGCATTTGGAAGAAATGAGTTTTAACATGGCCTTCAGCTTGTTGGCCTATAGACATAGGATTATAGGACTCGGTCTTTTATTTAGACATGTTTGGCCTTTCTGGGTTTAACTCATGTTATGTTTTACAGCCGAACCCATGACCTCAAGTGCTACATCTGGTGTCTCTTCTCCACCACACCCCCAGGCCCTGTCACTAGAATTGTTCCTAATGGCAAAAGCTCTCAGGACTTCTTGGCAGAGAAGGGGATGTTAGTTGGCAATTGGCATCCAAGTTCTGTGACTTGGTTAACTCTGTTCAGTGTTTGAGGGCTTAGTTCAAGAAAGCATGTGTTTTGTGAAGAAAAATGGGACTTAAACTTGAAAATGGTGTCCTGGGGATTCATGTCTTTCAGAACTTGTATCATTCTGTTATTGCAGAAGACACTTTTGGAACTTACGTTCTGTTGCTCTGTCCTGCCAGGGGGTAGAGGCCCCTGTCTGAGGCCCCGGGACCCGTGTGGAGTAGAAGCCAAAGGCCTGGACCCAGGGAGCCAGGAGGATGACCTCTACTGTGAACCCCAAAAGCTTGCCCCTCCACGGGATAGAGAATTGCTCTTGTGCCCACAGCCCCCGCCCCAGCATCTGTGTCCCACAGCATTTGCTGCCTTCTGGGTTCCAGGGACCAGTCTAGGGGCCGGTGACCAAGGATGCTTGTGATAGTCACTGCCCCCAAGATCTTTGATTGTGAAGGACCCAGGCTTCTGCCTTGGGGGAGGGAAGTATCATTCTCACAGCCAGAAATCACGAGCAGCTCAATTGTGGATTGCCTTGAAGTGCAGTCTTCTCTTTAACAAGGACTTTCCTTAAGTCGGAGTTAAAATAGCCTAAGTGGGTGTCTAGAAACCAAATAGTGAAACTGAGAAAGGAATCTGGCAGTTCTGGGAGGGGAGGAACAGGGAATGATGAGTTGGGGTTAGGAAGCCCACTCCCTGCCACCCTCTCTCCTCTGACCTCCACAGGGCCTTGGTCTCTGTGGTTGTCCATCCCGGCTGTACCTAAGAATCAACCCAGAGAGCTCTCAAACCTACAGGCCAGGTCCACCTCCAGCCCAGTGCCCCTCAGTCTCTAGGGAGGGGTCTGCCCCTGTAATTTTGAAAAGCTCCCCAGGACATTCCAGGCTGGGCTGACAGCCACTGACTGTCTTCTGCCGTTTCGTGCCATGGCATCATTTCTTGCCCTCAACTGTGATGTTCATGTGTATGATATGCAGCAGAGTCACATCAGCTTCCAGAACCCTTCAGAAGGCGGAGTCACCGTGACTCTTGAGTGCCTGCTGCTCTGTGTGGGAACTGGGCCTACAGGAGGACCAGGCAGGGCACCCAGGCTCTCTTTCCTGGAGAGGAGAAGAATCCTGTTTGTAAGCAGTCAAGGGACGGGCCAGGTGCCCAGAAGAGACACACAGAGCGGATGTGTCCTGTCCAAGGAGGCAGATGGGGCCTAAGCACTCACCATGTGCCAGGCATGGTCTCATCCAGTCTTCTAACATCTCTCAGCGACTGTGAGAATACGACCTATTAGCATTGTCCCCATCGAACAGATGGAAGCACAGAAAGGCTGTCAAGTCTGCTCACCTGCAAGGTGAGCCAGGATGCAGCCCAAGCTGTATGAAGGGACAGCGCCTGTCCCTCCCCTTGCCCCTTGGCAGTGCTAAAAAGAACTTGGGTTGGCCCATCCATTCACAGGTCCCCTTCAGGCTGTGTTTGTCCTCAAGGCCACCGTGGCTGGGGGCATCATCAAACTGATTGCACCCAGATAAGAATAGTGTGACTGAGGAGGGAGCAGGGTAGGGGGGCCCTTGGGACTCTGCCCCTCTCGAGAGAGAGGGAGAGATTTGGTTCTCTTGCTATTACAAATGATTGTGGTGTGAAGTTAAGAGATAGTGAAACTGTATCATTCTGAAATTCTAATACAGAGTCACAGATTCAAGGACACGACCCAACAGGGCACATGGGGGACCATTTTGAAACCACCTTGGTAGATCCTTAAGAAGTATACCGAGTGAAAGTTGTATTGTTTGTGGGCTTGCATTGGCTAAAGTGGCAGTAGATGTAACTCCCTTGAATGAAATAGCCCCTCTGACAAAAACAAACATGAGCTTTCAAGCAGGAAACCCTGTACAAAGGTAGCATTTTCCACCCTGCCACCCCTCTTTATGTTGACTATAGGAGCTGCATGACATTTTGTAAAGGGAGTTTCAAAGATGAGGGAGTCCAAATGGGTTAGGATACGAGCTATCTGGAATTCCTTGTGGGATTGGGAAGTACAATACATAAGCTATTAATGGGATACTCAGAGTTTCAGCATTCCTGTTGATACACGTGCACCGCTTCTCTTGTCACACTTGATTATGAAACTCCTAGCATAACCAGAGTATTTCAGTAGCCTGGGATTACCAAGAGAGGCTGAGGTCACATGTCAGCTCTCTATTTTGTGACTTTGGGAGGTAACCTCTGAGCCTCCAGCTATAAAATGGGAGTCAACGAGCCCCTTGACTGCAGAGCTGCTGTGTAGAATCGGTGGGCCATTTGAAAGCACCTACTGCCTTGCCCGGTACATAATAGGTACTTCGCTTCCTTTCCCTTCCTGGAGCGTGATGCTTTGGGCCAGTACTGCCCCAAGACCAGGCCAGAAAGGCCCTGCTTCTGAAGCTTCTGGCCACCAGGTGAGGAGTCCAAGGGGAAGCCCCCTTTTGAACCATTCTCAGGATCCTGAATTCCCCCCGCATGAGCCAATGCTGGCTTCCAGACCTCTTCTCCAGGACCATCGTTCTGGGGGCAGACTGCCCTGGGAGCACACCCCTATCCCCAAGGAGAGTAGACAGACCTTGGCCACGAGGCTGGGGCGTTTACTCACATGTGTACAAGCCCCCTCAAAATGCAGTGTGGGTCAGGAGTCAGCTTTCTCCACAATGACACATTCTGATGAGGAACGCTCATCAGAGGAAGTTAGAGAAATCTCAGTTGAACGTGATCTTTCAGGTCTTTATGGAGGTGTACATAAAGATAGAAAGGTAGCATATAATTTATTTCATGGTTTGTTGGCTCTTGTCCCAAGCCCCACAAATGTTAGGAGCAAGCCTGCCTCAGACATGCAAGAATTCTTTCATCCAGATTCTCTTCCTCCTAATACAAATAAGAAAAGCATATAATCAGAATAATCTCGGTTTTTCAAACAGTTTACCACCTAAGCAGGAATTCTCAAACACTTTTCCTTTGCCCCACCGTAAGCATGACCCCGTGCCAGTGTGAAAGCTTCTGGACCTTCACCAGTCCAACCAAACCGGGAGAGGGGTCCCAGAATGTACATTTGACAGTCATCCCAGAGGCTCCCTGCAGCTTGGGCTCAGTAGTTCTCAGCCCTACCTGGATTTTAAGACTAACTGGGAAACTTTTAGAAAAATATTGCTGCCAGTGTTCCATTCCACAGAGATGAAGTCATCATCTCTAGGGGCGGGGCCCAGGCATGGGTATTTTTTCAGTCTCCCAGGTTGCCTCCTCCTTGGGGCCACAGGTGAGAACCGGGTCTTCCCTGCCTGATGGCTGCAGTGGCCAGGAGCTCAGCCCTAACCCTCAGAGAGTCTGTCCTCCACCTCTCGTGGCAGAAGGGAGGCTGTAGGGTCTTCAGACTTTGTTAGGCACTGTTGTTCCTTGTGCAGCCCAAGTATGCCACCTAATTAACACTTGTTTCAATTATTAAACAAGTGTTAACCTGTCCTATGCAGAGAAGGGGGTGGTCCCTTTTAAAGTTCCTAGTTGCTGACTTTGGCCCTGAAGTGGGACTTCTGGAAACTCAACCCAAGATAGCAGCTAAGAAGTTCTTCCAAAAGTTTCCCCGCCAGCCAGAGACATCTCACGAAACAACCTAACTGCAGACGTTTTTCCATAACATCCCTTCACCCAGCAGTGGCCACGGAAGGAGGGTGTGGACAGGCTTCCTGGGTTTTTGGTGCTCCTTGTCAGGTGTTAAAACAAAGAGGATCATTGTGTTTCTTGGAACTGGTCTAAATGTCTTATGTTTAAGATTAAGATCTGGGAAAATGCATTTCCGTTTGAACCCAGTGCATTTTCTGATTGTGAAAAGGGTACCAACCTGTGCAATGGCGCCATGACACGGACTCCAGCTTTTTCTGTCGGTTCCTTTAATTAGGCGAAATTAAGTGGGGCTGCTACATATTTTGAGAATAAATAACACTATTTAAACTTAGGCAGCCTTAACCACTAACTTAACCGCTGAATTCTCGCTGCTACATGCCTCCTAAATAGATCAGCATAATCTTAACTAGGACTTAAAATGCATCATCTTCGTTCTGGAGCTCAGAACCAGCAGCCGACAGGAGCCTTTGGAGGCTTAATGACTTTAATTATGGCGAGAAATACCTTCTCCCGATGGGGAGGGGCGCAGCCGGCAGGGTAGGGTCAGCGAAGGCCGGATGGGAGCCCTCCCCCAGAGGCCGGCCCCACCGAGTGGGGAGAGGGACTGGGGTCGGGGGGAGCGTGGGGAAGCGGAGAGGGAGGAACCCTGAAGGAGGGCGTGGAGAAGCAGGGCTAGGGGAGGGGCGGGGTTGAAGCTGGAGGGTGGAAAGGGAGGAGGGACCCTGGGGGGAGGCCGCGGGGGCCTCGGAGTTCTGAGCTGTGTTTGTGGTTTCGGCACTTTGATCTCCTGCCAGCGAAACCTGGAAGGTCAGGCCGGGCTGCAGCCAAGCCCTGGAGCGAGGAGCCGGGTGGAGCGGGCAGAGCTGCGCCACCCACCCGCACCCCCGCCCCCTCCTCTCCCACTCCCGGAAAGTGAGCCTGCGTGGCTGCCCAGGCGCCCCCGCCCCTCTTTGCCCCTGTGGGGCCGTTTTGTGCGCCGATCTCCTTCAGGCCGTGGATCAGGGGCTCCAAATCATGAAAGTAAATTAGCTCAACGCTCTACAGGTTTGGTTTGGTAGAATCATTTATGTTGCCTGTGCTTTAAAGAAAGCAGGTTATTTTTTAAGCTAGGTGCACCCCTTCCTCTCTACCCTGTCCTAGAGCAGCAGGTGATTGGTGGTTTTGCGGGTGTTAGGGTCGTTTCCCTCAACACTTCTGGCACCCGCCCCCTTCTTGGCACCAGCATTTTCTCACCGGTTACCCATGTGCTCTGATGTGTGACCTCATTTCCTATGGAATGAAAGGTTTCTGTAGGAAAACAGGGCGCTGGTGAGACCGGCCTTGCAAGCCCCCTTGCCTGGCAGGAGTATCCCCTGCATGAGCAGTGACTCATGCTTCAGGGAACAGCAGCTGACCAGAATGATCAAGAGCCTGGTGCCTGGGTGGTCACTACTAAGTGAAGAACCCGGGGGAGGAGGAAAGGAAAAAGTGAGGAGGGAGGGTTTAAAATCCACTCAGCGGCCTCCGGAGGGCGGGGCATAAAGGGACCCAGTGAGTGGTGCCTGTTTGGACTACAGCAGGCCCAGCTATGAGAGACGGGTGGGTGTCAGGCGTGGCAGTCTCGGGGACTGGCTGGTTGGTCTCCATCCATGCTCACAGTCCCTGTCCTTCCCCGACCACAGAGCAGGCCCTGCGGCAGTGGCGACAGACGCAGGGCTTGTTCCTGGCACCCTGCATTCCTGGCAGTGATATGCCCGAGGCTCAAGCCTTAGGCGGATGAGCCTCTCAAGCCTGTACTTTGGCCTCATTGTCCCAAACGAGGCTTTCATTGAGTTTGGGAGTTTGGACTCTGCCACCAGTTCCCCCAGAAAGCCAAGTTTCCAGTCTTCACACCAGCTGGGGAAGGCAGACTGGTATCTGCGCACTTTCCCGAGACAGGCCCCCATGGTGTCCACAGGTTTCGAGGTGTAATGTAGGCTCCACCCGTCTTTTAGGCTGAAGAAAAGCCCAAGGTCCCCTGAGTGATAATGGGGAGGAAACTGTAAAAATCTGCATCTCGTGCCATCTGTTCCTGTGGATTTGCCCAAGGGTAGTCATGCGGTGAGAGTTTGCCTTGGGTCAGAGTTCTAAAAGGAGCTTGCATTCCTCCGCAGAGTGGAAGGAACAAACATCGCAGGTGCACGGGCTTGTTTTCTAAGAGCTTTGACATCAGAGATGTGCTCGCACAGAGGCCTGGGGCCTGATAAAGATCCACGATGAGGCAGAGCCACTTGTAGTGGCTGGGGTCGAAGTTGCCCAGAGACCACAACGGCGGCGTTAGAACTAACCACCAATAGGAGGCCCGTCAGGAAAGGCTGCAGCAGACGATGTGTCTGCGTAAACCAAATCCTGAAAGTCTCAAATGCGCAGAATCTTGAGTTCCAAGAAGGTCTGGTAGAGATCAGACCTTTCTCAATTTAAAAGTCAAAGGAAACTGGCGATCAGGTGGCCAGGAGCAAGCTACAGTCTGTGCTTAGAGTAGTGGAGATGGAGGGGGGGGCGCAAGTGTTTGATGCTAACCCCGAGGGCAGAAGCTGATCTTTTTGGGTTAATCAACAAACATTTCTTGGCCATTTACCCTGTGCCAGGCCCTTTGCTGGATTCTGGGAATTCGGCAGGAAAGAAGTCTGACACACTGGCCGCCCTCTAGTGAGGAGGCACTCTGAGTAAACAACTACAGTGTGACGTCATAAGAGCTGCAATGGTGGGGCACGGTCAGGCTACAGGCAATAACAGTGTGGAGGGAATAACACCTAAGTCGACCAGAGTTAGAAGAGGGAAAGGCTAGCGGGTGTGGGGGAGGTAGTGTGTTCCTCCGCAGCAAGGATGCAGGCCATCAGAGAACTAGTAGAAGGTCAGCCCCCTTAGACTCAGGGGTTGGAGTGTGGAGTTTGCCATAAGCAGTGGGGAGGTCACGGGTTATGCTAAGAGCAGCACAGTTACTCGAGGAGAGTGATGCAGGTCAGAGCTGTGATTTTAGAAAGGTCCCTCTGCTGCAGGGTAGAGACCACCCTGGGGGGCTGCTGGGATGGGCTAGGGAACCCCCAAGGGAAAATGTTATTGTGACTCATGTGAGAAGTCGGGTGTCCTGGACAGGGGGGCAGCAGTGGGGGTGGAAAAACAACGGATGGATTTGGAAGATGAAATCAGCAAGTCTTGGTAAGCAGTTGAGTGTAGGGGTGAGGGCAAAGGTTTAGCTTGGCCCCTGTGAGCCTAGGTTATAGGAGGGTGAGGACTGGATGAAGGGTGGGCCCATGGCAAGACCCCATGCATCTGTATCAGCCTGAGCAAGAAATGACCCACAGAGGCCCAGGACAGTGTGCTCTTCTTTGGAAATAGCCACAGAAGGAACTTGAGGATCCAAGTTGAAGCAGAATGCTGACACCAAGTCATAGGAACCAAGCCCGGGGACTCTGGTGCCATTTTGGATTCTCTGCAGTAATGGTTTTGGCCACTTTAGGTCACACTGCTCTGTAAGTGTATCAGAGGAGAGCTGCAAGTGAATACTCTCTTGGGTAAAAAGAGATCCGCACACTCTCATCCTGCTCCTTTCTAAGCAAGATCTCTTTTGCCAGGACAGTAGCAAGTGTGTCATGACAGGCACTTCTAGAAGGTCCCAGATCGTATCTTTCTTGGAATGTCTGGCACAGTTGGACCTCTTGAGTAGTTGTCAAATTGAACTATGTAATTGAATGTTTTCATACCAATAGCCATCTAATGTAGATTGCAGTGCGTGTTTTCTCTACTTGTTTTCCAGCTCAAAATGTAGATCTCTGTCATATCCCTCAGCCTTCTCCTTACACTTTAGAGCAGGGCAATGCATAAGGGCTGTTAGTCCTCTCTCGTTGGCATACCACACGCTGTGGATCAGTGGGTTCCAAAACATCTTCCAGAGAAGGGAGGGTGTTGACAGGAGTTGTTGCAGAAGGATTTTGCATCCCCAGAAATGGGGGATCCTAGGTAGAGAAGAGCCTCTAGGATACCATTGTGCTCTGTAGAGGTCAGAGGTCACCGTAGAATATGCAGCATTTCTCAAAGGATGCTGACCAAGAAAATCTCACCCTGTGTTGTGTACTTTGGGAAAAGCTGCAGTAGAGACATGAGATAACTGAGCCCATATTCATCATTTCTTACCCGTTTGCCCTTGGAACACAGAGACTATTCCTTGTGACTCCCCTGCCCTCTTCAGAGAGGGCTCTGCCAGCATTGCTTACAGAATGTGTGCTCCATGAGGACAGGGGTCTACCACTTGCTGCTTCCCGCTGTCGGTATCCCCGGGCCTGGCACACATAGGAACTGGTTAATTACTACTGTTAACAAATAAGTGAATAGGGCGCCCGGGTGGCTCAGATGGTTAAGCGTCTGCCTTCGGCTCAGGTCATGATCCCGGGGTCGTGGGATTGAGTGCCGCATCGGGCTCCCTGCTCCTTGGGAGCCTGCTTCTCCCTCTGCCTCTCTCTTTCTCTCTCTCTTCCCCTCTCTGTCTCTCATGAATAAATAAATAAAATCTTAAAAAAAAAAAAAAAACAAGTGAATAAATGGCACTACAGATAGAATTAAACTCAGTTCCCACCTACTCTGTTAATTTGTTGAGTAAGGACCATGCCCGAGGTAATCTGCTTTGTTAGGCTTTATGGGGCACACAGACTGGTCAGTAAGATCTACCTCCTGGTACCTTGAGACCCTGAGGGCAGGTTAGCCCAGCAACCAGGCCAGCCATTTACATGTAAGATGTCTGTGCCCTCTGACTAGGCAGGACCACTTGTAACTATTTATTTAATAATAGATGCCACCAGGATGTGAGTATGAAGAATATAAATATGGCACTGTTTATAATAGAGAAAATGTAGAAATCTGCTAAATGCCTGTCAGGGAGACAGTCTTTTTTTTTTTTTTTTTTTTGACAGAGAGAGAGTGAGAGCAGGAACACAAGCAGGGGGAGTGGGAGAGGGAGAAGCAGGCTTCCCGCCGAGCAGGGAGCCTGATGTGGGACTCGATCCCAGGACGCTGGGATCACGACCTGAGCCGAAGGCAGACGCTTAACGACTGAGCCACCCAGGCGCTCTCAGGGAGACAGTCTTAAACTCAGGTACAACCATATAATGGAATGATATATGTAGCTGGTAAGAAGAATGACTTTTTTTTTTATATAAATGCATATAATATTGTTGAGTAAATTGTTGAGTTAAGGTGAGGGAGGTACAGTTATACACACAATTTATTTGTGGTTTTTTAAGTGTATTTTGATATATGAGTGTATATGTGCATTTTATTCCTGCTAATATATGGGTTTAAAAAAAAAACATGGAAAGATATAAACCACACTGTTAATGTTATAAAGCCTAGGATATAGGGGGTAATAGGTGAGTTCATTTTTGCTTTCAATTTTTTTTTTTTTTAAGATTTTATTTATTTATTTGAGACAGAGAATGAGAGAGAGAGAGAGCACATGAGAGGGGGGAGGGTCAGAGGGAGAAGCAGACTCCCTGCTGAGCAGGGAGCCCGATGCGGGACTCAATCCAGGGACTCCAGGATCATGACCTGAGCCGAAGGCAGTTGCTTAACCAACTGAGCCACCCAGGCGCCCCACTTTCAGTTTCTGAATTATTTAAAAGTATTCACATTAAGCACATTTTACTTTTATGAATAGCAAAAACATGAAAGATGGTGTTGAGGGGAAAATGCATCATAGAAAGTGGTAAGCAGCGGAAGAGAAATCCTTAGAAATATTCGGGCCCAGAGAGGGATAAGAGCTGCTTTAGGCTATAGAGAAGAACTTATCAATCTTATGGGTGGGGAGTCACATGAATTTGACCTTGAAGAATCAGTAGGTATGATCAACACATGGTAGTTCACACTGGAGTATCTTTCTGCATATGAAGCATATGCAAAGAGTTACTCTCAAACAGACTTCCTTCTCCTAGCCAGCTCACCACAGGTCACTTTACCCAGAAGTTAAATGTGTTGACAAATTTGTCTTGTAATATCTGCGCCATCCTATTTTGTCATTACAGATAAGAGTTGAGTGGGTTTATAAAGAGGGGCATTAAGTGGATTGTATTATGACTCTTAACGATTATCTTCATATTCTTTGGCCCTCCTAAGGAAATTGGAAGGTAAGCCACAATTTGTTCAGTGTAGCATTATTATAGTAAAAAACTGGAATAGTTCAAATAACAAAAATACATGAGTGAGTAGAGTATGTGAATGGATATTTCACAGCCTTAAAGGTGTCTATAAGGAATTTTAATGACTTATTGGAAGCTTATGATAAGTGTAAAACAAAACAAAACAAAACCAAAATGAAAAAAAAAGTCTGTTTGGAGCCTCCATATGTCAAAACTTCTATAAGAGGTTGAAGACACAGGTCTTCATATCAGCACTAACAATCCAACTTCCTTGGTTATCATATGGTCAGGAGTTTGGGACAAAGGAGACTTTTAGTCATCTTTTGGGTTATCTCCGATTAAGATGGTATTCTGTCAAAGATTTCCTGCAATAAATATTAGGCGCTAGGGCCACCACATGCCGCGCTAGACAAACAGATAAACAAGGGTGAAAAAGGAGTCTATGCCCGGGGGCTGCTGGGAGTTACCAAGTCTGGGTGTAACTTGCACATGCTGGGGAGAGCGCCAGATCCATTCCTGATTGGAATTCCAGAATTTAATTGAAAGTGAAGCAAACGGGAGGCTTTGACTTCTCCCACCCACAAGGTGGTGGTGGGACTATTCTCATCAGAATGCCTCATTCCCTTCTGGAAATTCGAGACTCAAACATAGGGATAGAAGCGCTTTCCTTCTGGGAAAACACGTCCACGTTCAGGGAGCAGCAACCCAAGAGTATGGTCCCAGGCAGACCACAGAATAAACGTTTATGGAATAACCGTAGGAGACTTGCATTGAGGTAAGTGCCAACCACAGTAGGACCCTGTCTCCTGGGGCTTGAAATTTTGTACTTTGGGAAATCTAAGTGTGCAGATGTTTGCACTTTTGATACTTGTGTCAGTGGCTATGGACATTGGCTAGCCTTGGGTCTTGCAGCCCCAGAAAGGTGAATAAAGGACCATGACAACCTTTTGTTCCATAGTCTACCACTGGGCTTCCAGTCACCTGCTGGCTGGTGTCGACCTGTCCACCTGCCCTTGCCTGACTGAGGCAGCAGAGGTGATGAAGGTTGGGGGGCAGGCATGCAGAGGGCAGGAAAGGCAGGGAGGGCCTTGGGCTGCTTTGAGGAGGCCTTCCCAAGACTTGCCACCTGTTTTCTGCTCTTCAAACCCTTCTCACGCCCTTCTTTCTACACACAGTTCAAGGGTAACTGCCCTCCGCAACTGTGGCCCAGCTTACCCGTGACCTTCATCTAGCCTCATCCCCCAGGCTGCATCTTTTCCATTCTTTCTTTGAAACAGCCTTATCTTGAGACTTTTGTGACTTCGGAAAGATAGGGTTTCTGATGATCACAAGACCACTAATCTCCCAACTCTGTAACCTCCCAATCTATGGTTTAGATTTGTTTTGAATCCGTATTTAGGGGCAGGGTGGGGGGAGGGCGCCTGGGTGCCTCAGTCAGTTAAGCGTCGGACCCTTGATCTCAGCTCAGGTCTTGATCTCAGAGTTGTGAGTTCAAGCGCTTTGTTGGGCTCCACGCTGGGCGTGGAGCCTACTTAAAAGAAACAAGAAACAAGATTTGGGCCCAAGCTTAACTAGGTAAAACGATGAAATGATCTCAGATGTGGAGATTGGTTCAGGAGTATGCCTCGTCTATTTTTAAACTGAAAATGTGAGGTGAGGGGGAAAGTGTGACCAAGTAGTGTTCTGTGTTTTTTAATTTGCTTTGGGCATAGTATAATAAAGGTGTCATTTTCTAAATCTGGATTATTCATGGTCTATTTTAAATCCTGGGTTGGCTCCTGACAGGCCAGTTCTCAACAGGACCCTGGGTTGACTCCCCTCCTGTCTAGTCCTGGTATGGACAGGAAATAACAACCTTATTTTAATAGCAGCTTCCATTAATTTTTTAAAGTAAGTCAACTGAGAATTCTCATTTTCTCAAACAAAATATTTGTACTTGGACCCTGTGTATTAGCCTGGTTGTGTATGAGTCCATTAAATGGGGGCGGTAAGTGGGTTTTAAGCACCTTATTCTTGGCCTGCTGTTTTTACTATAGAAACCAGGAGAGACCCTTCAACCATCCTAGGTTTTGTTTAAAATGCCTTTTAATTAAGGGGAGTAAGTCGGAGGGGGAGACGAACCATGAGAGACGATGCACTCTGAAAAACAAACTGAGGGTTCTAGAGGGGAGGGGAGTGGGGGGATGGGTTAGCCTGGTGATGGGTATTAAAGAGGGCACATTCTGCGTGGAGCACTGGGTGTTATGCACAAACAATGAATCATGGAACACAACATCAAAAACTAATGATGTAATGTATGGTGATTAACATAACAATAAAAATTTTTTTTAAAAAAAGCCTTTTTAAAAAAGTGCCTGTCCCGGATGGGTCATGCCTCACCTCCAGATCCTTGAGGCCTCCACGTTCCTTTGGAGATGGGAAGCCTGGAAGTGTGACCAGCCACATGGCTGAAGACCACACTACCCCAGGTCCTGCCTTTCATCTGGGGCCATCAGGCTCTCCAGGTGCGCCAGCATCAAAGCGGGAGGTGCTCAGTGCTCCTGATCCAGAGGGATCTGAATGCACAGTTCCCTCAGGTGCTGGTTGATACGCTTGATGGTGGAATGAAAGCCAAATAAAGGAACAAGAGGTCCTGTTTATTACCTGTTTTCAGTACTGTTCCTTGGGGCCCTTCTGTATCTAGGGAAAATTTGTGAAGACTATGGTTTCACCTGAGTAGAAGACACAGCGCCTATTTCTTATTAACTCTGGGGCCCACGGACTGTTGGCCTCAGGCAAGGGAGTCTGTGCCCCTAAGAGCCTTTTGGAGCAAGGTGACACCCCCTGGCCTCAAACTTTCTCACTGGGCCATCATGCCCTCTCCCGCTGGAGGTGGATAATAGGGCCACTGTGGCTCTTTCTTCACTGCTCTGGACAGTGCCGTGCCTCTCCATTGAGTGGCCAAGATTGGGAACTGGAAGGGACCCTAGTGGTCATAACAGGCTTCCTCCTCCTCTTACAGGTGGGGAAACTGAGACTGGGACTCAGATTCAGTGACTTGCCCACGATTGGCAACTTGTCACTCCCAACTGCAGCTTGCTGGTGAGGCAGTGGGGTGGGATGGACAAGCGGTAGAAGCGACTTGAAATTGAGTCTCAGTTCAACAAGAAAGAGTCCCAGGGGAAGAAGGACAGCTTCTGCAGCACAGCACACAGGGCTCCCCGGGCTCGTTAAGTTGCTGGGGACTTTGCAGTATCCAGAGGATTTCACAGTTCTGCGTCTTTGGTACATGGTGCATGGACTGGTCTGGTAAAAGCTGTGGGATAAGACTGCCCTCTAGTGGGCCTGTGAAGCCATTGGTCCAGCCACTTTCACATCTCCTTAGGTTCAGTGCTGCCTTCTTATGCTGCATCCCCGTAGTGATTATTTCCTCCGTAGGAATGCCTTCAATTCAAATTTTATTCTTTGTCACACATTCTGGCCATAGAGTTGATCTCTGAAGACCAGCCATTATTTGCCCAACTTATAGGAGGTTTGATGTTTTATTTTTTTGTTGTTTTTCCCCCACCTTAGAGGTATCTTACTTCTCTAATAAAATTCAGGTTCCTAAAAGCAAGGGTTATGTCTTATGTCTTGTTCTTCCACAGCTTTCATCCTGTTGTGTGCTTAGCTGGACATGAAATTAGAAGGTTCGCTGGGATAGAAAAGATTCCTCCCTCAAAACAGAATGCCACCACTTTACATTTGTTCCTAAAACATTCTCATCTCAGCTCTCTGATCCAGAGTCCCCCAAGTGGTTGAATCATCTGAATCCCTCAGAAAACTTCCAGAACTCCGTTTCCTGGGCCTTACTCCAGCCCTGCTGAATCAGTCTCTGTGGTTTGAGCCAGGAAATCTGCTTTACAAACTTCCCAAGTGGTTTTTGATGTGTAGCCAGGTTTGGCAGCCAACTGCTCTAAATCCCCATTTACGATTTTTTTTTCATAGCTGACAGCATCTCCAAAGGTCTTCAGCTTATGTCAGTTATTAAAATTGACCATTTTGAGATTCCTTTGGAAATATTGGGTGTGCTGTTCTAACTGCAGTCCTGGCTGACATGGGAAAGAAGAAGGACCACAAGAGAAGCAGCAAAGGCATTTACTTTGGTTGCCAGGGGCTCTGTGTTCATAGCAGAAAATACTGAAACCAATACCTTTGTGCTGACTGGGCAGGTTGTGGATGTGTTTTTAATGTTTGGCCGGACAGGGAGACAAAGATTAATCGAGTACCCAGTTACTAATTTTCACCTATTCTGACTCGTCTCGTTCTCAGATTAGCCGTACAATGTAGGTAGCATTGTCCCTTTTCTTACAGATGGGAAAGTTGAGGCTTCGGGAAGTTAGTAACTTGCCCAGAGTCATGGAAGTTGGTGACTGTCAGATTCTGCATTCAAATACAGGTCTGATTTCCAAGGCCAGCTTTGGCAAGGTAAGAAGACCAAGAGTGCCAACCTGTTCTTTTTAATTCTGCCAGGCCAAGCGGGCGGTGCAGCGGGGAGCCACTGCGGTCATCTTTGATGTGTCGGAAAACCCAGAAGCTATTGACCAGGTAAACCACGTGGGGCATGCGGCGTGGCCGTCCCCCCCCCCCCAGAGAAGCACTGTTAGTTAGCTGGGCTTGTCACAGGGGCGTCCCCCTCGCCTCGGGGCTCGGCACTTGTCTGCTGACACTAGAAACCCATGTTTAGACATCATTCCTACTCCGAGGCAAGGGTATTAAGTAGGCGTGAAGAGCCAGGAAGTTGGTGGCTGGGGGGCATTTTCAAAGACCCTTTTGGGCCTTCAGCCTGCCCAGTCCGTCCTAAAACAAGAATCATTCTCTGCCTTGTCCTTCAGAAGCTCCAAGGCTATAACACTTGAGGACTTTGAGGATTTTCAAATGGTATTTGCTGTTCTTTTCCTTCAACCTCTCTCCCTCTCTCTTGATTCTTAAAGCAAGAGCGTCTTTTAACCAGAACTGTCTTTTCTTCCTCAGCTAAACCAGGGCTCAGAAGACCCGCTCAAGAGGCCAGTGGTGTACGTGAAGGGTGCAGATGCCATCAAGCTGATGAACATTGTCAACAAGCAGAAAGTAGCTCGAGCAAGGATTCAGCACCGCCCCCCTCGAGTGAGCCTCTGTCGGCCCTGGCCAGCCTCAACCGGCACCCTCTCTGCTGCTCCCTGTGCCTTTATTCCCTCTGGGCTTTGGGCTTTTGTTTCTGTCTTCTTACTGTGTAAAATGCTGATAACAGCCTAGGTTCCTACAGTTTAGATCAGACGTAAGGCTGGAGGCGAAGGACAAATGTTACCCATGTTTCTTTCTCTTTTTTTAAGATTTTACTTATTTATTTGAGAGAGAGACAGAGAGTGCGCACGAATGGGGGGGTGGGGGTCAGAGGGAGAGAGAGAGTCCCAAGCAGACTCTGCACTGAGCACAGAGCCTGATGCGGAGCTCGATCTCACTATCCTGAGATCATGACCTGAGCCAAAATCAAGAGTCAGACGTTTAACTGACTGAGCCAGCCAGGCAGCCCCCACCCGTGTTCCTTTAGAGAGGATTCGAAAAGACCTTCCAGAAATAGATGATTTTGTGCTAAAGTGTCTCTAGTCTCTTCCACCCGGCATTCCCTCTTGGTAGCCCCCTGTCCTTTCTCTTCTGTCCTGCCTCCCTCTGAAAGGCTGAGGAGGATTGAAGGAAGGAGTACCCGGCTTCCTGTGTCCCCCTCCTTCCGTTTGTCCCAGACTAGAGAAAAAGGCCTGTACTTCCTTTTTCCCGGAGGGCAAATTGCATTATTGAAAACCCCTAACTTATATTTGAATCTGGAGCACTTAGCTTTCAACTAGGATTGAAGTTTATGCCTTGTAGGTGGTTGATGAATAGCACTGAGGCTTCTCTTGAGCGTATCAAAGGGACACTGCTGGCCATTGACTCTTAACTGGCATCTTCTGCCCAAACCTCAGCCTGAAGGTTCTGGGAACCTGGGGCAGGTTTTATATATATATGTGGTTTATTTCCTTATCACAAATATTCACATATAGGATGATTCTTTTGCACACACAAAATATCTAGATACCCACAGCATTCTATTAGCAAAACTCTATTCCTCTTGGCTAACCGCATGTCCTAGATGAGGTGGCTTCAAGATTTTTGGAGGCAGTGTGTCCTGAGGAAAAGATAAGAACTCAAAGTAGAAGGGATTTGCAGAAGAACTGCCTTTGCTGGCTTCTTTTTAAAGGAAAAAAGAGCGCTTCGGTAAATGTGACTCATTGTAGTGGAAGCAGTATACAATTTTCTGAGTTGTTGTAAACCATTAATTACATGGTTAGTAATCAGTGTTCCCTCAAAACATGACACTCACTCCTTTGTCCCATAAATATGGTATCTGTGTTCGTTTGGATGGGCCTCTCATGCCAGTTACAGCAAACTTTGCGCTCGTCCACGGGGAGCTAGGCGTTCTGATGCGTGTGCTCTTGGCCGGGGGGGAGGCCCGGCCGAGACTGCAGCAGGCTTCCCCCTAGCCACACCATGGGGGGCTGCCTGGGCCCGGAGAGCACAGCACGTGTGCAGGTTAGCAGAACCGAGGTGTTGTCTGCAGGCGAGGGGAGAGACACACCCGAGCTGCCCCCACCTTATCCCAACCCGGGCTGACACAACCCGTGTGCCGATCCCCAGGCTGAAGAGACCTGTGACTCATCATGTCTGTGTTCTGTTCCAGCAACCCACTGAGTACTTCGACATGGGGATTTTCCTGGCGTTCTTCGTCGTGGTCTCCTTGGTCTGCCTCATCCTCCTTGTCAAAATCAAGCTGAAGCAGCGGCGCAGTCAGGTAATACCTCGGAGCAGCCTGCCAGCACAGGTACCCCACTGCCCTGTCACTCCTGGAAACCAGGGTGGGGGCCTGAGCTCCCCAGCCTGGTCCCGGTGACCTGGGAGCGGCAGAGATGGAGGAAAATGAGAGCCAAGCTTATCACCCTATGTCTTCTCTGTTCCAAAAGGGCCAGAACCACAAAGGCCGGGCAATGGGAGGGCTTCCAGCTAGGGGGTTTTCTCACAAAATGTCTAAATGTTCACGCGGAGCCCTAGAGCCTTGCTCCTCAGATATGACCTGGGCACCAGCAGCATCCCCTGGGAGCTTGATAGAAATGCAGACTCTCAAGCCATACCCTAGACCTGCTGAGCCAGAAGCTGCATCTTCCAAGCTCTCCGGACAATTCCCAGTAAACAGAGTAGCCCCTTTCGTGCCCCAGTGGCACATCACCATGCTCGTAGGAGGGCAGGATTTGGGGGCAGAAGTTGATGGTGAGGGTAAGCAGGAATCTAGATGTGTCCTGTGTAGTGTGACCTCTCAGGAGACACAGTGGACGCTGACAGGCAATCTGTCGAGAGGATCGCCCACTGCTCACCAAGTGAGTGGCCATCATCAGCCCAACAGAACAGTGGCTGTGTTTGGCCAGCACCCGGGCACGTTGTCTCATTTGCCCTCGGAACTTTCTTCTGTGTAAAGAGGAGGAACCCGAGGCATAGAGCAGGCAAATAACTCAGGGTCTTGCAGAGTCCGACCAACTAATTGAAGTCGACCTGTGCTGGGACTGCCATTTGGGAGAACTCTGGGTCCAGGTCGCTGACCCTCAGAAGTCTGGAAAGCCTGTGCTGTGGCATTCTGAGTGTCGAGTGCTCTCTCAGAAACCTGTTCTGGTCCGATAGAGGATGAGCGCTGTGGCCATCCCCGTGGCTCTAGGGGTGACTCCCAGTTAGTACGTCTCGGGCCCTAACCTGGACCACATTCCGCCACACAGAATTCCATGAACAGGCTGGCTATCCAAGCTCTACAGAAGATGGAAACCAGGAAGTTCAACTCCAAGAGCAAGGGGCGCCGGGAGGGGAGCTGTGGGGCGCTGGACACGCTCAGCAGCAGCTCCACATCCGACTGCGCCATCTGCCTGGAGAAGTACATCGACGGAGAGGTACGGACAGACACAGGGCCCGTCCTGGCTGGGGAGGAGGTGGACAGGTCAGCAGAGGCGCACACAACCTGGAAGGACAGGGCCCCAGGTCTCACGGGGGTGGCCGGGGACATCCTAACTGCTGCTCGCCCTGAGAAGTGGGTGGCCTTAACGCAGAGACACTCTCTCCAGGGGGCCCACCTTCTACCCACGTCATTTCAGAAGTTGATCAGGAGTATATGGTACATTTATTGACTTAACTTTAGAATCACTCTTCTGAAAACGGACACTTGACTCAAAGCAAGCTTCTCCTGCAAAGCCACGTGGGATGCTGGGTGTTTTTACTTAGGAGACAGGGGATGGGATGGCCCCCTTTTTTCTTCTAGCTTTTTATCCTAAAAATGTCAGACCTTCAGGAAAGCTGCAGGAGTCATACACAGTGAATGATGTGTCATTCGCCCGCAGATCACCTTTTGCTAACATAGTGCCGCGTTTGCTCAGTGTCCTCGCAGACAGAGATGTGCGTACACACACGTTTTGGGGAGTGGGGAGCAAAGTAAGAATCAGTTGCAGGCATTCGATGCCCCTTTAATGAAAGCGTTCCACTACCGTATGGACTATGGGGTGAAAATGAGTTTTTGCAGAGGTCTTTAAATTAAGAGAGTCTTGAATGGTCTTTAGGTGCAGACTGCCTATATTCCAGTCCTGGCCCAGGCAGGTTCTAGCTTTGTGATCTTGGGCAAGTGACTTCATTCTCTGTGCCTACGCTTGGGACATGGGCCCAAGACTGACATGTGCTTCAGGTGATCACGAAGGTTACACAAGAAAATACAGGTAGAACTCTCCCACGGTCAGGAACAACATTAGGTATTAGTTTGAGCATTATTGTATTGAGCTGGTCAGAGAATGGAAAAACAGAGTAACACTAGCACACTTGGTGGGGGGAGAGAGGGTGCTTTGGCTCAGGAACTCCAGAGGTGGTTGTGCCTCAGAAAACTCCATCACCTCCTCTCTGCATAGGCTGCTGTGTTATAAGCCGTGTTCCCTCAGGTGAGTATTCACGATCCAGCAGGACAGGAGAACTTTTTTTTCCAAGTCCCAGGCGTCTTCCTTTCTGCTCATCCCCAGTTGGAAGGCCTGGAGGGAGCCACCATCCCAGAGATACATAAGGTCTTGGGGGGTACCTAGCCTTGTCTGCACACGCCCAGGGCTGCAGAAGCTCTTGGCTTTGGTCTTCCCTTGTGTGTGGCATGAATGTGAATGCCTTCCTCTGGCAACAAGAAGGGAGCCGGCTTCTGTGTGCTTCCTTCCTGAACGCCGAGGACTGTGGTTGGGGCTTCTCCCTAGAAGCCAGACGTGGGTGCTGACTCCGGGAATCGTGTCCACCTGTAGCTAGAGACCGGGAGGTGGGTGAGGAGGAAGCCGCTGGTATTGGCATGATGAACAGGGTTTCTTGGGCCATGCTGGACTCCTCAGGAAGAAGCACGTGCGGGGCTGAAGGCAGGACTCCTGACTGCCTGGGCCCTGCCTTCAGGCTGTGTGTCCTCTCTCCCTTCCCAGGAGCTGCGGGTTATCCCCTGTACTCACCGCTTTCACAGGAAGTGTGTGGACCCCTGGCTGCTGCAGCACCACACCTGCCCTCACTGTCGGCACAACATCATAGGTAATTGTCACCTGCCTCCGTTGTTGCGGCAAGAGTCGCTGTCCCTACCGAGTGCCTAGCAGGTGTGTGGCACATGCTACAGACTGGTGAGCGAGCACTGCCCTCCGGACCTGGAGGTGTGGGGAGGCAGCCTCCAAACCCTCGGGAGAGCCTGGCCTGAGTTCACATTCTGGCTTTCCCAAGAGCCAGCTTCCTGACCTTGAGGAAGGCGGCTGGCCTCTGCAGGCCTGAGGCCCATACTCGCTTCCGCAGGAACGACAGTGATGACGCTCCGTGCCCAGTACTGTGGGGTCGTTCCGGTGCCCCGAGAGACGAGCACGAGGTGGCGGGGTTGTGGTGCTGCTCCTGCGTCCCGGTCGTACCAGATGAGGGGCCGGGATGCAGGCCGGACTCCAGATAGCTGTTTCTCCGGGAGGGAAAGTGCCTTTCATCTTGGTCTCTTTGCTGCTGTCTGCAAACTCCCTTGGCGTCTTTGTGAGGCTGAGCCCAGGGGAGGCGGGAGGTGGGCCCTTACAGGTGTGGCCGCCCCGCAGCCGGAGAGGTGGCTCAGCCTCTGCCGCCGTGGCCAGGTCTGGTGACGGCCTAGCCGGGGCCCGGGTCCTGAGACGCGGCACGTGGGCGCGTGGCCGAGCCCGCTGCTTCGCTCTCTGCCCTCGTTTCACCCCTCCGGCCTCAGCCCCGCTGACTTTGTCCCCCCGCCTCTCCCCAGAGCAAAAGGGAAACCCGAGCGCCGTGTGCGTGGAGAGCAGCAACCTCGCGCGCAGCCGGCAGCAGAGGGTGATCTTGCCGGTGCACTACCCCGGCCGCGTGCACAGGACCAACGCCATCCCCGCCTACCCTACCCGCACGAGCATGGACTCCCACGGCAACCCCGTCACTCTGCTGACCGTGGACCGGCACGCAGAGCAGGGCCTCTATTCGCCGCAGACCCCCAGCTACATCCGCGGCTACCCGCCCCTCCACCTGGACCCCGCCCTGGCCCCTCACCGCTGCGGCCTGGAGCACCGGGCCTACTCCCCGGCCCACCCCTTCCGCAGGCCCAAGTTCAGCGGCCGCAGCTTCTCCAAGGCAGCTTGCTTCTCCCAGTACGAGACCATGTACCAGCACTACTACTTCCGGGGCCTCAGCTACCCCGAGCCGGAGGGCCAGGCCCCGGCCAGCCTCGCTCCCAGGGGCCCGGCCCGTGCCTTTCCCCCGAGCGGCGGCGGTGGCAGCGGCGGCAGCGGCGGCAGCGGCGGCGGCCTGCTCTTCCCCACGGTGGTGCACGTGGCGCCGCCGTCCCGCCTGGAGAGCGGCAGCACATCGAGCTTCAGCTGCTACCACGGCCACCGCTCGGCCTGCAGCGGCTACCTGGCCGACTGCCCGGGCAGCGACAGCAGCAGCAGCTCCGGCCAGTGCCACTGCTCCTCCAGCGACTCCGTGCTGGACTGCACCGAGGTCAGCAACCAGGGCGTGTACGGGAGCTGCTCCACCTTCCGCAGCTCCCTCAGCAGCGACTACGACCCCTTCATCTACCGCAGCCGGAGCCCCTGTCGCGCCAGCGAGGTGGGGGGCGCGGGCGGCTCGGCCCGGGGGCCGCCCGAGGAGCTCCCGGCGGCCCACAGTCAAGGTGCTGGGCGGGGAGAACCTTGGCTCGGGCCTGCCTCGCCCTCGGGGGACCAGCTGTCCACCTGCAGCCTGGACATGAACTACAGCAGCAGCTCTTCCCTGGAGCACAGGGGGCCCGCTAGCTCTACCTCAGAAGTGGGGCTCGAGGCTTCTCCCGGGGCTGCCCCAGACCTCAGGAGGACCTGGAAGGGGGCCCGCGAGGGGCTGTCTTGTGCCTGCTGCTGCGAGCCCCAGCCCTCCACACTGGAGCCCAGCGTCACAGTGGCGGGGGGCAGCACGTCGTTCCTGGGCCCCACGGGTGGGGAGGCGCAGCTGGGGAGCGCCCAGGGCCTGCACGGCCTTCACCCAGACCGTTTGCCCAGGACAGAAGGGGTGAAGTGTGAGGGCCTGCCCTGCTGCTTCTATGAAGAGAAGCAGGTGGCCCGCGCCAGCGGAGGGGGCAGTGGCTGCTACACCGAGGACTGCTCGGTGAGCGTGCAGTACACGCTCGCCCAGGAGCCCCCGCCCGGCTGCCCCCCGGGGGCCCGGGACCTGAGCCGGCGCATCCCCATCATTCCGGAGGATGTGGACTGTGACTTGGGCCTGCCCTCGGACTGCCAAGGGACCCATGGCCTTGGGCCCTGGGGTGGGACACTGGGCCCGGATGCCCTGCGGCCCCACCGAGGCCTAGGAGCGAGCCAGGAAGAAGAACCAGTTCTTTGCTGCCAGGCCAGGGCTCCGCTTCCACCCGGCTGCCCTCCGGAGGGTGTAGAGGCTGCCGGGGCCAGCTTTCCCGGTCCCCCCCAGGACACTCAGGAGTCCAGTGCCCCCGCCACTGAGGCTGCAGGTGAGAACCGGAGAGCACAGTAGGCCAGAGTCGGGCTCCTCCTCTTTCTGAAGGTGGTTTTCTCAGTGACTTCCTCTGTGCCCCTGACTTTAAATGCCATCTGCACCTGGTGACTTCCAAAGCGTTAGTCCCCACCGCAGCCCTGCTCTGCGTTCCACTGCAGCACTCTCAGATTCCTCCTTCTGTGTGCCCCGCCCCTGCCCCGCTTCCTCCCGGCTCCCCACCCAGATGCTGGGCTCAGACCCGGCACTCTCCCGGAACCCGCCCCGCCCTCCATATTCCAGTGTCCTGGGCTTCTCAACCTGCCTGTGAGGACCACGTGGGCTTGTTTTTTTGCCCCTCGTCCAGAAAATCGAATCCCCAGAAAAATGAGACTTAGCAAAGGACTTGCAGAATCCAAGTCCAGAATTTTCATTCCATTCAGACCTCATCAAGTTGCTATAAAGTTTCCAAACATTTTGTGTCGATAACAAATAGTCCGGCACCTTTGACACATTCCACTTCCAAAGTATATCCCTAATTTATCTCTCGTGCATCCCCACTTGCTGTCTCCTCAGGCAGTCCCGTTTCCTCTCTCCTCGGCCAAGGCAGTGGCCTGACTGGTCTCTCACTGCTCATAGCCTTCTGTTCTGCACGGGAGCCACGAGGGTCTTTTTTGAAATATATGTCTTTACACTGGAAAACCCTTCAGTGACTTGCCACTACCTCTAAATTTTAAAAATATAAACTCCTCACCCCATTCTGCATGATCTGCCCCCTGCCTTCCCCTCGGACCACCTCCTGCTTCACTCACCTCCTTGCCACTTGAGCCTTCTGTGGCCTCTGTCCTGGACCCCCAACAAGCCAAGTTCATCCCAGCTTCTAGACTTCTCTGCCGCTTCTCCAGCTCTCCGCTGAAATCCTGCTCTCCAGCCCTGCCCAAGGTCACTATCACAGCCTCTCTGCGCTTCCCAGGCTATGGCAATCTGAGGCTACTTTGTTCTGAGGTCTGTGGGCTCTGGGAAGGGGTCTTCTCTGTTCTTCCCAGTGCCTGCAGCAGTACCTGCTGCTCATCTTCGGGATGTTGTGTTTTCCTGCTACCTCAGGGCTTCCAGAAGCCTCTGCATCTCCAGATGAGGGAGGCAGGTTGGCTGGCTGGGAAGCACCCGTGCCTCCAGCACAGCCTGAGGATCTCTCGGCAAAGGAGCTTTGCTTCAGCCCTGTGCCCTATACATGGTCCGTCTGGTGTTGGGAGCTGTCACTCCCTGAGAGCCTGTGACACTGGGGATGGGCACCCAAGTCCCCTGCCTGGGCCCTGTGTGTTGTGCCAGTTCTGTCCCCTTGATGGTTTGTCTCTCTCTCTAGGACAGAGATCTCCCCCAGCAGATGGCGGCACGGGAGCCTGAGCTCAGAAGGAATCTTACATGGAAATGGGGACTGTATGGAGACTCCAAGCTCTGATCTGACTTCCTTCAGAAAAAAAAAAAAAAATTTTTTTTTAGCTTTGACAAACACACAAAAGTGGTAATAAAGAGAGCCCTCCTTCTCAACCCAAAATGTGAGCCACCTGTGGCAAAGTGCCCCGACCCCTCCATTAACAAACCAACAGACAAAATTCTCTGAGTCTTTTGCCTCTTTTGATAACATGGTATATTCTGTTTTGTAAAGTGTGTGTGCTTGGGGTTCTGAGGTGTGTGGGATTGAGTTCTGTGCTTTGTTTTTTAAGATATTATATGTAAATGTAAAAAGTTATTTAAATATATATTTTAAAGAACCCTAACTGCCAACTTTTGCTGAAAAAAAAAAAAAAGAAATCACTGCTGCATTAATTGAACCACATCATGTGTAGATACTGTTGTCTCCCTGGAGGGAGCTCAGGCCTTTGAAAAGCTCAGGGCTACACCTGCCTTAGAAAATGAACCAGAAACTTGAAGTAAAGCTAGTTGATATGGGTACAAACTCTGAGGAACAATGCAATGCTGCCTCTTTCTTTCTTGTGGCAAATCCCAACGTACAAAGTTTCGGGTCTTCTCAGAAGCCGTGCCTCTCCAGCCCACACCTGTAGGCAGCTGACAGGAACAGCTAGGGATAGGGCGGAAGGTCTGCCGCTCTGAGGAGCTGGGACAAGCCATCGCTACGCAAGCCCCAGGGTGACAGGGACGATTCAGCCCAGTGTTCCTCAGTCTGTCCCTTCAGGTCATCGTCTTGGGTAAAAGGACAGAGTTCACGATCCTGAAGTCGGGCTTCCTACCACTGGCTGCAGAAATGGTTTGAAGGGGTGTGTGGGGACAGACACCCAGGAGGAATGTAGTTTTGCGGCCTTAGTGTCTGGGGGTGGAAAGTGCTCTCAGTAAACCCAGAGAAGGGACAGAGGGCGCTAGAGCGCACCTGCGCCCGTGGGTCCGTGTGGGCGCAGCCAGTGTCCTTGGGCTGCCTTCCTGGGGACCCCACAGGGTCAGCACCGAGCTCCGTTTGAATGATACATTTCCCATCCCATTTCCCTCTGGAAGCACCGCTTCAGGGTTATTCAGCCCTCTGCCTCATGGCTGAAGTTGCTCATCTCGCCTGCAAATGTCTACTATCCTTTCTAACTAGTGCACTATTATGTATTGATTCTCCATGAGACTATCAGTTAGTTTAGCCCCAAAGGGTAGGTTTTTGTATATTTTTCCAGCCTTTTGCTGTTCTTGTTTCTAAGAGGGAGGGAGAGTTTTAAAACCCAAACCATTTTTTTTTAAAAGATGTTTCCATTGTAAAAGGGAGAATCTATTTACAGCTATTTCAGATCAGGGATCGTCCTTTTTGTTGAACGTACTTCTTGTTCTTAAGAAAGTTTTGTTTTTTGTTTTTTGGGTTTTTTTTTTTTAAAGAAAATAAACCCATTAGCCCTTGTGTTCACTAACTCTTCTGGTCACTTTTACTCATCTTATTCATTTATTGTCATCTGAACCGCTCATTTGCAGAACAGGAACCTCACCACCTTGCCCCCCCCCCCCCCCGTATAGTGGGGAAATAGAGACCGCCCAGGGTTGCCATCAAAGACAGTGATGACCCCTCTCCAGTCAGGCCAGGGTCCACACCAGAATATTTTTGGCTGAGAATCTCACTGTATCCCAATCCTTTTTGCTTTTTTTTTTTTTTAAACCCAGCCTGTGATGAGGAAATTTACCTACTTCTAGCCAGGCTTTGACAGAAATTCCAGCATCAAATGATCGAGCCATTTGCCATTTAGGAACTCAGTGCGGTGAGATTTGTCCTCCAGCCTCTGAGGTACAGTCCCTTGGGGGCTGCTCCCCCCGGGTCTATGCAGAGCACACCTGTTGGCGAGGGTGTGAGAAGCGTCCAAGCTGTTGACATGTGATCCGGGCCGCCTTTATTTCTCGGGCCAGGAGTAGCAGCTGCTGAGGACAACAGCTTGCATTACGTGGTTTTAGGGAAGGGGGGTTGGGATGGCTTCTAACATAAACTGCAAAAAAAGCAGCTTCTCATTGTTGAGATTTTTGTTGTTTGTGGTTTTGTGTTTTTTGTTTTGTTTTGTTTTGCTTTGTTTTTAATGCCTTTGAGTGCATATTCTCTCTCCTTTGTCTGAAACCATACCCCCAAAGTGACTTTCTTTAGCCTGGTCTGGGAAACTACTCCTCAACAGCCTTAAGCAATAAATAGATGAGTAGATAATGTGGCTTCCACGGGGCTTATTAAAATAAATGTGTCCAATTTTCATTTGAAAGAGCAATAATTACAGATGGCAAAAGAAACAGATTTTTGTAGTTTACAGGGCAGTAGAAGCAGAAAAATGAAAATGTTAAAACTTTAAATATCAGCCATTGTCTTAAATCTCTGTTGGCCCACCAGACAGGGAGGTCACCAGAATATAGTAACCAGCTATATTCTTGCCTTGCCATTCAAATCAAAAGTAATGTCTTCTCTGAAGCTGTAAGACTCCGGTAATGAGGACCAGTACCTTTGTCAGGGGCCTCTCAGTGGTCTGTTGGGGTCTTACAGCCTTGGAAACTGGGAGCATCACATTTTCCATTGAGAATCACCACCCCACCCCACACCTCACGCCGGAGTGTGACTGTTAGGCCTGGTCCCATGGCCCAGCCCTGGGTATGGGATAGCCATGTAAACTGAAGAGTACTGGAACCAGTTAAAAAATGGGGGTTTGGGAGTTCTGATCAACAAGGTACCTCTTTATGCTGGCTCTGACTCTCAATCTCTCCCGCCTCTCTTGAAACCCAAGCCATTTTATAAAGCCCGATCTGCTGTCCCACCACTCAGACCCCCCCCCTTATGTGCTGCTAGTTTCTACTCAAAGCTCATGCAGGACTAATGCTTTTAAAATGAGGTCTAAAAAATAATTACTAATCAGAGTATTATTTTTTAAACAGACCTGCCTTTTTCTATTCTTTATATAAACTATTGTGTTGGTCTAACAAGACACTATTTTGAAATGTTTTTTTTTTTATTTCTCCCATAGCACTTAAAAGATATTTTGTAAAGACTTTGCTGTAAAGATTTTGTAATAAAATGGTCTAAGGGCTCCTTCTCCAACATTACCATTTTTTAAATGTTTTAAAGGCTAGAAAACAACTTATGTATATTCTGTATATGTATAGCAGCACATTTCATTTATGGAAATATGTTCTCAGAATATTTATTTACTAATATATTTATCTTAAGCCATGTCTTATGTTGAGAGTGTGACATTGTTGGAATAATCATTGAAAATGACTAACATGAGGCCCTGTAAATACATGATAATTGCACACAGATTTTACATATTTGCCGACCAAAAATGATTTCAAACAAGTTGTAGTCTTCTATGGTTTTGTAACAAATTGTACAAATGACTGTAAAAAAAAATACAATTTTATCAAGTATGTGTTACATGTTGTCATTGCTCTATTTGGTAAAGGTCTACAGATCCCACCAAGGAGAGGTTTGCATGACACAGTGCCTTTAACTCTTCTGCCTTGTTCATGTAAGTGTCTGTAGGATTTCCTCCCCTGGTAAAGTAGAGGTCGTGTTGTTGGGGCCTGGGGTCATGTCATGAGAGAGCGTCTGGTAGAGAACGTGTGGGATTATGTCCTTGAGGCGGTAGTGGCTTTTCTGCTCAGCCCTGTGTGGAGGCTGTGAGGGAAGCAATAGTCCGCTTTTAAAAAATAAGGAATATGGGCCATTGACTTCATCTGCCTGGCTTTTTCCTACCTTGGAAGACCGAGAGACCCTCAAACCCCTATTAAGGAAAGGGGCTTGTAGGGAAAAGACCCCCAAGCATTTAGCCCTCGACATGACCTAATCATGAGAGTGGAGAAGGGCCACCAGTATGAAATGAATCTCGTACCCATTTGTCTTATTTCCCAGGGAGGCAGTTACTAATTTGTAAAGCACTCTGAGATTATGCGGAAGGTGCAAAGTGGTGTTTATTTTTCAGACATCTAGCAGAGAATATCCATTAACCCTGTGAGCTCCCGTTCCTATTTCTCACTCTTTAATTTGGGCCATTTCTTGGGCACAAGCTCCTCGTGGACCCCCAGCTGCTTCCGGCCAGGCAGTGGGTCCTGAGCCCCTTGAGGAGTTGGCAGCCTGGCTGTACAGAGCCTCCCAGAGCTTTTGTTTGATGGTCTTGCCCAGCTCCAGGCTGTACCTCTTGGGGGTCCCAGAAGGATTCCACAGCATCGGCTCGACCACCGAGTGGTACAGAGCCCTGTAACCCTCTGCGGGGAGGCCATGGATGGTTAACTTGTTGTCCGACAAGTGCTGTCTCTTTCTGGTTTTGGGAAGCAACGCTTGGCCATTCCAGGCCGTTGTCCCAGTGTCCCCGGGTCGTGCTTGGGTGGCAGCCACATGTTCAGCATATCTGCTCTCAAGATCTTGGCGGACGGTTACTGTTTTCTCCTTTGAACTTTCTTTACTCTAGCCAGGAAGAAAGCAGAGAAGTCAAAGCTAAAACTTGAGAAGGGAGCTCCGAATAATTATCTGGGATTTGTGTCCCAGTGTCTTGGTTCCAGCCACCACCACCATTTGTCTAGCGTGTTCTGGTTTCCTGAATTCCTTCATGTATGCCACTGCGTGCGTTCCCCATAACCCTGTAAGGTCAGCAGGAGACCGTTTTAAAGGCAAGGGAACTGGATATGTTTGGCTCAAGTCGGCACGGTGAGAAGGTTCTTAACCACAGTGTCCTCTACTGAATGCCACGAAGGATCTTAGGCATTTACTCTGTGCCAGGTTCTGTTCAAAAACCTTGTGCATTGTATTAACTCAACCCTCATGAAACCCTATGGGGGAGAGACCGAAGAGGCTAAGCCCACGGTTGTCCTCAATTATAGTGAGAGCCGGGATTTGGAGCAGGACAGCCTAGCTCCAGGGGGCACTCTGAGCTCTGCCAGCCCCGTGGAGTGATGCACCTCTCTGGATGTAGGTTCCCCAGGTGGAAGTTCATGGCAAGATCTAAGGCTCACCTCCGGTGTTTGGGTGTGTGTGCCTAAGGGCACCACCCATCTCCGGGCCTTTCGCACCCTTATTTTCCCTACACGTCAAGTGTTTATGAAAGCCACTCCATCCTCCTGTAGAACTAGGCAGAGTGTAAATGGCATGAGCCCAGATCAGGTACTCTCTCCATTACATCATGCCGCTGCCCCCAGCCCCACCTCCACAATCCTGTCTTTAACTTTAGGATTTCCTTCCCCCTGTATAAATCACTTAAGCATTAAGTGTTCCCGCACTTACATTGCCTTGTCCCCACTCCATCAGGTTTTCTCCACCCCCAGCCATCCTATCACGTACCTTGATGCCTCCTGCTGGCTTCCTGAGCCTCGGTGAGCCAGGGCACTGCCCCACTGGCTGTCCGCCCTTGGAACCGATGGAGTTTCTTATCCTGCCCCGCGGCATGGCTCTTATTGCCAAATTGTCCTTGGACTTTAATCTCTTTGAGGGCTTTGCTTCTCCAAACCTGCTTGGTCCTGGGCAACATTTATCCTTCAGTTGTCGCCTGAGCACCAGCTTAATCAGGGAGAACGAACTGGCGACTAAGGGATTCTTTACAACTTCCCAAGAAGAGGTCCTGGGTGCTGGGGTATTGATGTTCTGCTTTGCACACGTTCTGGCCGTCCAGATGTTGGTGAGGGTCGGTGAGTCCACATAGCAGTCCTGAAGCCTGGTGTTCAGCAGGATAGACTGACGGAGCCCATAGGTGGGGATGCTGGGGTCTCGTCTCACATAGATAGGATGCTAGAATTACAAGGGGAGAAAAAGGAATTAAAAAAAAAAAAAAAAGACCAGTTCTCAAGCAGAGACTAGAAGGCCTAATACAAGCATCGTTTTACACATCATTCCTTCTATGCAGCTCTCAGAAATCTATCCATCTGCTCTCCTGCTCACCAGAGCATCTTGTACCAAGTAAGGAAACAAGGTCACAATGATATTCAGGCTCTCAAAGAACATAGCAATGCTTGGGCTGGAAGCAGAGGTTTGGGGAGCATTTATAAGGAATCAAAGACAATTCCTGTCTGCTGCAAGGCTTAGGGACCCGTGGCAGGAAAGGAATGGGGATGGGATCACTTGCGATTCCTATAGGAGCTGTAGTCACCCCTCGACCAGGCTGCAAGACAGAAATGACACCACGTAGGGCACCTGGGTGGCTCAGATGGTTAAGCGTCTGCCTTCAGCTCAAGTCATGATCCCAGAGTCCTGGGATCGAGTCCCACATTGGGCTCCCTGCTCCTTGGGAGCCTGCTTCTCCCTCTGCCTCTCTCTCTCTCTCTCTCTCTCTCTCTCTCTCTGTCTCTCATGAATAAATAGGTAGAATCTTTAAAAAAGAAAAAAAAAAAGAAATGACACCACGTAAAGTTCTGCCAAACCCTGAACACACTTTCTAACCAGACCATCATGAGCCAAGAAAGGCTGCTCAACAGGGAAATACTGGGGCCCATAAAGGCAAAAGCTCAACGTAAGTGATGCAGACCTCCATTTCCTGGGACCAGCAGAGAACAAGAGAACAATTTGGATAGAATCAGAATCACACACTTAAAGAGACCTGGCCTTCTAAGAAATGTCATCTATAAAAAAAATAAAATCATCTTACCATTATTTCAGTTGCCTTAAATTTTATTTTAGCTAGCTTAGTAGGGGGAAGAAATATGTATTTTCTTTTCCCTTTTTCTCTTTTGCTTTTTTTGGTTGTTGCTGTTGTTTTGCTTTGGTTTGTTTTAATATTTCTAGTCACCTGTCTTTCTCTGCCTCAGTCATGTATGAGCAAATTGCAGTTTGTTTAGATTTTTGGCTCACACACAGGCAGTTTTGAACCATGATCTCTAGTATTTGTGATGTCACTTTGTTTTGTGATGTGGGGGTGGGTGGGTGTTACATCATCAGATTTTATAGTTAAATTAGGCTGGAAGAAGTTCTATTTTGTTGTGCTTGCAGCCTCAGGAGCTGGTGAAGCGCTCATTTCCCTCCAGAAGGGCTTGGGTGAATTAGGAAGGTCCTCACGTTCTTAAGAAGCATTGCTTTGCACGCAACGGGAGTCAAAGATGCAGACTGTATTTGTGGATGCAGGTAGTGAGATAGATCCTTACATGTGCAAAAGTGGCCTTCTCCGTGCACATAAAGAAGGTACTGTTACATTCTCAGAATAGCTGCCAAGGTTAGGGACCAGAAATGAAAGAACACGTTCCTGCCGCCCTGGGCACCTCTCCCTACATGTCTCTCCCCGGGAGACTACATGGTTTCTGGAATGCGGTTTTATTTTACATCCCATGGCAAATTCAGTAATTAGAGCCGTTAGCAGTGTCAAGGGCTTGAAACAGGAACAAAGACGCTTCTTCCTGGTAACTCTTGGGCAATGCCTCACTCCTTATCAGGTGCTTGTCCTGTTGGTGGTTTTGAGTTTTCATACACAAAATGCCAAAGGAGACTCCCTCCAGAGGGGGAGGAGAGGGAAGTGATGGAAAAACAGAGTATGAGGCTGGCAGGAGCTCCTGGAATCGTATGTGTTGCCTGTTTGATTTTTCTGAGTGTTGTCCCAGGAGTGAATCAAAGTCTGTAGGCAGACCGCACTGCAGGCCGCGGTGGAACCACCCCCAGGCCAAAGGCATCTGGACCCACAGACGCTTGGGAGGACAATGGGGCCCATTCAGTGGGGAGCCTGGCCTTACCTCCCGCGAGGTGGGTCAGTTTTAGAGCAGGGCAGGGTGCTGGAAAAGGGTTTGTCTCTCGGAAGCCTTTGTGCATGTCTGGAGATTGGGCAGGCAAGCATCCTTTCAAAGCTGGTGAATCCCAGAGGGGTGGTGCCAGGCTCTTGGGCCACTGTCTGCCTTTGCCCGGTGTGGGCAGGGACAGAAGGGAACTCCTGGGCAAGAAAGGAATTCTGGGAGTAGCTCTTCTGTTTCTCTTCTCCCCTTCCTCATCTCGAGGCTGGCCTTCCCACACCTCTTTCCAGATACTCATCTGTATTTACTTTCCTAGGCCTTTACTCAATGCCCGGCCAGGTGACACCACTCAGACTCTGAGGAACGTGCTGAATCTCCCTCTTCCGGCACAGAGCTGTTCACACTCTTAACTTCAATCAAAATCTGCCTCCCCAACCTGCAGTGTAACTCACTCCCAGTAGGTAACCCCCATGCTCCGTGGAACTGACTCAGGGTAACATGGCCTGTGCTATTATTCCTCCTACATCAGTAAAATCTGAATTTATCAAACGCTTGCCATAAGCCAGGCACTATTACAGGCACTTCCCAAGCATCATCTCATGAAATGCCACCAACAGTCTTATGAGTTCGAGCACTGTCACCAGCCCTAGTTTACAGATGAAGAAACTGAGGCACAAGCTGCTCGAGAACCGTGCCCCAGATCCCAAAGCCTAGTAACCAACAAAGGCTGGTCTCAACCAAGGTCTACACCACCCTCGCTCTTCAGCGCTCAGAGCTATCACTGTGATGCTTTGCCTCTCATCTGGTCAGCCCATCCACATACCACCCCTGGGCCCAGTTCTAGTCCTATCCTTGACATGAGATCTTCTCTGGGCTCACGAGGTGGTCTGCCCGAGTTGACATCCCAGATCCATCTCTCGATAGGCAAGTCAATTCACATCTCTGAACCTTACTCTCCCCGTCTGTGAAATGGGGATAGTAACAGTGCCTACCCCAGGAATAACTGTGAGGATGAAATGGGACAAAGCATGGGAGGCACTCGGTATGGCTCCTGGCACATAGGAAGCCTCAATAAATAATGTTCTTATTAATATTATTACTGCAGCCCATTTGCTCAGCTGACGCTTTCTTGAGCCCCTGTTGCCCGTGGTAGGAGTGACATAACTCAACATTTGATATGAACCTCATCTCGGGTCCTTTATGAGGCCAAGCAATGAGCCTCTTGAAGTGGGGAATGATTCTGATCTGAACTTGGGTAGCATGACATTTCTCTTCCCAGGATCCACCTTCACTAAACATTTGTCAGATACTTCAGCCTCACAGAAGTGCTCGATTTACAGGAGCTACATTTCCCCCTGGCTGTGGGAGTTGCCCGGAATATCTCATGCTTCCTGAGATGGCAAGGAAAGAAGGTACCTGAGGATATACTAAGGAGAGTGACTGGTCTTTAACGGAGATTGTTCAGAATTATAAAGTCAAGATGGAAAGAGTCTATTTGGTCCAGGGTCCTGAGACTATGGCAAGAGTTTCCACCGTTGGCGCCAACACTTGGTCCAGAGAACCTGGGGATGAGGCAGCAGGGCTTCGGTGTAGTTGAAAGGCCTGTTCCTCAGTTTGATTCTCCAATGAACCTTTTTATTCTGCTGAGCTCAGTCTAAATAGCCTTTATTTTCCACCGATCATTTGGAGCTGTACTTCCTGACATACCTAAACCACCACTTCTGTTTGGAAACACATCTGCCCTTCTTTGATGCCTGGCCAAGCTCTCCTCACCATATTTTTAGCTCCTATAATCTTTCTTCTTTCTTTCTTTCCTTGACGACCACCTTCCTCTCTTTGATTCCTCTTTGCTCCCATTCTCCTTCTGGAAGGTCCGTTGATAACGAGGAAATTGAGCCAAGTCATAATTATTCTCGTCTTCCCCCTTCACGCCCCATCCCCAGATTCTAGTGGAATTTAGTTGTTTTTAATTTCCTCGGAAGATGTTTTTATTTTAACACCCAAGCAGTAAACTTCCACACCCATATGGGAACATATCTGAGGTTTGTGATGTAGAAGGTTTAGGAAAGAAGAGAAAAACTTTGGATGAGAGAATTTGAGAAGATTCCTGAACCATGATGCAAACTCAGAGGACCAGTGATTTAAACCACATGTGCTGAACGCGCACCTATCTTGGGCCAAGTACACGAAATAAGGGTGCCCTGCTCACCCTGGCACCCCTTCCCACCGGACTCAGTTCTCTGACGGGGCCACCTGGATGCCTCTAATTCATTACGTTCAAAACCAAATTCCTTCGTTTCCCTTATCCCCATCAGAACAAGCAAAACCACTACTTCTCTTGAGTTTCCCATCACTAGCTTTCTGACTCAGAAATCTGAGACAGGATCCGTAACAGTACAGCACTGAGCCGAGCCGGAGGCTAAAGATTCTGTTTTTATTTAAAATTTTGATATTTCGTGTAGTATGAATTTCAGGAGGGCATTAATTTATCTTCCTAAAGATATTGCATTGAAATAATACGAAATATATGTAGTATATTTTTACAGCTTATTAAATAATATTTATTTATTTATCTTGATTACTGAGTTTTTTGGGCCCCCTTAAGGTTGTGTGCCTGATGTGAATGCCTCACTTGCCTCACCCTAATTGTGCCCCTGGACCACTCGGTAAGTATTTGTTGCCAGAACCCCGGAAGGACAAGTAGGCAATTCACCAATGTAGGAATCTAGTCCTGGAGTCCCGCTGCCTGGGTTCAAAGCCCAGCTCCACCACTATGTGACCTTTGGGCAAGCCATTCAATCTCTCCGTATGAGGGAGGTGGTGAGGGTGCCTCTCTCATAGGGCTACTGGAAGCATTGTGTGAAGTGTGACGGCAAGCACCATACCCTGCCTAGAGTTTAGCAACGTCCTCGGTAAATGTTTGCTCTCGTTGTTATTAGAATCGGGCTCCTTACCCAGGGCTCTCTCCACAACATGGTGCCTTTTGAGCAGAAATTATTCCAACTGGAGTTTCAAAGATACCAGGATCCCCTAAACTCCACCAGCTGAGCTCTCCCAGCTTCTTGGCAGATCCTGCTGCCCTCAGAGGAATTGAAGGGCTTGACTGCAGAGCATAAGTAGGCAAACAGACAGACACCAACATTTTCCTGGAGGCCCAGGGGCTGCAGTCAATGTCTTCACTCTCTCCATGAAATAAATCCGCTAAGCGACTGAGGCATGTGAAGCATTGAAATGAATATCTTAGGCTTCTTCTTGCCAGGGGCCGGGACCATGTAACTGAGCAAAAGACCTTGAGCTGTTAAGTGCCCTGACCTAGACCCACTAGGCTATATTTTTAGCCTCTGTGCACTGTTTCCATCACCTGTGCTGGGCTTTAAGCTAGCAGAGAGGGGAGGGAGACCTAGGGAAGGCTAGAGGGATGTTTCTTAGAGCAGCCAGTGGGAGAGGAGCTTGCACACTGTATCTGAGTTCTGTGGTACAAGCCAGCTTCATGGGGTGGGCAACCTGTGTCACGTCCCCCAAGTCAGAAGGGCCCCATACTTGGTTTAATACTCCGTCATAGCCACCTTAAAATTCTTAATCATTTTGAACAAGGGGCCCCCAGTTTCATTTCTCACCAGGCCCTGCAAATTACATAGTGCATTCTGGTTGGACCCAAGGCCAAGAGAACCAACCGAAGGGAGGGGCTGGTACCCACTCAGCAGGAGTGTTTTCCTGCAGCGGGGCAGGACAGGCTGAAGCCACTATCAGGAGGCATAAATCCCCAGACTTGGCCATATAAACCCTATTTTGAACCTCTTGTCTGCACCTTCCTAGTTCCTCCTCAGAAACCAGGATGAGATGCCAAAGAACCTTGTAAACTGTAGAGCGCTATGTCCTGCTTTGCTACTATGTTTCCCTGCACTCTCTTTAAAACAATTCACAGACCATTCTCCCTCAACATCATTTTCTTGTCTCTGTAGAACTTTTTGCTCTCTGAAATTCACATTATTTCTAGGAGGAAGAGACCAGCTTGTCTTTTTGGTGCTCTGGGTATGTTCCTCCACTGAGTATCTGTTGAATGAAGGAAGGTACGCCTTTATTGAGTGTCTGCTTTGGGCTGATGTTTTCACCTGTTCTCATTTCATTCTCCTTCAAGGTGCTCCTCCTGCCTGCACCTTCAGGGACGCATGTTACAGGTGAAGAGTTCTCAGGTCCCGCTGGAGGAAGGTGGTTTTGAAGGTGGAAAGGGTCCAAGATGGTGGAAAGGAGAGGGTGAGCTGGAGACACCAGGTGAGATGTGGAGGATGGTGGTGGGGGGGGGAGTTGGGCACTGGGTGAGGGGTGTCCCCTTGAGCCAATAAGGAGCCCAAGAGGATCCCTGAGCTCAGGAAAGAGACAGTGAAAACAATGAGTGAACAAGATTCTTCTTGCCGTGGTTCTGGGTCGTGTGGGTGGAGAGGGACCAAGATTGAGAGGCCTCGTGGGAGGTATCTGCACCTTTGGGGCCCGGTCCTGGAAACAGCTGGGGAGCATGTTGCGGGGAAGCAGACCCTGGGAGTGGGAGAGGGGGCGCAAGGGCCCGCGTACCTAAGGCTGGCCCCGGAGCCCGCGGGGCGGGGACCGCCCCAGCCCCGCTCTGGGTGCGGCGAGTCTGCACAGGAGGGCAGAAGCTCCCGCCGCCGCGCAGGGCACAGGCCCGCACTTGCAAGCCCGGGACCAGGGACTTGAAAGCGGCGGGCGCGCCGCCCAGACCTGCCCCGAGGGGCGTCGCCGCGGTGCTTTAGGCGGGAGCAGAAGGAAAACCTCCTCTGCCTGGGGGAGTGCGGGGGAGGAGGGAGGCCCGGGACAGACCCAGAGTGCAGCCGGGGAAGACCTTGGGGGCGGGGGCCCGAGAGTTTCAGTCACACGCTCTCTGGGCCTCAGTACCCCAGTCTGTAAGAAAGCTTCATTGCCCCGTCCACTTCCGGACTCTATGCTGGGCGCTTTACTTTCTTCTGCCTCATCTAATCTTGTGACGGCCTTGTATTATTCCCATTTTGCAGATGACTGAAGCTCAGACAGAGCAGGAAACTTGCCCCAGTTGACACAGGATGTGCGATAGGATTCGGAACCAGGGTTCAGTATGCTGCCTCCTTTGTGGCTGCAAGAACTGGGATGGTGGAAGGAACTCAACATTTACTAAGCTCCTACTGTGCGCGTGTAAAAGTTTTCCATGCATTGCCTCATTTAGTACAACTGCTTTGGGAGTATGCTATCAACGCCCCCATTTAACAGATGAAGAAACTGAGGTAAGAGAGCTATTTTTTCTTAATCCTGCTCAAGGTCTTACAGGTGACCGCGTGGAATGTGAACCCGGACAGAGTGATTCCAGAGCGCCCTGTTTTAAACTACTACGTTGAACCAAGCAGGGAAAAGCGGTTTGCAAACTGCTGTTCTGATTATTACCGCTGCGGTTGAGCCCGCGCTGTGGGTCACGACCCGAGTGAGGGTGGAGCAAGGGTCACTGGGCGCCCGGCCTGCTCCAACCTAGCCAAAGCTCCGCGTGGGCACTCGGAGGCGGAGCCCCGGACCCCGCCCCTCACCTGCTGGTCCCGCCCCTCGGTCGGACCAATAACGTGCCCCGTGGGGGCGGGCCCAGGTGTGGAAGCGAGTGTGGGCGGAGCCTGGAGCGTGAGTGGCAGGCGCGGCGCGCGCACCGGGAAGGGAGGGCGTGCGCAATCGGCTCCGCCCCTCGGGTCTCGCGGCTGAGCCGGGCGGGCCCCGCACTGCCGGGGCGGTGGCGGCGCTGGGGAGGGCGGGCCGGGGCGGGGCGGCCGGGCGGCCGGGGCGGGGCCACGCCCGAGCCCCGCGTCCCGCTCCCATGGCCGCCCCCGGCTCCCCGCGCTGCCCCCTTTCCCCCGGGCCGCGCCCCGGGGCCCCGCACTGACGGCCCATGGCGCCGCCCGCCGCCCGCCTCGCCCTGCTCTCCGCCGCCGCGCTCACGCTGGCGGCCCGGCCCGCGCCCAGCCCCGGCCTCGGCCCCGGACCCGGACCCGGTGAGTGAGCGAGCCCCGGCGCCCGCCCTGCGCGGAGCTAGCCCGAGGGGCGACGCGGGCCGGCCCGCCTGGGGGGACCCAACCCCCTAGCTCCTACTTCCCGGGACTCCTTCTCCCAGCCCCTCAGCGACGCCCCCCGGCCGGGGCGGTCCCCCGCCTCAGAACCCGGGGCTTCCGCCCCACCAGCCCCTCAGTGACGCCCCCCGGGGCCGGGCGCCCTCTTTGCCTCAGGACCTACTCCCGGATCCCTTAGCCAGACTCCTCAGCGAGGCCTCCTGGGCTGGGACGTCTCCTCAGCCTGAGGACCCAGGACCCCCCTGCCCAAGTTCCTCAGCGACTCCCCCCGGCCTGGGATGCCCCTTCTGCCCCAGCACCTCCCGGGATCCTGCCCTTTCTCTCAGCGTCGCACCCCGCCTCGAGACGCTACACCCTCTCCCCAAGCTCCTCAGCGACTCCCGCGGGCCAGGATCCCCTCCGCAAGCCCCGTGGCGACGCCTCCGCGCCCCGCGCCTCCCGGCTCAGGAGCTGGTGCGGAGGCGAGCGCAGCGGACGCCCAGCCTCTCTGCCCGGTTCCCGGCTGCGTCCGCTTGCCCGACACTAATTTCTGCCTTGCTAAGAGTCGAGTTGACTTGCTCGCCCCGCAAGAGGCAGGTCTCCGGGTCGCGGGACGACCCGCTGTACCCAGCCGGGACTCCTCCTCATTACCTCCCGGGCCGCTTTGAGCCTCCCAAAACTCAGGTGCGGGCCTAGCTTGGAGAGAGGAAAAAAGGGGTGATGGGAAACCTCCCCTACAGATCTTAGGGTGCTTATCCCGAAAGTGCAGCGCAGAGCCCCATTTCCCAGGTAATCCTACACTTTATAAACAGGGTCACCCACTCCCCAGGCCAAGGCCAAGGCCAGGTCTTCCCGAGGTGGGGCCCTGGACTGGGATGGAAGCTGGGACTTTGCTTAGCTTCCATACACACCCTTCTTTGCAGCAGAACTTTTTCCAGGTTGAAGACCAGGCACGAGGGCGTTGTCTGGCCCAGTTACATTTCTCTGCAGGTTGTCTGGGTGTTGAGAATTGGGCATTCGTGAAAGGGACGGGAAGGGTTCATTACCCGTTTGCCGGAGTAGGAAAACCGGCTGAGGGTTCTCCACCCAAAGTCGCAGACTGTGATGTTGGAAAGACAGGATTTTGTTGCCGAAGGAAAACTCAAGAGTTGCTTTGTTTACTTACCAGCTTGGATGAGTGAAAATGATAGGACTGGGTGTTGTCACTTACTATGTGATTTTGGGCCATGACTCAGCTCTCTAAGCCTCAGTTTCCTCATCGGTAAAGGAGGGATAGTGCGAACTCCCTTTGCCAGGTGTTGTGAAGATAAAATGATATACTGCAGGTAACACCCACATATAGAAAGCAGTCAATAAACATATTTTAATAACACTTTTTATAGTGCTTCACACTCCACCAAGTGCTAGACACCTCATCTGCCCTGAGATTGCTATGAGCTTCCAGTCTGATTAAGCCCTGTAAAAGGCAAACCTTGGCTTTAGATCAGTAGAAGGGGGTCTCCAAGTACTGTAAACCTTTGGCTCAAGAAGTGGTTTCTGAGTGATCCGCAGCTTTCAAGGGGACTTCTACAAAAACTGCTAGAGAAGTTTGATCACTTCTGCTATTTGCTGTATGTGAGGAATGAAGGAGAAACTTTCTGAGAGCCAGGATATGTCAACATAACTGTAACCTAGTAACCCCTCAGCTCCACTTTGCCATCTGTGTGGTCAGGATTTAATGTCCTCTACGGAGAGAGAGGTATGGGTGGAAATAAACTGGTTCCCCTTCTGGAAAGGGCAGAGTAGTAGTTAAGTGAGCCAGCTCTGCTTATGTTTGTTAAAAAGTGTTAAGTGAGCCAGCTCTGCTTATGTTTGTTAGAAGGTGGCATCCTCTCCTCAGGCACCTTTGCTTTGCTAGGAGGGGTCAAATATAGCAGCTCTTAGGCAGTTTGAACTTCAGACCTTCGTGCACTTTTATTTATGAGTCCGAGTTAGGGACAAATAAATAACCATGTGAGATGATTTATGAAAAGTGGCCCAAGTTCCTGCCTCAGTAAGCCTCACCAGCAATTTTTCCTACCATCCAGGTACACCAGGGCTTTAGTGACTTTCCCTTTTTAGTTCCAGAAGCAGTTTTAGGGAGATACCACATGGTCTAAAGCATCACATCCTGTCCCAAGGCTGTCTACTAGTTTTTTAAGTCCTTGAGGATATGCCAAACTTGCCATTTTATATATTTTGATACTGTAATTTTCTCTAAAATTTTGTGGATGGAAAAAATTATTTCAATATTTATATTCTGCACAATTTTGTAATATTTAAATTACTGTTGGTTTGCATTTTTGAACGCTGACTTTATAAAAACAGCTCATTCCCCATCAATGCTAGTTCTAATTACAGTGTATAACCAACCCCAAATGATCTCCCTTCTCCTCTCTATTCTTCCTTTGAGATTCTCTCCCTTTCTTCACAACTGATAAGGAGGAAGACAGAGGTTGATAGTAGAATCTAGACTCCCTTTTCAAGGAGGAAGGCAGCCAGGGCCATAGGCCTGATGGGCTCTCTGAAGTGGGCTCCTGTCTGGAATTTACTGACCTGTAGGGGAGAGGCCTAGAGGTAGGAAGAGCAGAGAAGACTGGGTAGAATTGTGCTATTTGAGTTTTCCACCTAAGGCAAGCTACCTGCTTGGGTTTTCACTTCATTTGGGCGCTGTCAGGTGTGCATCAACAGAGCTTCTCAGCTCAGATTACATTTGCTGTGAACACCTTTTATGATGCTCATTCTCCTCCAAATCCTCATCTAGCGTTCATCCTGTTAGCCAGTAGTATGTCTTGCCATAAAACCCATGAGTTCAGGGAACGGTGAGAGCTTCATACTGTATAGAGCCCTATCCCTCTTAGGGATATCATGTTAGTTTACCTGAATGCAACACAGGGGCTGATAGGAGTAAAGTGAACTGACATGCTTTCATACTTTTGTGTCGACCCATTATTTTTATGCTTTGAGTAGTTTAAGAAACAAAACTGTCAAAACTGACCCAATATCAAAGAACTCTGATGTTTTTATGAAAATTTGTTTTGGCCTCTAGACAAATCTATTTAAATGTTTGAGATATGCAGTGAAACCTTTTATAAATCTGAAAGCAAAAAAGAAGTTCCATTTAGGCCCACTACTAATAAAAGCAAGTTGGTGTACTTAATATAGATATTATTGATAATATCACTATTTAGCATAAAGCAACAGCAATAAATGATGAAGATAAAATATTGCTTTAAATAACTTCACAATATACAGATTAGGTATTTTTGGTGATGGGCAATATAACATCTTTAGTTTAGAATTTGGGGTCCTATAATGAGGTTCTAGGTCAGGTGTTGACAGACATTTTTTTAAAGGCCAGACAGTAAATAATTTGGGCTTTGTAGGCTCTGTGCTGCCTCTGTTGCAGTTATTCCACTCTGACCTTGTAGGGCAAAAGCACCAGAGACAAATATAAGTGAATGGGCATGGCTATGTTCTAATAAAACTTTATGGACACTGAAATTTGAAAATTTCATATAATTTTCATGTCACAAAATATTATTCTTTTGATTATTTTCAGTCATTTAAAATTTAAAAAACCATTCTTAGCTCATGGGCTGTACAAAACCAGGGAGTAGGTCAGATTGGGCCCGAGTTATACTTTGCCAAGGTGTGCTTTAGGTCCATATGTATTGGGTTTTTTTTTCAGTGTTCACTGGTCTGGAAAGGTGAAAAGGAGACTTGGTTTTGGTGAATAAATGAACCCTTTACATTTTGCTGTTTACTATTTTTAAGAGACGTATAGGAAAAATGGTTTAAATGGTATATTTTATGTATATTTTACTTAAAAAAGATACATGAGGGGAAGTTCATGCACATACATTTGGATCTTTAATAATACTTTTAAAAAAATGTCTTAAAAAGAAATTCAGTATGGTTCAGTGTGTGCTACATACAGAACGTAGTGTCTTCCTTGGAACTGGCCCATGGTTTGTTCAACTATGCAGATGTTGATTGGAGCAAACGGTTGAGAGATCCGTTTCTCAGAGGAAAGCCCAGGCAGCAGGTGGCACCAGCCTGAGACACAGAAAAACAGCCAGGAAAAAAAAAAAATAAAAAAGAAGAAGAAGAAGAAGAAAACAAACTTCTATCATTTTCCTAAACAATTGAATTTTATTTCCATGGTACTGTCATCATTTTTAAAGTGGCCTTTAAAAAACAACAATGTGCTTAGCATGGCTGATTATTTTGTTTTAATTAAAAGATTTTTGAAAAAACAAAATGAAGCATTCAAACATACCAAGTTGATTGTGTTTGTACTGTGGAACAGTTAATGCAAAACACTTGAGAGAGGACGGAAGTTTGGATCTGTAGCCTTTGCCTGAGTTTTTGCCTCCTGAAGAAGGACAACAGAGGAAGATATGAATGTGTCCCTTAGAAAACTACCTGTGGAGTTTTTTTGTTTTTTTGTTTTTAAAGATTTTATTTATTTGACAGAGAGGGACACAGCGAGAGAGGGAACACAAGCAGGGGGAGTGGGAGAGGGAGAAGCAGCCTTCCATCTGAGCAGGAGCCTGATGTAGGGCTCCATCCCAGGACCCTGGGATCATGACCTGAGCCAAAGGCAGACGCTTAATGACTGAGCCACCCAGGCGCCCCTACCTGTGGAGTTTTTAAGATGAGATCTCAAGCCCCCTGATGCCACTTGGCAGGTTAGCTTCTGGCTGGCTCACTGCGCAGCCCGTGAATGGGGCAGAACAATGACTGGCATTCCTTCCATACGCAGTTTGACCTGGAGAGTCCGGCTGGAACACGGAAGTATTAGACCAGGAGGAGCAGCCCTAGTTCACTCTGTTTTTCCTCTCTCTCTCTTGTCTTCAGTGGCTTCTTCCCCAGACCTCACCTCTGAGACAATATCCTGGATTCAGACTGGACAGAGAAAGGAAAGAGGCCATTGTGGAAATGTCAGAAGGGTGTCCATACTTCTCAAAAATAACCACTCTACAGAAATTTGCCTTCTCCTCTAAGGAAATTCCCTGCTCCCTGACCCCCACCCCCACCCCCTTTTAGTCTTCTTTCTAGGGAAACACCTCCCTAACTTGGACTTGCAACAGTTTATTTTATTTTATTTTTTATGATTTTATTTTTAAGTAACCTCTGCACCCAGTGTGGAGCTTGAACTTACAACCCCAAGATCAGGAGTCACACGCTGTACTTACTGAGCCAGCCAGGCACCCCAGACTTGGAACAGTTTGAAGAGAAATGAACTTAGGTGCTACGAAGCACCTGGCAGACAAAAGATTTTAGGCCACCGAACATGCAAGGTTGCCGTTATTCCTCCCAATTATAACAGGACCCTCTAGGGGCTGCCCCTCTGCTAGGCCCAGCTTCTAGTTTCTCTTGCCACTGATTTAATCCTTGGCAAGTCACCAAAGCATTAAACTTTTATTGTTCAATTTACCACAAGGGCGGGCCCTGCTTCTGGTGGGCCGAGGAGGCTGCAGCCGCTTCCAAACCCGAGTGTCACACCACATTAGCAACTTTAGACTATGAGGGCTGGATTTCTTTCAGTTTGGTTAGATTCTTGGTTAGAACCAGAACAGTATACTCACACTCAAAGTTTGAAAGCTAGGAAATGGTAAAAACAGCATAAGCAACTTTTAAAGATGATTCAAAATGGTTGCAGCATCAGCATGTAGGACTAGTTCTACATGGTTTCTTTATGCCTTCGAAACAGGTATATTAAATGGCTATCCATGTTCCTTGGAGGCCTAAAGTTGCATGAAAACATGGCGACCAAGTGGTCCTCTTCTACAATGGTAGCGATCATTAACCAATGCCATCATAGTATGTAAATTACTTGCTGCTGTTCAATCTATAAAAATTCATCTTCAAAGAAGATTATTGGGCTGGTAAAAATATTTTTAATAATGACCACAGAAGCCATATTTGTTTTTCTTTGATGTTCTTCCGAAGACTCTTCTGGTTTTAATCAGATTGTTCCCACATAAAATACAGTGGAAATCTACAATAATAAAATCCCTATTCCTATGTCTATGGGGAAATAAACAGGATGGGGACAGTCCTTTTAAGGGGCTTTCCCCTTTCCTTGCCCCAGACTCAAAGCCTCTATTACTGGTGGGTGTTTTGGCATCACTTAAGGGCCTTCAATCCTTCCCTCCCTCCATGTTTTGCTCTTTCATTAAAGTGTTTCTGTTGTCTAATTATATCCTTTCAATCAAATTAGAGACTGCAGCATCTGGTGAGGGCCGTAACTGCCGCCATCTGCACCTCGTATATACAGGCCTTTTCAGCTGAGAATCACTCAACTTCCAAATGGCAGGAAGAGATTTGGAAAAAGTTTAGTTGGAAGGGAGGTTAACTTAAAAGGAATGTCTTCAAAGGCTGGATACGACGCCCTGCTTGGTATGATGTGTGCATAGCCATGCAGAGCTTCATTGGCTTGGCTCACCAAAGATTCTTCTCTAGCACTTGTGGCAGATGAAGGGTTTTTGATTGTCTTAGCTGAAATGAGTAGGCCTCTCATCCTTATTATGGGCTTACGGGGGCCCAGGGTGAGCTGAGAATTTCTCCCTTGAGAAGAATCTTTTGTTATGTGACCACTGGTTAATGGATATGACACTTTCTGTTTATTTGACCATTTCATCTCATTCAGTGGTTTCAACTGGAGGAGATTTTGCCCCCAGGGCACATTTGGCAATATCGGGAAACCTTTTTTTTTTTTTTTTTAAGAGAATGAGAGCAGGGAAGAGCCAGAGGGAGAGAGAGAATCTTGAGCAGGCTCCACGCTGGGCCCCCACTCCAGGCTCAGTCTCAACGATTCGGAGATCTTGACCTGAGCTGAAATCAAGAGTCGAGTGCTTAACTTACTGAGCCACCCAGGCTCCCCTAAAGATTTATTTATTTTATTTGAGAGAGAGAGAGAGCTTGAGGGAGAAATCATGAGTAGCGGGAGGGGGAAAGGGAGAGAGAGAGAATCCCAAGCAGACTCCCCATTGAGTGCAGAGCCTGAGCCAAAATCATGAGTGGGATACTTAACCGACTGAGCCACCCAGGTGCCTCTTATTATCTGGAAACATTTTTGATTTTCACAACTCAGGGTGGGGTCGGTTGGGGGTAGGATATTCTACTGGCATCTAACGGGTAGAGGTCAGGGATGCTGCCAACCATCTTTCAGTGCACAGGACAGTCCCCCCTCCCCCACCAATGAACTGTTTGGCTCCAAATGTTAATAGTGCCGCAGTTGAGAAACCCCATCCTAATTGTATTATTCTTTTTTCCTTCCTTTCGCCGTGACCTAGAAGGCATCTCTGATCAACATCTTGTTTCACTCTTAAGAAGGATTCTTCATAATCCATATCTGAGTTCTCAAGTAAGCATTTCTGTGGACAGCGATTTGGAAACCTAAGTGGAATAAGGACATTTGAGAGTCAACGTGTTTCTACTCTCCCTGGAGTATGATTGTCAGATTAAATACCGGACATTCAGTTAAATTCGGATGTCAGATAATGAATAATTTTTGTGTGTGTTAGGTCTGTCTCATGGAGTATTTAGGCATGCTTAGCTTAAAAAAGCTTTTGTCGTTTATCTGGCATTCAAATTTAACTGACATCCTATATTTTCATTTGCTAAATCTGGCAACCCTACTCTAGATCTGTGAAACTTGATACCTTTGACTATGAAATCAATCTGTTGGTCACCATCTACCCTTATTGCACTGGCTGGCTAGACATGACAGCTTCTGCTTGTTTTTGTTTATAAGTTAGTGCTACACTGAGTCTTTCCTTCCGCCCAAAACTGTCTCCCTGGCCAGAATGTCTGAAACTTGTCACTTGAATCATGTTTTTATCTTGGGACCAACTAACAAGTGCCTTTCACGTGCCTACTGTATGCCCAGCATCTCTGACTAGGACTCATCCCTGTGCCAATTCATAAAAGACTACAACTTTGTTGCTTTAGGTTTTACTTTAAAGATGTGCTTTAGGGATATGCTCTCGACCTGCTAGTCAGCTCCCAACTCAAGAATTCTTGTGTTATTTGGCCAGCCCATATCAACCAAGGGAAGCTAAATAGCCCACAGTCTGGCTTCCATGGAGTGTTGGCTGCCCTCCAGGGCTCTATCATATGGGAACTTTCTTGCTATCTGAAATTAACAATAGGGCACAGGCAATACTGATGAAACTTGTCTAAAAGCTGGATTATATCAGTTTGTTTTATCTCCTTTTATACTGATTGAGAGGTTCAGACAGCGTGAAATAGGGTTGGTCAAGAGATGGTGAGACAGAGTGTGGATTTGTGCCAGGTGCCTCTTGCTTAAAGCAAACTCAGAATAAAAAATGTATATTTTCATTATAAAGGGGTTTGATTATTCCCTATTACAAATGGCTTCACCATAGATTTCCTTTTAATAGCAGATTCCTCTGGTTTAAATAGCAAGTATTTGATTTTCAAGTATGTGATTTACCTGCTTTCTGGAACTTCTCATATTCTCACAGGTCATTCCTAGGTAAGTCATGATTGCTAGCCTAGAGGCATCAGTTGGTGAGGAAACCAGGGCACTCTGAATATGTCTGTAATGCATTTTCACACCAGTTCCCCCATATACCCGCTTCCCTCATTCAGCTAACATTTGCCAGTCACGTTCTGAGTGGTCTCTACTTACTGCAGATACAAGGATGAGTGAGATGCTCAAGAAACTCACGGGCTAGTGGAAGCAGGGACAGGTGCTTCTTGAGCAATTACAGTTCAAGGTGATCAAGTCTGACCAAGCTGTGGCAGCCTGTACCATGGGACTTGTTTTAGAGGCCCCAGTTTCTATAGCACTGCTGTCTGTTCTAGACACCTTTCAAATAGTGTTCCATCTTTTTGTCTTGTTTTTGTTTCCTTTAGAGTTAATTTGTAAGGCACTAAGTTACTGCCATCAGAGAACTGGATTTTGAGCTTTAAAACATCAGAAACTTCCTGTTTCCTTATGTGAAAACTGTGTCTAGTGTAAAATTTCATTTCAAGATTGAAGTAGATCCATTTGTATTCAAATATTATATCAAGACAGGTGCCATCACCAAAGTGCGATAGAATATGTTCTGGTGGCATTGGCAGTAAAATCCATGGTTAATTCACAAAACTAAAGTTCTTCTGAGCTGGCGACCTCTGTCTGAGTGTGTCCATTCTTTCACCGAGGCTTGGCCTCATCTCTCTGTATATGTAATAGAGCTAGGTTCTTTCTCAGAAGCTATCTTTTGGTCTTCAATTTGATGATTGTATTTTTTTTTTAATATCCTAAAGCACTAATGCATACTTGATTTAAATTCCTCAAGCACTACTGCGTATTCATGGTGGCTGTTCCTGGCAGAAACACATGTCCTTCACAGTGGCAACCGTGACATGTTTTCCAGTGGGTCTGCCTGGGTAGGAGTGGAGCAGATTTGAGATGAGAGCCAGATGGGAAAAGAGTGGTTGGCACCCAAGCAGCACTGCATTCTGGGTTGTTTTTCAAATTTTTATATAACAATAAGGAGTCCTCTCAAGTGTTTTCATGGGTCTTCTGAACGTAAACCTCTGGTCTTATGCTGTACAGTAGGTTCAGTTTTCTTGGAATAGTCTTTTAAGTAATTAAATATTTCATCTGTTAGTAGAGATGAATAAACTAGAGATTCAAATAGAAGACCTCAAGCCCCCTTCCAAAAGTATAAATTCTTCAGTTAAAGTAACTTTGAGAGGCGTATTTCTTTTCTTCCATTACTGTTTTTAAGGACACTGTTTCCTTGAATAAAAAGAAAGGCCTAAAAGATTTTTTAATGAAAAAACTGATAACTTAAAAAAAATTGGAATGATTCTTTTTTTTTTAAGATTTTATTTATTTATTGACAGAAAGAGATACAGTGAGAGAGGGAACACAAGCAGGGGAGGTGGGAGAGGGAGAAGCGGGCTTCCCGCCGAGCAGGGAGCCCAATGCGGGGCTCCATCCCAGGACCCTGGGATCATGACCTGAGCCGAAGGCAGACGCTTAACGACTGAGCCACCCAGGCACCCCTAGAGTGATTCTTTTTATGGTAATTCTACTTTGGGCAAAAGTACAGCTTGTTCTATGGTCATTTCAACTGTTAATACATAGCCCAAGAACATGATATGTGAATGTCTATCTTGAATTTAGATGACTGAATTTCAGCTGATTGAGTTTGTTTATAGTTTTTGAGAAGAAACTAAGGTAAATTAATTATAAAACAGCATGTTTTCAAGTATCCTTTAACAAACTTTTATTATGGGGAATTTACATGTAAAAATAGAAGAATGTAAGGAAGTCCCGTGTATCCATCTCCCAGCTTCCATGATGATCAACGATGGCCAATATTATTTCATTTGTACCTGCTTCATCTCACCAACTAGATTATTATTTTTTTTTAAGATTTTATTTATTTACTTGAGAGAGAGAATGAGATAGAGCATGAGAGGGGAGAGGGTCAGAGGGAGAAGCAGACTCCCTGCCGAGCGGGGAGCCCGATGCGGGACTTGATCCCGGGACTCCAGGATCATGACCTGAGCCGAAGGCAGTCGCTTAACCAACTGAGCCACCCAGGCGCCCCAACTAGATTATTTTGTAATAGATCTCAGATATATCTTCTCATCTATAAGTATTTTAGTATGTCTCTCAAAATAAGAACTCTTTTCAAAAACATAGTAACAGTACCATTACCATCATCACACTTAGAAAAACTAACAATAATTCCTTAATGTTATTAAATATCCGGTCAGTAATCAGTGTTCAAATTCTCCCAGTTGTCTCAATGGTTGTTTTACAGTTTAACTCAGGATCTAAGCAAGGTATATTTAGGAGATGTGACAAGAGTCTCTATTAACCTATAAGATTCCCCTCTTTTTCTTTTTTCTTTGTAATTTTTATTTGTTGAAGATGTGTTTTGTCTTGTTTTTTTTTTTTCTAAGCAAAAAGAGTGCTTAAGTACCTCTTTGATGGATTCAGGGCCCACATTGGAGGTGAGGTTTTTTTGTTGTTTTTTTTTTTTTACCATAGAATTGTCACTTCCATTAGAGAAACATGTAGAATTAGAAAATTTTATTGTATTTTTATAAGATTTTATTTTTAAGTAATTTCTACACTCATCGTGGGACTTGAACTCACAACGGCAAGATCAAGAGTCACATGCTCTACCAACCGAGCCAGCCAGGTGCCCCAAAATTAGAGAATTTTAAGCTTGGAAGAGATTTTGAGCCATCAGTACTCTCTAGTCACATAGACTTTTGAACTTCAGTTCCATATAATCTTGAAATTTGAGTTTAGAGTGAGGGGACACTGAGACCATCTGTCTCAAACCCCATTGTTACACAGGTGAAGAAACAGGCCCCAAGTGTCCAGGTGATTTGCTCAAACCACATCTGATGTCTTTTCCTCTTTATTCCAGTGATTTCTTGTACATAGTATATATACTGAGGACCCCCTTCTCCAAATTATCCTCTCTCTAGTCTAGATCCGATAACCTAAGTCTAAATGATCGTGGGAATCACTACTCTTACCTCAGCCGTGTTGGGAACTGCCTTCCCACAGTCATGTGCCTCTTTACTCTTTACTTCAGGGTTCCACATAACTGAAATAAGCATTCCTGTAGTGCTTTTGAGTGTCTGTGTGCAAAAGGCATTTTTCCCAGGAGCATGAGCTTTGAAGATGTACCCACAAGTTCCCACTGGACACCAGTCTGTACCAGAAACCCAGCAGAGTAGGAAGTGTGTTGAGCAGACATTTAACAACACTATTGTGTTGTCCTCTAAATATTAAAAGGAGCCTTTTCCACCTAAGCCTTGTATTTCTATAATTCTACCCACTTACCAAATTTTAGAGACATCTTTAAAGGAACAGAAGATATTCCCATTGGAAAATGTTTTCTGCTGTCTTATTTTAAGATGCCATAATTGAATTTAGTGTTTATTGATTCACTTTGATTCCAAACTGGATCAAAACCAAGTGAATTCATCCAACATAGAATCACTAGAGATGCTGAGTGGTCCTACATAGGGCACTTCACTTTGATTGATTAAAAACAGTGACTGTCACAGACGTCGTGGCTAGAGATCCAACTAGTAATTCCACTAGAAAACTAGGAATATTCTAGACTCAGTATGAGAAAATTTTTCTGTTTCTCAATAGTATGGTTTCAGACAAATAGTATAATTAGGAATGACCTAGTTACAGAGCCTCACTGAGAACATATTCTTCAACTTTATTAAATCTTGTCAAGGAATAGAATGGCTTTTCGATTAACTGCTGCTTTCCTACCACTGTCTCAAATATGTTAAGTTTTAATTATTTTAAGAGAATGTCTCATTAGTAGTTTTAAACGTGAACTTAAAAAATGCTGTGCATGTACAAGCTGGCAGAGTTAATGGCCTGGGATTCTATTAACTTGGCATTTTCCTCACTTAAAATAAGTACAAACATTTCTTTTTAAAGATTTATTTATTTATTTTGAGAGAGAGTGCTTGTGTGTGTGAGCAGGGGGAGGGGTAGAGGAAGAGAGAATCTCCGGCAGACTCCCTGCTGAGCATGGAGCCAACTGGGGGCTTGATCTCATGACCCTGAGATCATGACCTGAGCCAAACCAGGAGTCGGACGCCCCAAGTACAGATATTGATTCTATGATTCATTAGAACATATAAACAAATACGTGTTTCACCACACTTACAGTTGAAATTTTGATTAAGAAAATCTATTTGCTCCATTAAACCTTTTTTTTTCCTCACCCCTTATTCACTGAATGCTTGGATTCATCACAGGGCTTACACCATATATATTTTCTATCCTGATGGTAGCCTGATAACTTTAAACAGAATTGTAGGGATGCCTGGGTGGCTCAGTTGGTTAAGCATCTGCCTTTGGCTCAGGTCATGATCCCAGGGTCCTGGGATCGAGTCCCATGTCATGCTCCCTGCTCAGCATGGAGTCTGCTTCTGCCTGCCATTCTCTCTCTCTCTATCTCCCTGACAAATAAATAAATAAAATCTTTAAAAAAAATAGACTTAAACAGGATGATATGCCTATCTGCTTATGTTATATTGCCTTTTATAGATAACTATTTTTATGGACCAGAATGAAATATATGATCATGATGATCTCAGATTTATAATAAATTTGATCATTTAAAAAGCATTATAATTACATAGTAATAATTTATTGGGCACCTGCTGTGTGCTAGGCATTTTACTTGCACATCCTCCAAATCTTTCCGTTGCCCTGAACTGTAGTTAACGTAATCCCCCATTTTACAAGTGAGGAAACTGAGGCTCAAAGAGGTTAGCTGAGTGCCTGTAGCTTGTAAACCACAGGCCAATTCTGGGTCCAGCCCCTAACTGCACTTTCCATGCTCTACCACATTGCTGCTAGAAGCTTTTCGTGCAGAACAGTATTTGATTTAAACTATTTCATAACCCTTGAAATTAAATATTCAGTCCTATAAATTTCTCTGTGTGTGTATGTGTGTATGTCTGTCTATGTATTCTGTAGATATCACTTATTTAGGGGGTCCTTAGACTTAATGGATCTTGGGGCCACATAGAAGGGCTTAAGGGGTTCCATGAGCGCTTCTGAAATTGTAAATGTTGTGTATGTGGTATTTGGGGAGCGGGTCCCTATTTTTCAAGCAGTTGTCCAAGAGGTAAACTGACTTTGAGAATTGTAATGTGGAAAATATTTTTTGGAAGTATTTCTAGGTCTTCTACAGCTCATGCCTCTAAATTATTGAAACCCTAAAATACTTTTACATACAGCTTGTGAACATGTGAGAGCCTATGGATTTTAAGGTATAAATATGAAAGTTTAGAATATATATGGCATCAGGTCTTTTCTTTTTTTTTTTTTTAAAGATTTTTATTTATTTATTTGAGAGAGAGAATGAGAGATAGAGAGCACGAGAGGGAAGAGGGTCAGAGGGAGAAGCAGACTCCCTGCTGAGCAGGGAGCCCGATGTGGGACTCGATCCCGGGACTCCAGGATCATGACCCGAGCCGAAGGCAGTTGCTTAACCAACTGAGCCACCCAGGCGCCCCCAGGTCTTTTCTTTATACCCAACCCTTCGAAATTCTTTTTTTTTTTTTAAGATTTATTTATTTATTTGAGAGAGAATGAGAGAGAGAGAGAGAGAGCACATGAGAGGGGGGAGGGTCAGAGGGAGAAGCAGACTCCCTGCTGAGTGGGGAGCCCGATGCGGGACTCGATTCCAGGACTCCAGGATCATGACCTGAGCTGAAGGCAGTCGCTTAACCAACTGAGCCACCCAAGCACCCCAACCCTTCGAAATTCTAAGCATAATGAACAAGAATAGCTTTCTGAGCGAAAGCTCCAGCTAGCTTTTATTAGTGGTGAAGGAGTATTGAGCTTTCACCCAAACGCGGAGTCTTTACCTCCAGATCTTACTACCATGGAGATTAACCTCCAGGCCTTCATAGGGTAGCAGGTCCTACAGAAAATGTTGGTTGGCACAAAACCATTTGCACAAGATTCTCAGCCAGGGATTTGATTACCCTGATGTGATTCCACTTATCGGCAAGGGAATTTCAATAAAAGTAGCATCTCCAGTTTTAAAAATAAATGTCATATGCCATACTTTGGAGGATTTTGGTGATGGGGGAAAAGATAAGGAATTACCAGCTTAGAAGGGTGGAATTAGTGCTCTGGGTGCTTTGATGCCAGCCTCATCGAAGAAATTTTCTGCTGTATTACTAAATTTCTGTCAGGCTTATGTTTAACGTAAGGGCTGTTTTCATTCAGTCCCCCCAACAAAACATTCGGAGCTTTCCAATGGAGAGATAGGGTCAAACAGATGAATTCTGTGAGGTAATTGGGATCTGGCCAGAGAAAATGAGGAAATGAAGATTCCTCGGTGTTCACAGTTTATTATTCCTTCCTGCTCAGGACACCTTCTCCCTTGACTTCTGAGACGCACACTCTTTCATAGCTTTTCTCCCACCTCCCAGGGCGCACTTTCTCACTCATCAGGGCCAGGCCCTCCTCTTTCCATGCCTGAAATGTTGCAGGGCCCCCGGACCCAGCCCCAGATGTCTTCTCTCTCCACCCGCAGTAATCCTGCTCTCTCCGCGCATCTGTGCCGTTACCGCCACATTTCTAGCTCCAGCCTCGCTCAGCCTCTTTCCTCGGCTCCAGGCTCACCAAGCCATCTGCTTCCTGTATATTTCCACCCAGTGTTCTGAAAGGTGTCTCAGACTTAACCGATCCACAGCCGAACCCTGGTTCTGCCCAAGGTACCCTGTCCCTCTTGTGTCCTCCCCACTGTAGTACATGATGTCTCCACTGGGGCCCATGTCCTTGGGGTTATACTCCACTCATCTTCCTCCCAGCAAATACTTTTGGATCTGCCTTCAAAGCACATGCAGAATGTGGTTACTTCTCACCACCTTTTGGCCGCCAGCCTGGTCCAGGGCACCCTTTCTAGCCCATCTTTCTGCTGTAACCACCTGACTGATCTCCCCAAGGAGTTCCTCCCCTCCAGAGTTCTTTCTCCACCCAGCAGCTAGACAGTTGTTTTAAAAGATAAGTCAGATTGTGTCATTTCTCTGCTCAGAACCCTCCACTGGCTTCCCCTTACATTTAGAACAAAAGCCAAAATCTGATTTACATATAACGCTGTAGACCTTATATGTCCTGGCCTTGCCTCTTTCCTCCCCCTCCTCTTCACTTCCCACGCACTCACCCTAATCCCAATTAGAGGAGCTGCCTTTTAGTTCCCAAACCTGCCACGCACACTGGGGCCCACAAGGGTCTTCTGTTTGCCGTGCCCATTGCCAGTACCGCTCTCCCCACATGGTTTACATGGTTTTGTTTCCTCCCTTTGACCACATCTCTGCTCAAATTCCTCCTCCTCTCCAGGCCTTTTCTGGCCCACCCTCCCTAAAAAAGAACCCCCACCGTTCAGTCTCCATCCCCTTACTCCGTTTTTCCTTACAGCGCTCCTCCCTACCTGATGTGAATTTCATTGGTTTGTTAGGAGCTCCGTGACTGCAGTGTTCACCGGTGTAGCCCCAGTGCTGTGAGCAGTGCCAGACACATAGTGTGTACTGAATAAATACTTGTTGAATGGATTAATTAATGATATGCTAGACATGAGATCGATCACCTTTGCTCGTTCCCTTTCACTGAATGCCTAAATCTGCAGCTGGCCGTGTAATACTTTGTTTCTTCTTGGTTTAAGCCATTTCTTCTTTATCTAGTCAGAGCTTGTGTCAGCTTTATAGCAGTAGACAATAAGGCAGGAAGGGTCCTCATTACCTGCCCTGGTATTCTGATGAAATCAAGATGCACACATCACTTTGATCCAGAATGTTCAAGTTTGTTTTTCTTGTTTTTCTCCACAATTGATATGCACTGGGGAAATCCATTAAGAAAATAATCATAAAATGTGGTACACTGCCTCAGTTTCCCTAATGCAACTGAGAATAAGATTTGGGTCTAGGAGAAACAGACTGAAGCAAACGAGCCTGCATTTTGCCATTCCCTCTCTCAGATGCCTCCTCATCCCCATTCACGAGGACTGACAGGTGTGGATGGCCACCACATTCTTTTGTGTTACAAATCAAGTCATCTGAGCCTCTGGGAACACTGACCCCACTGTCCTGCAAATTGCTGTCTATGGCTAAGGCCTTCCATTGGTTGGCTGGCATTTCTGGCTCCTGGGCCACTCCTCAACCACTTGTGGTAGGAGAAAAAGATGTATCAGCACATAGCAATTAAAATTCTAGCAATTGGCAAAAGATTGGCTTGATGCTCTTAGAATCATCTAGTCTAGTGGTTCCCAAGCCAAATTACTTAACCTAGGCAGATTTTTTAGAAATACAGGTTTCCAGGTCCCACTCTATCCCTGGAGTCGGGATAGGGTTTGGTACACACACACACACACACACACACTCACACTCACTCACTCTCTCTCTCTCCCCCCCCCACTCTCTCCCTGTCTAGCAGATCATATATATTTCTAGTGATAATAAATGCTATGAAGCAAACAGGCAAAAGGCAGAAAACTAGGAGTGGAGATGGTAGGGATAGGTTTTCTGAGGAGATAACATGTAGTCTGCACTGGGAGATATTAGGGGAAGGACATTTTGGGCAGGAAATAGCATGATGTGTTTACGGAATTAGAAGCAGACCAGTGTGGCAGGAGCATGGCAAGTGACTAGGAGAAGAGCTCAGGGTGCGGTGAGAGGGAAGGCCTGGGGCTTAGCAGGCAAGAATGAAGGGTGTGGGTTTTGTTCCCAGCGCTCACATTTTCCTGGGAACTTTTGAGTGCAAAAGTGGAGGCTCTGAGTCCTGAACGAGGCTATACAGTCCTCTGATGGTGAACGGGACTAAAGTGGTGGCACCCAAGATGGAACGGAGAGGGCAGTTTCAGGGTATATATTTTAAGAAAGTCAACAGGATTTGCTGATGAGTGGAAAGAGGGCGGGGAAAGCAAGGGTGATCTGAAGAGGCCTATTAGAGGCACTGTAAAGGGTGGTTGAGTGCCCCGGTTGCCCCGTCTGTAAAATGGGATATTGAGGGACCTCCCCACCACGTCGGTGGGGAGTTGGTATTTGTAAAGCATTTAGAGCAGAGGTTGGCACACGGTGAAACACCACGTAAGCGTGAGTGGTGCCGCGGATGACAGTGATTCGTCCAAGGTCGCACAGCTAGCCTGCAGTAGGTCCAGCACAAGAAACCAGAGCTTAGCCTCTCGGTTCAGTGTATTTTATGCTACACTGAGCTGCCTCCTTGAATTACCTTTGACCTTTTGTATTTATGCACACTCTAGGCAGAGTGTTTGGTCATTGCATTGACTGTAAACATGAATGTCACGCCAAACATGATAAATTGCTCTGATGTTCTGTACAGCCTGGAATTCCAGGTTATTTTGGCTGTCCATAAAACCATGAACCATGGTATTCCAGATTTAAAAAAGGCCCAGATAGTGGGAGGAAGGGAGTACAGGAAGAGAGATGGTCTGTGGGTAGATTTTAAATATTAAAAGAAGTAGCTCCTAGAATGTAGATGCACTCATGTTGTTCACATGCTTAGGCTGGAGCAGGCACATACCCTGCAACAGGAGACGGTGCTAAGAGTCCTTCATACCGGAAGTTAGAGGTCAGTGCATGCCAGGGGAAGGAAAGCAAGCAAGCTGAGAATGTCAGTGTTACTCCCCCAGATCGTCAGGTTCCTAGTGATACATCTTCAAGAAGTGTTTGAAGTACTTCTGTCAGTTTCAAGTAAGCTAATTTTTTTTTTAAAATTGCTCTTTGTACTGTGCCTTTCTCATGAACCTCTGTGAATTTAATGCATGCAATATGTGGGGGGAAATCCTATCAGCCTCATTTCCCATCCCCCCAGAGTCTGAGCAGCAGATTTTAGAAGCATATTGTTGCACCTGCAAGGATTTTGTCATTTTATTAAACGGACCTGAGACGATGTTCAGTGTGTCTTGTAGGGAGGAATTTCGGAAAGAGGTGAGAGAAAATGCCAACTTGGCCCCTGCTCCCTCCTGTTGACTGTCTGTTCCGTTGCATCTCTATCTCAAACAGCATGGGGAGGACTGTTCTTCATTACCAGGGAATGTGAGTCATTCCCAGACTTGTGTGATTGGGATTCCAAAGCGTTGCTGTATCCGATGGTCTTATTAAATCCAAGTGTCAGTGCAGCCTTTCAGACTGTAGGGGAGAGCTCACTTACAGCTGGTGACCTGGTTCTAGTTACCACACAGAGACACTGGCGAGACCAGTGACCCCCTCCGAGCACCCAGAATTCCTTGTGATGGTTGTTACCAACTATTCCCAGATTTGGGGGTTTCCTGGTTCACTTCATGGGCTTCAATATATTTTGGCTCCCTGTTTATATCCGAGTTGAGATCTGTATACTTTAGGGGGAAAATATCTGTAAAGTGTCTGTAGACAAGCTAGTGCCAAGACTAGCCTAGCACTTGAAGGGGACTGCATTTCAGATTTACTCAGCCCTAGCAATGTTAACTTCTCGGCATCCAGGATCTAGCAAGACATTCTCCATTTCCAGCTGGGTCCAAACAAAACAAATAAAACATCAACCAGAGAGGGAGGAGACTATGGATGTTGCCAGAAAATCACTTTGCTCTGTCTTTTCTCTCTCCTAGAATGTTTCACAGCCAATGGTGCAGATTATAGGGGAACACAGAACTGGACAGCACTACAAGGAGGGAAACCATGCCTGTTCTGGAACGAGACTTTCCAGCATCCATACAACACTCTGAAATACCCCAACGGGGAGGGGGGCCTAGGCGAGCATAACTATTGCAGGTAAGATGGGGCCACACAGTGTTTTATTTTTTTTTTTTAAAGATTTTATTTATTTATTTGAGAGAGAGAGAGAGAGAATGAGAGATAGAAAGCACGAGAGGGAAGAGGGTCAGAGGGAGAAGCAGACTCCCCGCTGAGCAGGGAGCCTGATGTGGGACTTGATCCCGGGACTCCAGGATCATGACCTGAGCCGAAGGCAGTCGCTTACCCAACTGAGCCACCCAGGCGCCCCACACAGTGTTTTAAAAAAAAAAATCTTTGCCCTTCTTTTCCAGTCCCTTCCAGCCTTGCTCACAACTACAGGAAGCTTCTTTGTCTCCTTTTAGCCAACTCAGAAGACCTTTCTTGTTACTATTTTAAAAATCTTCCTCCCACACCTTGCCCCCCCCACACACATACACAATCTACCACTCTTTTCAATCCGGTTGCTTTGGTACAAGTTTTCAGAGCTCTGCTTTCCTGTCTGATCACTTACATGTCTCTTGGGAAGGGCTTTCCTAGTTGGCCCTGCCACCAGTGGACACTACATAGATAGCAGAGCTTTTTAAGCTCCTGTGAACGTGGTGGTCAAGCAGAGCACCATCTGTGGCCCAAACCGCCCTCTGCTTCTGAGCAAAGGAAGGTACCCTGCGTTACCCCACCTCCCGCCAGCCCAGGATAGCCCTGCTCTGGGAGCGGCTATAACCATCAGATTTGTGCTGTGTCCTTCCTCTCCGTGGAATAAGGTGTTTCTTTGGTCTTAACCTCCTGTCTGACCCTGACAGGGGCTCTTCACCTGAGATCCAAGGCGCTTCAGCTGTGTACTTGAGATTTTCCACAGAGGTTTATGACTTTGATCGGATTATGACTTTGATCAGATTCTCAAAGTTAACGGTGATGCCAAACAAGTTAAGAATCACTGGTCTAAAGGGCCAAGAGCAAAGAAAGATTCTAAGCACTTTTGGTTATAGCTTCATTTAAGCTATTTCTTCTCAAGATCCTGATAATGTGACTCATGGTTCAGCACTGTGTCGAATTAAGTTATTATTAGGACAGGTGCAAAGGCAGCCTCTTGAGCCATCAGGACAGGGAGAAGTGTTCGCTGAGCTGCACTTTGAGTCACATCCTGTGTCCCTGGTTCTGTCAGTATGTTGGAATACACATTCATACCTGCATTGCATGGGCCACAGTGGTCACCTTCTGCTCCCCCTACGTACCTTTACTAACACTCCAGGACCCTTCTGGATGCCTGTCGTCCAGGCCATCCCTGTGCCTGCAGCTCTTTCCATCACCTCTGCTCTAATTTGTTCCAACTGGCCATTCCCCCACAGTGGCTGTTGGATTATTTTTTAGTTGTTATTATAAAAATGTTAAAAGCTTTTCCAAAAAAAATTCTCAAAAACTACAGATAAATAGTGCTTAAATAAGGTCATCTTTTGACATCTTTTCCCCTAAAATCCTCAGCAAGCCCCATTTCCCAGAGGTAACAATTTGTGTTACTTCACATTTTGCTGTCTGTTGCATTTTATTGTTAAAGTTACACATGCTCGTTAAGTCATTCTTTTGCGTTTTATTTTCAGAGTTATACATATTCATATAAAACCTTTTTTGCATAATTAAAGAAATTAACCCCACTCCATTTCTGGTTTATTTCCTTCCCTTTTGCTACTCATAGAAAGAGTTGGGTTGGGTTGGGAAGAATATTTAGGAAGTGAAACCAGTGTTTGGAAGGTTTGTTTGTTTGTTTTTACAATAGTTACTTATATTCTCATTCCAGAGTGTCTCTTGAGTGTGGGCTACTAGTTTATGCTATTATTCTGTTGCTTTCTGTCAAGCACGACTTCTCAGAAGAACGCCTAGGTTTAAGTCGGACTTTAAGGGGGAATTTTAAATTCCCAAAGAGGTTTAATTTATACGAAAAGGTCTTTTCTCATAGATTAGCACCCAGCCATACCCAGGCTCCCAGAAATGCAGGTGGTTCTCCATTGGGAGAGCCGGGGCGGGGGGGACCACCTTCCTCCTCAGCCCTGGCCAGCAGCAGCCTCTCCTTTGACATGATGGAATGTACCAGACCTGAACTACCAGTTTCTGCTTCAGAAAAAAGGGAGGCCGAAATGTTGATTATTATCACATCAGTGAGTCCAGGCCTTTTTTTTTTTTTAAGCACTGCAGCGAAATCCAAGATGCATTTGCTTCTTCTTTATTAAGCTATTCTGATGCTTTTCAGAATGGTTTTGACATTGATAATAAACAGTTGTTTTCTAACGTCTTTACCAAATACTACATCAAAGCTGTACACTGAATAGAGGGAGGAAGATGACAGTGAAATACTGTTTAAAGAAGGGCTTTGTACAAGTTCTCCTGCTTTGATTTCTCAGCTGACATCCGACACCATGTTTGTCTTGGGCTCCGGTGCCAGATCCATCGCAGTGGAGATGTCTGGGAGATGGCGAGTGATGGGAATGCACTTCTCTGGGCTGAGGGATCTGGATGAGAGGGGAAGGCAGAGGGACAGGGAAGAGCAGAGTTGGCGCTGGCACCTGCCTTTGGGCACAAAAAAATGAAAGGACCCTTTGTGCTTCAGGGCGGCTTATCTTCTGGGCCACACAATAGGCTTATCCCTCTCAGGCCCGATAGGGGTGGCTCCAAAGCTCCCGCTGCAGGGTCTTTATATGCCCATTTCCGGCCTAACTGGAGTGTCAGGTTTCCAGTGTTTTGAGTCGAAAGAAAGGGAGCTTGGAGGCAAGGCTTTTCTGTGTGTGTGGAGCCCTTGCCATTTTGGGGTCTGTTTCAGCAGGACGGCCCATGATTGTCATGGCACCCTTGAGTTGAAAAGACCTTCAAGGGCATTTTAGAAATGTGAAGTAAACCTTTAAAAAATATTACTGCTGCATCAGAAGTTGGTACCAGGATCACAGGATTGCAGGTTCTGACTGAAACTCCTTGGCTTAGCTTTCTTCAGAATTTTCTGAGAAGTTAGTATTTTGAGGGAGGAATAGGACCCATTTCTGTCAAGCATGTGCCAACTAGCCTGATGCTGGTGAACGCTTGTCAGTGGAGTCTGTATTATGTGAATTTTATTTTATTGTTTAAAAAAATTACACAATCAGTGTTCATTGTAGAAGAAGTAGGAAAATAAAGAGAAGCAGAAAAGAAAAAATAAATTACTGATAGTCCCATTCTCCAGAGATACTTTCAAGGGTTTGATGTGTATCCTTGGCTAAATACATCTTTTCAAATGATAGGATTGCGTCACCCATTGTGTTTTCGAACTACCTTTAAAAAAAAAAAACCTAACAAGACATATGGATATCTTTTTATATTAATTAATGTGTCTCTACACTGCATTTTTACTAGCTGCTCATCATTCTCTTATATGGATATAACATATTTACTTAACCAGTCCTTAGGCGCCTGAGTGGCTCAGTTGGTTAAGCGACTGCCCTTGGCTCAGGTCATGATCCTGGAGTCCTGGGATCGAGTCCTGCATCGGACTCCTTGCTCGATGGGGAGTCTGCTTCTCCCTCCGACCCTCCCCCCTCTCATGCTCTCTGTCTCTCATTCTCTCTCTCTCTCTCTCTCTCTCTCTCTCTCAAATAAATAAATAAAATCTTTCAAAACAAATCTTAAGTGTTGTTTCTAACTTTTTTGTATTACAAAAATGCTGTGGTGAACATCTTTGTAAGCGGAAATTGACTTAAAGTACTAAAGGAGAAATTGCCTGGTAAAGGGGTTTTGCATATGTTTTGGGCCTTTGACTCTAGTTGCCAAATTGCCATCCTGACCATGTGTATCCATTCGCATTCTTTTTTTTTCATGTAAAGATTTTTTTTTTTTATATGACAGAGAGAGAGGGAGAGCACAAGCAGGCAGAGGGGGGGAGAGAGAGAGGGAGAAGCAGACTCCCCACTGAGCTCAGAGCCAGCTGAGGCTCCGATGCCCTGAGGTCAGGGGATCATGACTAGAGCCTAAGTCAGACACTTGACTGACTGAGCCACCCAGGCGCCCCTGGGCCCGTTCATATTCTTTTCCACAGTATTGTGAGTACCTGTGCTCTCAGCCATGGGTGTCACTGTGTGCACACTTAAGTGCTAGTGCTGCTTGGCATGGTTTGTTCTGTGGTTAATTGTCCTGGTTACACTGTCATGAACCTTTGTGAAATTATATCACCTTTGTTCACCACATACAGCCCCCGCCCCCAAACTCTGAAGTATATGTCAGAGTGCATGAGTTAGTTCTTGTAGTGTTACCATTTTTCTCTTCTTTTTTTTTTTTTTTTTTTAAGTAATCTCTACACCCAGCGTAGGGCTTAAACTCACGACTCCGAAGTCCAGAGCCGCATGCTCTTCAGACTGAGCCAGCCAGGTGCCCCCCATTTTTCTTTTCATAAAGGGCAGCACTGAGATGCATACCAATTATTAGAAATAACACAGAAGCTGACGCTTTTTAGTAAACCTGAAAAGCAATGAAACAGTTGACTTAACATGACAGAAATGGTACTTGTGTGTCCTTTCCCTGACAGAAATCCAGATGGAGATGTGAGCCCCTGGTGCTACGTGGCGGAGCATGAGGATGGTGTCTACTGGAAGTACTGCGAGATTCCTGCTTGTCAGAGTAAGGCTCTAATGCACCACCTGAAAGGTCTCAGGACACTAAGCACCAAGGGTACAGAATGGAAGGCCACTGCTGGAAGGCAGGTTGTTCAGGCAGGTGGATTTCATGAAGCAGGTGAAAGGAGAAGCCATCCTGGGCTGAGGATCTTCCCTTCTCGTGTTGAGGCTTTTTAGAAATAGGGGGCCTGGTTCCCTCAGGACCTGCATTCCCTTCATGGATAAGCCCACCCAGAATTTCTACTTCTACTTAATTTCCTCATGCTGATTCATTCATGGATAGAGAGATGGCAAGAGTTCAGTAGCAGGCCAGGGAAACAAAACTACCTCACGCATGGGGCGCCTGGGTGGCTCAGTCCTTAAGCGTCTGCCTTTGGCTTAGGTCATGATCCCAGGGTCCTGGGATCGAGCCCCGCATCGGGCTCCCTGCTCAGCAGGGGAGTTTGCTTCTCCCTCTCTCTCTACCTGCTGCTCCCCCTGCTTGTGCTCTCTCTCTCTCTCTCTGTCAAATAAATAAATAAAATCTTTAAAAAAAAAACTACCTCACACTTTTGGGAGAGAATTGTCTAGAGTGAATGATGAATCCCTTTATAGACAGTAAAACTAAACTTTGACATTACTTATTATTTGCATTTGATGCGCTATCTCCCCTGAAAAATGGTATTCAGGAAAAATCTAATTGATCCCCTCCAAAGCCAATGTGATAGTCCTTTTCCTCATATCAGCATAAAAATGTTCTCTTGTTTTGTGTGATAACTTGTACCTCATCCCTCTCTACTACTGAAAAGCCCAGTTCCTTCAGCCTTTGACTCCAAGTCCTGTTTTCTAGCTGTTTCCTTCATTCATTTCTATATTCAGTGTTTATTATATGCAAGGTACAAAGGCAGAATGTTACCCTGACCCTCAGGGAATATGCCATGTGGCAGGGATTCTTCGGAAGACACTTGAAAACAAGGTAGAAAATAGTGTAGGAAGGTTTAAAGTACAGAAACCAAAACTGGAATGGTACTGGAAGGGGTTTACTAATGTAGTGTTCATAGGATCTTTTTTTCTTTCTTTTTCTTTTTTTTAAAGATTTTATTTATTTTTTGACAGAGAGACAGCGAGAGAGGGAACACAAGCACGGGGAGTGGGAGAGGGAGAAGCAGGCCTCCCGCGGAGCAAGGAGCCCAATGTGGGGCTCGATCCCAGGACCCTGGGATCATGACCTGAGCCGAAGGCAGATGCTTAACGACTGAGCCACCCAGGAGCCCCTTTTTCTTTCTTTTTTGAGAGAGAGGGATGGGAAAGGCAGTGGGAGAGAAACTTAAGCAGGCTCGATCTAACCACCCTGAGATCATGAACTGAGCCAAAATCAAGAATTGGACACTTAACCAACAGCCACCCAGGCGCCTGTAATATCTTTTTAAATATGCCAAGGGAGCAGGTTTTTTCTCAGTTACGAGGCTGAGGAAAAGGACAGCTCATTCATAATAATTCTGTCTGGATTGTTTTTTACCATATTATTTCCCCTCACTCCTTGCCCTGCCACCTTCCTTACTCCTTAGCCCCAGAGGCTGTGTATGTAGCGTGATATGGAGGTTTGTGGGGGACCTGGGACCTCACACTCATGCCTGCCACAGCAGTCTGAATTCTGCTGCCTCGTGGGGAAGGGGTGCTGCAGGGCCCACCACTCACCTTCCAAAAGTTAAACTTCCAAATGAGACCATGGCCTGGCAGTGAGGCCCTGGCTTCACTCCCCTTCCAACCCGAGTATTCCTTGATTCAGTCCCAAAATTGAGAAAACAGTAAAGACCAGCAGAATGGGCTTTTGCTCAGTCTACTTAATCAAATTTTTAAAATGAAAAACATCTCATTTGGCTCTAGTTATGTAAAGAAGAAAGGGGGCAGGGGGAGAGGAAAGCAGATTTTGCTCGGTCCATTTGTTCTACACAAAGATCGTCTTTTAGTACTAGCCTATGTCATTCTCTCAGGAATGGCAAAGAGGGGATTTCAATCTGGCTGCTTTTATTTGGAAAGATAATCCTCAACTTGCATTTATAAAATATAATTTGGGCCAATGGGAGCCGACTCATGTGGTCACTGAAACTAAGTTCCAGAAGAGAGAATTACCGGAAAATGGTACAACCCGTCTAGTACTCCTCTAATTCCTAATATTTGCAGGATGTGCTTCATTGTTCCAAAAAAGGAAAATTAAATATCATTTCCTTTTCTTATGGCCCCTTAATAGCCTTCTCAAAGCTTCTAAAGTTGGCCTTGAAATGGTCTGGGCAGGGAGACATACAGAGGTTGGGAATGAGAGCTGGGGAGTACCTGGTTTGGGGGGTGTAGGGGAAAGAACAGTGTCTGGCTTTGGTTCTTTGGAAAACCCTTCCATTCACCCTGTGGGCACCGGCAGGGCTCCCCATCTAGCTGAGACTCAGACCTTGAGAGTCTGGCAGAACATTGTGCTCCTAGTGTGTCTGATTAACGTAGTCGAGAAAAACTCCTGTGCTGTTTGAAGCAAGAGGCCTTGGTAATTGCCTAGTGGACTCGATGGAGATGCAGCCAGCCTATTTTAGGCCAGTTTTGTTGTATTTCTGGATGTGGAGTCATAATTTTCATGAATAATACTAACCCTCTGTGTGAAGCCCACTATTCATAATTAGCGTTGAACTTCTCATACAGGAAAAGGCTTGTGACATGATCAGATTCCTGGAAAGTTCATATCTGAATATAACAGACCCAGCAGGAGCCGGGAGAGTCAATGTTTAGGGACAAAGCAGAATGTGGTTGAATGGCGGGCCATTGTGTGGAGACCGGAATCTCTGCCCATCGGCATGTTTCGGACAGAGCTAAGACAAGCAGGGAGGCAGCAATGAAGTATGATTCAAACAGGGGGCAAAGAGAAACTTGAACTGTGCTCTTGACCTGTGGAGCATGGATCAGAACTTTACCGTTAAAAAGAGAATAACTCTGAGGTAATAGGATTTGGTCTTCAAACCACATGGGACAGTATGTTTCTCAGAAACCCCAAGTTCCTATTGTGGACAGGAGAAATGCAGATTATTAAAAGCAAATTTCAAGTCATCAAGGTTACCATCCCTCTAGATCCCATCCTCTACAACTCTGAGTCCTGTTGGTTTGGCTATCGAGGGGGAAACCATTTGGCTTAATATCTGTTCTTTGCATATCTCTTTCTTGTTAAGTAATCATCCTCTCCATTCTAATTCCCATTTATTTCATTGCTTTCAAAAGACGTGCTTGAATGGACCTCAGCATGGCTTTTGATTTGTTCTGTTTTACCTAGATTCTTTATAAAAGTTTGGTACAGTTTTGTAAAAGTTAAGTAATCTAGTTGTGAGGTGGAAGGGAACCTGCAAATGGCATTTAAAGGCAAATATAATTTCCTTCACATAGTCGATGTGGGCCTGAAACCATGGGCTTTCTCGTTGCTGAGAGCTATTTTTTGTTTGCTATAAAACATTCACCCGATTTCTACAAACTCAGCTACACAAATTCATCTTTGAAATAGGGAAGTTTGAACACAGACTATTAGATTATATTAAGCAATCACTGTTAATTTAATTAGGTACAATAATGGCACAGTGGAGATACATATACAAATAATTTTTTAAGTCATTTGAAATTATAGATACATACTGAAATATTCGTGATTGAAATGATAATATGTCTGGGATTTATTTTAAAATGACCTAGTCTCTCAAAGAGTGAATGGGTCAGATGAGGGAAATAAATGAAACTAGAATGGTTTAAAAAAAAAAAATGGATATTTGTTGTTACTGCATGACAATGGGCTCATTATTACTTCCTGGTTTTGTGTACGTTAGAAAGTTTCCATTATAAAAAATAAATTCTATGATATCTTAAAATTGTATAATATTTTAAATATCTCAAAATAAATATGTAAATACAACATTCAAAGTATCAGGGTTCAGATGTATACCATGATTAACCTAATTAACCTAAATTGAGATAATTTGCACATAGCTCCCAGGTATCTGAGTTAGTTATTACAGTTAGTTATTAGGGGCATCTGGGTAGATTCAGTCACTTAAGTGTCTGACTCTTGATTTTGGCTCAGGTCATGATCTCAGGGGCATGATACTGAGCCTCGTGTCAGGCTATGTGCTGGGCGTGGAGCCTGCTTGGGAGTCTCTCTCTCCCTTTCCCTCTGCCCCTCTCTAAAAAAATAAATAAAAATAAAGTTAGTGATTAAAGTTTTAGTTATTAAACTAACATTTAAATTAAAGTTATTAAAACTTATTTAAATTATTATTAAAGTTAAAGCTAATTATAAAAGTTATTTAAAGTTGGTTATTAAAGTTGAAAATCACAAGGAGTTTATTACTAGCTGTGACAAATGCCATTTTTTAAGCTCCAATCATATGCCGTGCCTTGTACAGCACAGGGGCCGCAAGGATGGTGTGGTCTACAGCCTGTGGGGAGCCCCTAGACTAGAACCAAAGACAGACACATAGACAGATAAGCATATGCAAGATACTCTGTAATAAATGGGATGAGCAAAAGTTTGGGAGCACTGAAGGAGGGACATCTGCCCTAGCGTGGTGGGAGGCCAGGGCTACTGGTTATCAAGGAGGGCTTCTGGAAGAGGTGGGATCTTGGCAACAGGGCTTCTCCAACTTTAAGTTTCCTTATGAAAATGTAGTAGTAGTATAATCACAGGAATCTTAATAAAATGCAGATTTTGATTCAGTAGGTTTGGGGCAGGCTAGAAACTCTACAGTTCTAACCAGTCCCTGGGACGTGGAGTTGTAGGACTACACTTGAGGTAGCCAGGTTCTAGATGTTAGGGTTGGGTAGAGTAGGGAGGGCAGTGGGGGTAGCAGGAACAGTGTGCATGCACACACACACACACACACACACACACACACACTGGTGAATTACCAGGCAAAAGGCAAAATCAGTGTTGCCGAGATAGAAATTTAAGAAGAAAGGGCAAGGGATGAGGTCTGAGAAGAATTAGGTGGGACCAGATAATGGGCGACAGTCTTGTGGTCTGGGTATGGAGCTTGGACTTGACCTGGGAAGATGGTGATGAGCCTGCAGAGTGTGGAGTGTCAGAAGATGTTTCTTCATAGCTTCTCAAGCTTCTGTGTTAGGGATTTGGGATGAGGTTTCTCCCTCTCAATCCGTGAGAAGTTCTCCAGAGATTGCATGATTCACACAGAGGAGTCCTAAGGGGATGCCAGCCGTGGCACCTCTGCAGAATGGGGCATTTAGTGACTTCACTGGCTCAAGTTCCTTTTAATTAAATGACACCCTGGCCTTGTTAAAACATATTTGTTGTTCCTTACAAATATGCTTCCAATCATGACCCCTAATAAGAGTTTTTAAAGTTGTGTTTAGAGCTTGAGTAAAAAGCCAAGGGCACTTTGGAGGTCTCTCAATTACAGAAAATGTTTTGTCCCTGTTAACACTTTTTGCATTTTAATGTCAGCCCTGATGTTTAGTATGTTTTAGCTTTTATTTCAACTATCATTGAGTACTGACATGTATAAAACACTTATATTCATTCACGTTACCTCATTTAACCTTACCAGCAGTGCTGTGAAGCAGGTGGTATGTCCACTCCCCACTCACCATTGTTTAGATGAGACAATGAGGCTCTAGTAGTGAGGTGATCCGATGAGGATTACACCCTGAGCCAAATCGGATTTGAATCTAGGGCTCTTCATGGCAAGACCGGTGCCCTCTCCCTCCAGTTCTTGAGAACAGCCCCATTTCCTTTATATCCTTGAAAACGGGGGCCCTGGGATGGATCCAGGCTACTGCTGAGGTCATTCTTGAGAATTTTCTTGGTGGATTGTTTGGGAATTAGAGTTTGAAATTCCGATAGTATGCCGAATTATTAAGAGTGCTTTATTGACATTGTGGAAACCAAAGGATTAAGTCAGTGGCGACAGAGGGTCTGCAGTTCAAGCTGTTAGCTCTAAGTCATTTTCTTGTCTTTGAGTTTGGGAAATCCCGAGCCCCAGGAGGACAGCAGGCTGCGATGGTATCCAGGAAGCATTCGCTGCACAGCAGAACCGCTCTGTAGGATGTTGGGCTATCTCCACGGGTGTTCCCAGCCCAGCTGTTCTCAGCTGGGAAGGGGCTCCCCGGACTTGGACCCTTGGTGTGAAACACTGCATCAGCAGCCTTGTCCAGGCCTGGGGGGGTCTCTCCAAACATGGAGTCTTCATTGAATGGGCTGAAGTTCACCTCAAAAAAGACACATCTGGGTGCATCATTCACACTTCACAGCTAAAACGAAACCCGAAACTTCAGCTGGTAGCCAAAGCACGATTGAAATGAACATTAATAATATAAATTATGCAGTCTTGTTTTTTGCCCCTCTTCTCTCTGGTCATTACAATTACTTAATGTTTTTGTTGCATCGAGTCCTTTTAGATTAGCCTTAAATTAGCATATGTCAGAATCCTGCTTCATACTGTTAATTCTTGCTTTATGTGAGTAGTTTTGTTTTTCAACCAGACTAAGCTGTTCAAAGACAGGAGCAGGGGTAGCCTCTGGAATTTCTGTGAAGGAGAGACTTAAGGTGGAGAGGGGGACTCCTCTTGAAGCTGCATTTGCCGAGCAGTTGCTCTCTTTTTACATGGGTGGTATGTTTATTTGTGGAGGGTACTGATGGAATCTAGGGGGACTTCCCCTCCCCCCAGGGCATCTATTGTAACAATCTCCCACAACACCTAGCACAGGGGAGGCTATAATTGTGCTCATTAAATATTCCTGATGATGTGATATCATGTCTCTTTCAGTAAGAAAGACGACACAAATGACTGGAAAGAATGTGGACGTTAGAGTCACACTGCCTTAGGTTTGAATCTTAATCGTTTAGTGGCTTTCAGCAAAATGACTCTCCTCTGAGCCGTGGTCTCCTCATTTGTGCCTTCTAGGGTTCTTTTGACGATCCAGTGGGTAAAGTACACACAACCCTAAGTCCAGGGTCCAGCACATGGTGGGCATGAAAGTTCTAGCAGGTGTTATAGTGGCCTGTGCTTTCCCCAGGGAATGGACTGCTGTTGGCATGTTCCCGCCATGCAATTCCTGAATAGGTTATTCCTAACCTGTGTGTTATTTCTGTCCATTCCTTTTTTATCTGACTAGCCACAGGGCTCAGTAGCGTGCCTCAGCTGCTGTGGCAGCCGCTCCCCTGGGGCCTGGTGTAGCGCTGCAGTCAGGGAACACAAGAAGCCCTGCATTCGTTCTCACAGTGCAGTTTTATGGTCTCATCTGGTGGATACTCGATTGTTCTTTGTTTTTGGCCGTAGATATTATTTAATTTTCCATGAGGAAAAAAAAGACTTTCTGAACCAAATGGCCATTTTCCTCAATGACAGATATATACTGTATTTCCAAAATTTTCTAAAGGACGGTTTGGCAAGTCATACTAATAACTTAAAAACATATAATCATTCAGATCAACAAGGATGATTTTACTGAACACCTTTACACTAGTGCTTGCCGGTAAGGAATATACATAAACATAAGAAAGAGTCCCTACCGTCAATCTTCTGATGTGTTTAGGAATCTGATTTATAAACATGGAAGGAAATTGGAGACCAGCCCACCAGTTACATAAATATGATTGAATTAGGAGGTGGAGTGGTGTGAGTTTTTGCAGATGAGAGGGCTCTCGGTAAGGTTGTGGAGGTTGGAGGCATCGTTACAGAGAAAGGCAGTTGGGGCTGGATGGATCAGGACATACCAGGTCAGGGAACAGACTGACAGGGACTTGGAAGAAGGGCCTGGGGTTGTTGTGCGTGTGGGCTGGGCACCACATTGCCCACATAGAGAAGTGGACAGGGAGGGACCAGGTGAGGCCTCCAAACCTCAAAAGCCAGAGTTGGCTAGATGGACTGACACAGTGAAAGCCCTAGTTTAAGAAGATGAGCCCAGGGTCCGCTTACAGGATGGATCCAAGGAAGGAAGTCTGGAGAGGAGAGGATGGGTGCAGATTTCTAAATCCAGGGGGATCAGGGTCTGAGCTGTGATGGCAGCAGTGAGATAAGACAGGAAGGGTTAAATCCAAGATACATTTAGGAAGAAGACAGAACTTGATGACAAGTAGAATATATAAGGGATGAAACAGCAGGAAGAGTCAAAGATGACTCTGTGGTTCCTTGCCTGGGATATTTGTGGTGTCCCTGAAAAACAAAAGTTCAAGTCAACAAACTCAGCTCTTCTTCCCAGAGACACAGCTGTATCATTCCTCCTGAACTTGGACTGACCTTTTGTCGAGTAAGGTGTTTCAGTTGTCTGTTGCTGCATAACAAGCCACCCCAAACCCTTGTGGCCTAAGGCAACAACAGCTTATCATTTCTCTTGCTCCTTTGGGTTGGCTGAGTTTCAGCTCAGCAGTTCTTCTGCTCCTCTCATCTGGGCTCAGTCAGGTGGCTGCATTCCCCTGGGGGCTCTGCTGGGGCTAGGACATCCAAGACAACTTCAGGCCTCTACCTGGGTGACCGCTCTTTCCAACAGTGTACTCAGGCCACTCATATGGTGGCTGGCTGGCTTCTAAGAGAGAGGAAACAGAAGCTGCCAGTCCTCTTAAGGCATGAACTCAGAAGTCCACCACATTCTGTTTATCAAAGCAAGTCACAAGGCCAGCCCAGATTCAAGGGCAAAGGAAATTGATGCCAACTCTTAAAGTAGGTGGCAACCACATGTAGGGGGAGGGGAAAGATTATTAGAGCCTCCTTTGGAGACTGTCTACCATGTTACATCAACAGAAATTAAGTTTCGGAGAAGGAACTCCCACCAAAAGAGAACTACCACTGATACGTCAGGGCCCGTGTGGGGGTCAGGATCCTTAGGAACTCTTACTACCTTCCCCTAAAGATAAAATTTCACAGGGGAAGAAAAGTCTGTGTTTACTTATTTATATAGGCGAGCTCATAGGAGACTCAGACATGAGTAGTGCCGCTTGCAGAATCAGTGTGACTGACGAAGGAGAGCTGATGTTTAGAAATAAAGTTAAAGAAGTATGGTGGGGCCATATTGGGATAGGACTTGGACCAAGATGGCAGCTGCTAGATCCGGAATGGAAGTTGTAGATGGACAGGACAGAGGGCAGTGTGCTTGTGGTCATGGCTTGTGGCTGAGAGAATGGATGAGTCTACACCTAACCCATAGATTCTCTGAAGGAAGTATTTGAAAGGATTGTTCCTCTGATAGGACACCAGTGGCATCATCTCATGTGAGCTTAGTTCTTGCTCCCACGGAGGCAAGAAATCAGCTACTTAGACACCAGCGTGAGGTCCCAGGGGCGGAAGATGGTCTCAACACAAGGTTAAATGACTTAAAATAAGCAGAGTCACAGCATTTCTTCATTTCTGAAGAAGCAGATTTTACTTATGAGACAAATAAAAGGAGTTCTGCAGAGCCAGGGAAGTTTTCCAAAATGCAAGATAAGAACTTTGCTTTTGTTTTCTTAAACAAATATCCCAGATCTGGTCAGAGCACTGGAATAGAAAACATAGTAACAATCAGGACTTCTTATATAAATTGCAATCTGAAGATCTGTATTCAAATTGAGCTTTTGCCATAATGGGCATGCTTTCTGTCTTTGTCAGGAGTTGTTTGATTGCCAGGAATGGAACTCACTCAAGTTAACTTGAACGAAAAGAATTTACTGGAAGGGCATTGGGAGTATATTGCAGAACCCCCATTCCTGTGTCCCAAGAACCTGGGAAGAAAGTACCCACTCTTGCCATCTCTCTCTGGGGCCACATGGTCTCCCATCTCTGCCTCTCTCTCAGGATGGCATCCATTCTTCTTCCTCTTTGTGGACCAGAAGAATTAGCTCACTCCTCAATCCAGGTAGCCCAGATATGGCTGGTTGCCTTAATCCCCACTTGACAGAACCCCCATAAGTCTAGCACTCTCAATTCATTACCTGAAATCCCAATTCCAGCTTCCTGGGAGAGAATCTCGAGGGCCTCACAGAAGTCAGTCAGAGGGGGGCACCTGGGTGGCTCAGTCGTTGAGCGTCTGCCTTCGGCTCAGGTCGTGATCCCAGGGTCCTGGGTTCGAGCCCCGCGTCGGACTCCCTGCTCAGCGGGAAGCCTGCTTCTCCTTCTCCCACTCCCCCTGCTTGTATTCCCTCTCTCCCTGTGTCTCTCTCTGTCAAATAAATAAATAAAATCTTAAAAAAAAAAAGAAGTCAGAGGATGGAGTCCTTTGGCTTGTTCCCAACCAGCAGCTGATTCTCTGAGAAGGTGCCACGGGCAATATGTGACCCTAGAAAAGGGTTGTTGGCCACGGAGACTCCCATGGAGGTATACATAGCACCTTCACAGTGAAGCCACAGTTCTACCCAAATGTAAAGGGTGGCTAGTCAGCCTGCCTGGGTGCTTCCCAGCTGTTCCTTGTGTTGGTAAAAGAACAGTAGTTCCTGGATTAATCTGAATAGAGGACCATCTGCCCTCAGCCACCTCTAAAACTTTTATCTCTGGCAAGACCACTGAACATCTGAAGAGAATGTTGCTAATTAACTGTCATACTTTTTAAAGCACCAACTATGATAAACAAGGGGTCTGTTTGTATTTTAAGAGGATTTTTTAAAAATTGAAAGTGATGAAGCCTCTTTGGTAAGAGGAAAAATGCATGACCAAGCCACAGGACTTTAAAGTGGTCTTGAAAGTAAAAAGGAATTTGAGAACAAATATCCTTTTTCAAGTTGACTTTTCCTCCCTGCTTCTGGGAAGAGCAAAGGGTGGGACACGGTCTGGAAATGCACTCAGTTGGCCAGTAATGCTTTTGAAGACTACATGACGTGTCTTCTCCGGCGAGACTTCGAGCCACACTTTCCAGCGCGAGTCAGAGGGCAGTGGCACCCCCAGAGGCCGGCCACTGTCTCAGAGGCTGGCCTCGTGGCACACACAGTGTGGAGGGACTGATGTGTTTGAGAAGTCAGTCTTTAATCTGACTTCCATTCAGTTCACCAGACCGGCCCTGTGAGCAAAGGGAACAAAACCACAAAGTGAGAATCTGCCACCCCAGCGTTTGCTTGTGCTCTCTGGTTCCGTCTTCTCTGCCCTCGTGAAAGGCCCTTAACCTCGCCAGACCATGATTTCTTCTCTGTCACATAGAATAGCCCATCCAAGCCGCTTCCCTCAAAGGGCTTTGATTTCCACGTGAGATGCTTATGTGAAAGTATACTGTGTGCTCACCAGATGTAAGAGATCAGTGTTTTAATATCTGGAATTAAACCCAGTTTTTTGAGGTGGCTGCCTTTGATTTTGCCTTTTAACTCAATGCTATTTTAGTTTTCTATTGCTGAGCAAGTTGTTTCTGTTTGTGTGGTGAATGATGAAAGCCCTATTTATATATACAGTTGGCCCTTGAACAACACAGGGGTTAGGGACACTGACCCCCTGCCCAGTCAGACATCTGCACATAACCTGTGACTCTCCAAAAACTTAACTACTAATAGGCTGCTGTTGACCAGAAGCCTTACCGGTAACATGAGCAGTCAATTAACGCAGACTTTGTATGTTACACATATTATATACTGTATTCTTATAATAGAGTAAGCTAGAGAAAAGACAGTGTTATTAAGAAAATCATAAGGAAGAGAAAATACATGTACAGTCCTATCCAAATACATGTACAATCCTAAAAAATCACGTATGAATAGACACGTGCCGTTCAAACCCGCGTTGTTCAGGGGTCAACTGTAATGAGAATAAACACTGTTTATTCGGCACATATCATCCTGCCAGGCCTCGTGGTGTTTACTTTATTTACATTATCTCGTTTCAATTCTCCGAAGAACGCTTTGAGACCCTATTGCTCCTCATTCCACTGTTGATGAAGCCGGGGCCAGAATTCACCCTGGGGTCTGTCCTACACAGGAGCTCACGTTTGGGATTGCTGAGGAATGCTCACTGCTCCTGAATGAATATCGCCACATCCTGGGATGGGAGCTTGCAAAAACAACTCCTGAGCTTCAGCATGGATGCTGGAAAGTGGGGAGCCTAGAGGCACCCCCTTTAGAAACGATCTGTTCCTATTTTTCCACACAATTCTAATAAGCGTGACAGTATTGTTGTAAACCTAAGCAGCAACAAATTAAGAAGAGGGTACACAGAGAAGTAGCACAAAGTAGATGTTCCCTGAGACTCCTTCCAGCTCCGATGTTTTGAGGGTTCAGCAGCCTCGGTGATAACCAAGGGGACAGACTTAACTAATGAAGTCAGACACAAGCACGTAAAAAAGCACACCAGGCTGGGGCCATTTGGTGAAGCACATTGGATCACCTCACGCCACTAAGAGAAATTTAAAGTAGGTGAAACTGAGGGACGCCTGGGTGGCTCAGTCGGTTAAGCGTCTGCCTTCGGCTCAGGTCATGATCCCAGGGTCCTGGGATCGAGTCCTACATTGGGCTCCCTGCTCAGTGGGAAGCCTGCTTCCCCCTCTCCCTCTGCCCCTCTGCCCACTTGTGCTCTCTCTCTCTCTCTCTCTAATAAATAAAATCTTTTTAAAAAATTTAAAAAATAGGGCGCCTGGCTGGCTCAGTTGGTTAAGCGACTGCCTTCGGCTCAGGTCATGATCCTGGAGTCCCGGGATCGAGTCCCACATCGGGCTCCCTGCTCAGCAGGGAGTCTGCTTCTCCCTCTGACCCTCTTCCCTCTCGTGCTCTCTATCTCTCATTCTCTCTCTCTCAAATAAATAAATAAAATCTTAAAAAAAAGAAAAAGATTGTTTTTAAAAAAAATTAAAAAATAAAGTAGGTTAAACTGAGTTAAGTTTTTTTGTTATTGTTTTTGTTTTTAAAGAAATAGCTAATGCATTTTAGAAAGGTTCTGTCCAAAATGATGAGGATAAAACTTTAAGTTTCCAAGTTAACCTTTCTGGAAAACTCAGTTACCTTGAATCGTGTCTCTAATAGCCAGAGAGGACAGTGTGCAGGCAGGAGTCAGAACCAGCAGTCACTAGCTTTAAGTGGGTGTTGTTACGGAGGTCAGCTCTGCCTTTTACTTCCGCCCTGCTCTGTTCCTCCACTGCCGCCTAAGAAGTACCTTTACCCACTCCCTCCATGATTCCTGCTGGTGGTGCAGAACATGCCTGTGCATCTGCGTGCAGTTTTAGAGCACAAGCTCTGTAACTGGGACCTTACCAGGCCCTGGGAATACAACAGTGTGTGGAAGATACAGTCCTACCCTTAAGTCATTCATGGTTCGTTGGGGAGAGAGACATAGGAACAGGTGTTTATTTTTTTAAAGATTTTATTTATTTATTTGACACAGAGAGAGAGACAGCGAGAGAGGGAATGCAAGCAGGGAGAGTGGGAGAGGGAGAAGCAGGCTTTCCCGCTAAGCAGGGAGCCCGATGCGGGGCTCGATCCCAGGACACTGGGATCATGACCCGAGCCGAAGGCAGACGCCCAACAACTGAGCCACCCAGGGAACCCCAGGTGTTTAGAATCAAGGGCTCCGTAGGCTGCTACAGGACCACACAGCAGGGGCATATAACCTTATTTGGGGGGGGCGGGGGATGCTTCCCCAGGGAAATAGTGCTCAGGCTACAGTGTTAAGCAGGAGAGGGAATTCCAGGCAAAGGAAAGAGTATGTGTAAAAGTCCAGAGAGCAATGTGCCATGGGGAAACTCGCAAATACACTATAATTTGGCTTTCATCTAGAACGTGAGCTGAGGGATAGAGAGAGGGGTCATGCAGAAGGGGGAGGGGAGCAAGCAGCACAGATCAGGCAGGGCCTTGTGTACCATATGAGAGAGTCTGGACTTCATCCTGAGGGACTTCGAAGGTTTTTAGGCAGGGCCCTTGCCTACCCCTCCAGCTCCTGTTATTCTTCCCTCTCTCTGTCATTGGTCGTCCTCACTCCTTTTTGTTCCTGCAAAGGCCAACGTTGTTTTTGCCTTAGGCCTTTGCTCTTGCCCTTCCTTCTGCCTGGAATATACAGTAAAGATTATTCTGGTTGCAGTGTACTACCTAGATTATAGAGTAGGGTGTACCTAGAAACAGGGAGATGGAATAGGAAGCCAATGCAGTAGTCTAAGTGGGAGGAGACGGTGGCCTAACTGGGGGAGGTGGCAGTGTGGAGACAGAGACATGGACAAACGTCTGCAGTATCTTGGGAGGTAGACTCACTGGTGTCTGGCAAGTGATTGACTTGGGCACGACAGACTTGATACCTCAGGCCACTGAAATCAGAAAAATGGATCTGCAGCATGGTATAGTCTGATTTCCAGGGGTCTACCTCACTACCCCACTGGAACATGAGCTGCCTGGATTTGCTCACCAAATTGTGAATAAAGCTTATAAGTTCCAGCTGCATTAATGCAACCCATAGCCTTGTTTATGTCTAATCTTAACATTTATGATTATGTGCCTTGGGCTGTCTATTAACTAATACATAATAACATGCTTACTTCTGATCATAATAGAATAAATGAGACAAAAATCAGAGTAAATGACCAGGATGATGATAATCAAGTAGTTCTTATTAAGAACTATTGAATGCATGGCTCAGGTTTCCATATGCAAGGTCCGTTTAACAAACTGGGCTTACAGGATATGCCCCTGACTAGAGATGCTTAACTCACTGCATTTGTTTAAACTCTAAAACGCAGCCATTCCCAAGCCAGGCTCCCACTGAACACCAGCCTCCTACTGCCTAGAGCTTTTCTGTTTACATTCGCCACTATAGAGATTTGGTTTGTTTCCAAAAGATGCATTTTAACATTTGTGTGGTGAGCCACATTTGTTATATTTGAACCATGTGTGACGCAAGGGAGAAGGAGTAACCACTTGGCTGGAGGGGGAAGGGTGATTTTTTTGGGTTAGCAGTGGTACTTCCTGCCAATTTAACAGGAACTGGTTAGATATTAGATGGTGGCAGAAATTTAAAAGTGTGTACCTACACACAGATACACACTTATATTTTTATATGCCGACAAGCTAATGTGAATGTAAAGTTTGTTGAACTGGGACCATGCTGTTTTCTAGTCTTCTTTTTTAAGATTTTAATTTTAAGTAATCTCTACACCCAACTTGGGGCTCGAACCCACAGCCCTGAAATCAAGAGTCACACGTTCCACTGAATGAGCCAGCCAGGCACCCCTGTTTCCTAGTCTTTTTTTTTTTTTTAAGATTTTATTTATTTATTAGAGAGAGTGAGCAAATGAGAGAGAGAGAGAGACCACAAGCTGGGGGAGAGGCAGACGGAGAGGGAGAAGCAGATTTCCCACTGAGCAGGGAAGCTGAAGGAACCCTGGGTTCACGACCCAAGCTGAAGGCAGACGCTTAACCAACTGAGCCATCCAGTGCCCCTCTGTTTTCTAGTCTTAAACACAAAGAAAAAATGCTTTCTGAGAGTTTGTATGGCTCACTTTGGAATTGGATAACATATAACTCTTAACTGACCTAGAAGTGCTTCTAGGACCAAGCCTCATTACATGTCTTATTATATCTTCAGTTACATAAACTGAAAAGCCAAACAGAGAAAGTAGGGGAAAGGGCTTCATCTGATAGTGGAGTGATTCATAAATTACTAACACAGATGGAAAACTAAGGTCCAGAAAGGTTGATTTGTCCATAGCCTACAATCAATTCATTCCTTCATTCAACATGTATTTAGTATGTATTATGTAGATGTATTAATTATTCATTACTGTACAACAAACGACCCTGGAACTTAGTTACTTAAAATGACACACACTTACTGTCTTCATTTCTATGGGTCAGGAAATCTGGACATGGCTTAGCTGGACCCTCTTCTTCCAGGTTTTTTACAAGCCTGCAATAAGTGTCTGCCAGGACTGGGATCTCATCTGAAGGCCCCACTGGGGAAGACTATACTTAGTTGTTGGTAGGATTAAGTCTTTGCAAAAACTGAAAGTCATGGTTTCTTGCTAGACATTGGTCAAAGGGCACCTTCAGCTCCTTGCCTCATGGCCTCTCTGATATAGTGTATTGTTCTATCAAAGTACATAGGCCAAGAAGGCAGTAGAGAGTCTACTAACCAGACAGAAGTCATAGTCTCTTGACCTAATCACAGAAGTGACATGCCATCAGCTTTGTCACATTCTGTTGGTCAGAAGCAAGTCACTAATCCAACCTACACTCAAAAGGAGGGGATTCCACAATGGCATGACATGAACACCAGGAGGTGGGGATCATTGAGTGCCGTCTTTGAAAGCTATCTACCACAGTTAATACATATATTCAGGTTTCTTTTTTCTCAAATACAGCTTTTTTTACCAGACCAAACCATCCAGTTGTGTGGTTGTGAAACACTAGTATGTTCACCGTGGTAGGCTGAATAATGGCCCCCCAAAATGTCTATGTTGTAATCCCTGGAATCTTTTAATATGTTATCTTACGTAGCATAAGGGATTTGCAGATGTGATCAAGTTAAGGATTTTGAGATGGGTTGATTATCCTGAATTATCCAGGCAGGCCCAATGTCATCACAGAGGTCCTTATAAAAGAGGCAGGAAGATCAGAATCAGAGAAGGTGATGTGGTGCTAGAAGCAGAGGGAGGGAAGGAGATGTGATGGAGACAGAGGCTGGAATGGTGTGGTCACAAGCTGAGGAACAGGGGCACCTTCCAGTAGATGGAAAAGGCAAGGAACACCCCCCACCCCCTGCCAGGTCTCCAGAAGGAACAAGTCCCCGCTGACCCCTTGATTTCAGTCCCATATGATCCATTTAGTGCTTCTGAACTCCTGAACTGTAAGATAATGAATTTATGCTGTGTTAAGCCACTAGGTTTGTAGTAATTTGTTACAGCAGCTATAGGATACTAATACACTCCCTGAAAGCACTTGGGAGAACCCCTTAATGGAGTTTTTTGAAGAACAAGGGGAGGGGTGCCTGGGTGGCTCCGTTGGTTAAGGGTCCAACTCTTGGTTTCAGCTCAGGTCATGATCTCATGGGTCGTGGGATCGAGCCCCATGTCAGGCTCTGTGCACAGCTGGGAGTCTGCTTCTTCCTCTCCCTCTCCACTCACACACTCTCTCTCCCTCCCTCCCTCTCTCTCTCTCTCTCTCAAATAAATAAATAAATCAAAAAAAAAAAAAAAGAACAAGGGGAGGCACAAGGCATAGGATGAAGGGCTTCCAAGGGCTTTTCCTGCCCTCCAGTGACTCTGAAACATAATTCACATATTGCAACTTCTCTATTTTAAGGAAATTATTCCTAGTTCTCTTCAATGCTCAATTCTATCAATATTGAACAGATTAGTTAAAGGTGGACCTTGGGCCTCACATGCTCTTCAGAAGAAAACAGAAACATGGCATTTGCCAGAAGATACTAAGATTCCATTTTTGAAGCTTGTTGCTTGTTATTTATGTGTACCTTAGGAGTAGAAATAGTAGCTGAGATGAAAGTACCTGGCACAAATCGCTGTTCCTTCTTGGTGTTTCACAGCCAGATGTTGTGAAATTCTTTTGTTTTTCTTTTTCCTCCAGTGCCTGGAAACCTTGGCTGCTACAAGGATCATGGAAACCCACCTCCTCTAACTGGCGCCAGTAAAACATCTAACAAACTTACCATACAAACCTGCATCAGTTTTTGTCGGAGTCAGAGGTTCAAGGTAATGATTCTATGGCCAAATATCTATAGAAAAGCATGATGATAGTTTTTGGGTTTTTTTTTTAAGATTTTATTTATTCATTTGAGAAAGAGAGATACAGAGAGAGAGAGAGCATGAGCAGGGGAGAGGCAGAGGGCGAGGGAGAAGCAGGCTCCCCACTGAGCCAGGAGCCAGGAGCCAGACGTGGGGCTCCATCCCAGGACCCTGGGATCATGACCTGAGCCGAAGGCAGATGCTTAACAATCTGAGCCACCCAGGCGCCCCACGAAGATGTAAATGCAATCTGCCAAGATAACTTAAAAATATATATACTTTTTTTTAAACCTATCGAACCATGTAACTATTTTTCTGCCAAGGAGGAACTGAAGGAAGAGTGCGGCTTGGCGTTCAGGAGTGTGAGACAGCATTCTTGTCTAAAGACGGGGAGAGAAAAGAGGAAAATCCCCAATATCTATATTCCTCTTTGACCTCTGACAGACTTATGTATTTCCTTGTGCCCTTGAATGTTATAAGCAGGGACATCTCTGGCTTCACAGGGGATGTGGGAATAGGCCAAGGTAGTGGTTATTTCCTTGCTACATTAGGGGCCCTAGCCTGGACAAAATACTTCTTTTCTTTCTGTCCTTTCCTCTATTTGCAATTCACTCCTTGGCTGTTAAGGTTCAATAATGCTATTGTTTGCTATATCCTTCCTTCCTTCCTTCTTCCTTCCTTTCTTTTGTCCTTCCTTAATAATTCAGTGAAAAAGCCACTAATCAGGCCCAAGCAAGGAGAGTAGACTGGCAAGGTCAAGGGCTTTGTGAGGCAGGTGGCCCAACAGGATGGAGTAATTGGTTGCTTGCAAAGCATATAAGTAAATATACTGAGGATAATGGGAGCCAGATTTCTCACTGTTGGAGAAGGGAGCCAGAGAAAACCAAACTGAAACCTATAGTGTCAGACAGGGATTAAAGCTATTTGTAGTGTATGGTTTTGATATATAGAGAGACAGATACGGAAATAAATATAAACATGTTTGTAGGTCCGTGTGTGTGTTTGTATATACATATATATTTCTTATCTCTGTCCACTGAGATGACCTGGGAACATTGACACACTGGTTGCACAGAGCACACTTAGTGCTCAGATCTTGGTTTCTAGATATTGTTCTTCATTAAGTAAGAATTAGGGCTCCTTGGAGAAAATTGCCGATTCTAGAGCTGGTCCTGAGAAAGTGCAAGAGGAGCCTGAAGCATGTTGTACAATAAAGTAAGGAATGGTGAGGGCTTGTGAAAAGGACACAGGAACCAACTGGAAGAGGCTCCATTGGCCAACTCTAACATAATTTGAGCTTCAAAACAAAAAAAAATGGTAACAATAGGGGCACCTGGCTGGCTCAGTCAGTTGAGTGTCTGCCTCCACCTCAGGTCATGATCCCAGGGTACTAGGATCGAGCCCCACATCAGGTTCCCTGCTCAGCAGGAAACCTGCTTCTCCCTCTCCCTCTGCTGCTCCCCCTGCTTGTGCTCTCTCTCTCTGTCAGATAAATAAATAAGATCTTTAAAAAAAATAAAAATAAAAAAATGTTAACAGTAAATATGCCCCATTGAATAAAATAAGAATCTACAAATCCACACTGATATAAATAAATAAGTGAACAAATAAATGAGGAGAAGAAAGGCATTTTCGTATAGGAGAATGCCAACTAACAAATGTAAAAGAAATGTTGGAATTAGAAAATTCTCCATTTGGCAACTATCATAGTGATAATTGATTCGGAGAACAAATATCAAGATATGTAAATATCCCATGACCTCCTCTACTAGTGGGTGAAAGTTGCATGAGGAACAGGATATTTATATAGCCTCAAAGATTGCCCCACAAAATATTATAAAGGGAATTCTACAGCGGAGAAAACTGGCATACACTACCTTACTCAAGTGATTAACGTTAGTATCACTAGTCACAGGAAAACTAGACATTGTATCCCACCTGACCTATTAAGAGCATAACATCACTTTGGTTGCATGTTATAAGGTCATATACAAAAATCAGTTGCATTTCTATGTACTAGTAGTGAACAATTGGAAAATAAAAAAAATTTTTTTGAAAATAAAATTTTTAAATTCCATTTACAATAGCATAAAAAAAAATCTCAAAATTAACAAAGGATATTAAAGACCTATATACCGAATACTACATAACATTGCAAGAGAAAATTAAAGAAAATCTAAATAAATAGAAATACAGACATTGTGGGGCACCTGGGTGGCTCAGTTGGTTAAGAGTCTGACTCTTGATTTTGGTTCAGGTCATGATCTCAGGGTCGTGGGACTGAGCCCTGCATCGGGCTCCTCACTCAGCAGGGAGTCTGCTGGAGATTCTCTCTCCCTCTCTCTTTCTGCCCCTCCCCACCACTTTCTCTTTCTCTCTAAAATAAATAAATCTTTAAAAAAAATACAGACATTATTCATGGATTGGAAGACTTAATATTATTAAAATTATCAGTTTTCCCCAGATTGATTTATAGATTCAGTGCAATCTCAGTCAAAATGATAGTTTTTTTTTTAATAATTAAGCTGATCCTAAAATTTACACGGAAAGGCAGAGAACCTAGAATAACCGAAATAATTTTGAAAAAGATCAACTTTGGAGGACTCATCAAGGCTTTCTATAAAGCTATAGTAATCGAGACAGTGGTATTGGCATAAGAATGGTCGCATAGATCAGGAGTTAGTAAACAGTGGTATGTGGGCCAAATCTTTCTACCCATCTACCTAGCGAATAAAGTTTTACTGAAACATAGTCACACACATTCACCTACATATTGTCTATGCTTTTCATGCTGCAACAGCAAAGTTGAGTAGTTGACGAGAAACGGTATGAACCTCAAAGCCAAAAACATTTACTATCTGATTTTTTAAGAAAGAAAAAGGTTTTCAACTCCTGCTATAGATATCAATGAAACCATATAGAGTCCAGAAATAGACCTGCACTTACATGGACAGTTGATTTTCAACAGAGATAAAGGATGGTCTTTCAACAGATAGTTCTGGAGAAAAATGGGAGCTCTTTGTGAAGAAAAATGAACCTCTGTCCTTACATCACACTATGAGCCAAATTAACTTTCACTTACACTACTGAGAAGAGTGCTATGGTACTGGCATAAGGATGGATATACAGGCCAATGAAATCAAATTTAGAGTCCAGAAATAAGCCCATACATTTATTTATGGTCAGTTGATTTTGACAAGGTGCCAAAATCATTCAATGGGGAAAGAATAGTCTTTCAACAAATGGTGTTGGAACAATTGGATATCCACATGGAAAAGAATGAATTTGGACTCCTACCTCACTTTATATATAAAAATTAACTAAAAATGAACCTAAGACCTAAATGTAATTAGTTTTAGCTATTAGAAGGAACTCTTAGAAAGAAACATAGGTATAACTACACATGACCTTGGTATTAGGCAATGGTTTTTTAGTTATGATAACAAAAGCACAGACAACCAAAGAAAAAATAAATTGGACTTCAGCAAAATTTGCAACTTTTGAGTGTTAGGGACACTATTAAGAAAATGAAAAAACAACTCTCAGAATAGGAGAAAATATTTGTGAATCATCTGTAAAAAGATTTAATGTCCAGAATATATAAAGATCTCTTACCACTTGACAATAAAAGGACAACTCTACTGAAAAATGGGCAAGTGAGTTGCATAGACATTTCTCTATAGAAGACATACAAATGGCCAATAAGCACATGGAAATATGCTCATATTATTAGTCTTTAGGGCAATGCAAATCAAAACCATAATGAGATATCACCTCAGACAATAAATAACCAATGGCTATAGTTAAAAAAAATTTTTTTTGAAGATTCTATTTATTTATTTGACAGAGAGAGAGAGAGAGAGAGAGCACAAGCAGGGGGAAGGGCAGAAGGCGAGGGAGAAGCAGACTTCCTGCTGAGCAGGTAGCCCGACGTGGGATCCAGGACCCTGGGATCATGACCTGAGCCAAAGGCAGACGCTTAACCAACTGAGCCACCCAGGTGCCCCTAAAATAATTTTTTTAAAGGCAAAACAAGTATCAGTGAAAATGTGGAGATGGAACCCTCCTACTTTGCTGGTGGAAATATAAAATGGTGCAGCTGCTATGGAAAACGGTTTGGCAGTTTCTCAAAAAGTTAAACATAACCGTATAAACCAGCAATTCCACTCCTATGTATACACCTAAGAGAGTTAAAAACGTATGTTCACACAAAAACTTGTATGTAAGTGTTCATAGCAGCATTATTCAGATTAGTCCCAACCTGTAAATAACTCAGTGTCCATTAACTGATGAACAGATAAATACATTGTGCTGTATCCATACTTTTGAATACTACTCAGCAACAGAAAGAAGATATAGTAAGACATACTGATGCGCACAACAACATGGATGAATCGCCAAAACATTATGCTAATTGAAAGAAGTCAAATACAAAAGACTACATGCTCAACTCAAAAAGGATCTTAGGTCTAACTAAAATGTAAAACTATAGAACTCTTAGAGGAAAAGAAGGGAGAAAATCTTCATGACTGGGGTTTACCTGGGTTTAGGCAGAAAATTCTTAGGTGTAACACCAAAAGCATGATCCATAAAAGAAAAAATTGGTAAATGAACTTCTCCAAAATTTAAAACTTTTACTCTGTAAAAGACATTTTTTAAAGGATGAAAAGACAAGCCATCGCCTGGAAGAAAATATTTGCAAATCACATATGCAGCAAAGGACTTATATGCAGAATGTATACAAAAACTCTAAGAACTCAATAGTTAAAAAAAACTTTTTTAAATGGGCACATGACTTGATACTTCACCAAAGAGGACACACAGATGGCGAATAAGCACATGAAAAGACATTCAGTGTCATTAACCACTGGGGTAATGCAAATGAAACTCACAATGAGATACCACTACACACCTCTTAGAATGGCTAAAATAAAATATACTGACAATAACATGTGCTGTCAAGGATATAGAGCAACCGGGACTCACACACTGTTGCAAATGTAAAATGGTACAGTCACTCTAGAAGTGGTTTCTTATAACCATAAACTTACCATATAACCCAGCATCCTAGATAACCTAGAATAACCGAAGAAGCAAGTATAGCCCGACTCTGAGAGAAATGAAATTTACTCTGGAGAAATGAAAGCTTATGCTCACATAAAACTATACACAAATGTTTATATCAACTCTATCCATAATCTTGAATAACTAGAAACTACCCAAAGGATTAACAAACAGTGGTGTATCTATGCAATGGTCTTACTACTCAGCCATAAAAAGGAGTGAACTATTGATCCATGCACCACTTTGGATGAATCTCAAAGACATTGCACTGAGTGGAAAGCCAGTCTCAAAAGGTTACATACTATATGATTCCATTTATGTGATGTCTTAGTCCATTCTGGCTGCAGTAACAAAATTACCACAGATTGGGTCAATAAACGTTTATTTCTCATAGTTCTGGAGGCTAGAAGTGTAAGATCCAAGTTGTTGGCAGATTTGGTGTTTGGTGAGAGCTTGTCTCTTGGTTCATAGATCGCTGTCTTGCTGTGTCCTCAATGTGACAGAAGGGCCTAGGGAGCTCTCTGGGGTCTCTTGTATAAGAGCACTAATCCCATTCACGAGGGCTCTGCTCTCATGCCCTAATCACCTACCAAAGGCTCCACGTCCACATACCATCTCACTGGGAGTTAAGATTTCAACATATGACTTTTGGGGGAACATAAACATTCAGTCTTAGCATGTGATATTCTTGAAAAAACATAACTATAGTAACAGCAAACCGATAGGTAGTTGCCAAGGTTTATTTATGGGAGGGTGAGCTAGAAAGCAGTAGGTTCAGGACAGGAAGGTTATTGGGGCAATGTGCCTGTGCTGTATCCTGATTGTAGTGGTGGTTGCACAGATCTATACATGGGTTGAAATGTATAGAACTATATACCATATAAATAGTTTTACCGTATGGTAATAAATAAAATGAAAAGTTTTAGCGGGGCCTGTAATGGGGTTGTGATGAGGACTAGCCATAAAGCACCTACCACCCGGCACACAGTAAACATTCAATATATTGTTGAATATAATAATATATTATTAATGTTTCAAGTTAGTGGGTTCCCCCCAACACCTGCCTTAAAACTCACTTAACTATAGTAGAGACGCAAGCAGTAAAAGGGATGCGCGACGAAGGGGAAACGTAGTTACTGATAGTGTGTAATGAGCACCGAGGGAGCGGAGCGAGGGAGATACCCCAGGAAGAGGGACCCGGAGGGTAAGGCTGGGGGCCAAGCCTGCCAAGCTCCTTCAGGCCAGATGACACCCCAGACTGACACTTACCAAGTGCTGTTTCTCTACTGTGACAGTTTGCTGGGATGGAGTCGGGCTATGCTTGCTTCTGTGGAAACAATCCTGATTACTGGAAGTACGGGGAGGCAGCCAGCACCGAATGCAACAGTGTCTGCTTCGGGGATCACACCCAGCCCTGTGGTGGTGACGGCAGGATCATCCTCTTTGACAGTGAGTATGCCCTGGGCCTGTTACTGCCCAAGACACAGGAACGCTGTGCCAGAGAAACAACCTGACCAGCCTTCCTGTCTTTCATTCATTCATTCACTCCTTCATTCATGTGGCATACTTATTAAGCACCTCCTGCAGGCCAGGTCCTGACCAGATCCTGGGGATACAACACTGACCAAGAAGACTCAGCCCCTGTCCTCTAGAAGGAAGGACAGACATTTAACAAGTAATTAATTACGGTTGTGCCATGTGCTCTGAAGAGATGAGGCCTGTCACAGGACACTTAGGCAACCTAAAAAAGATGACCTTTGCAACTTAATACAGACACTGGTATGGCTGTTCAGTATTAGCCTTAAGATCCTGTTGTTTTGTTTGATTTCCAAGCCCTTTAATGTTTTCCTTGGCATTTGGTGTTGCAGCACTGTTGCAGCTGAGAAGAGACCATACGCTTCGAGTTGTCTTTCCAGGCCTGATACTGAGTGTGCCCTGACCAGCCACCTCTCTGACCCACCACATCTGTGAGATGCTGGCTAGGGCAGGGTGCGCTATGGATGGGATATGGATCTGGGGCCGTGACCTCTCCCATACCTTGTTCTAACCACTGGCCCACCTGATCCCTCCTCACAACCACCCCCCCCACACACACATCCCCTCAGTGGTAGTAAGACTTTGTGAGAGCCATAGTACCAATGTAGCACCCAATTTTGTTAGAAATGGTAGAAAGTAGATTGTTACAAGTGAGACAGACAAAAGGAAAGACTTGAGGTTACTAAAATATACTATAGAGTCCATAGGTCTTTGTTAGTCATTAGGGTAGAGTAGATTTACTCTTGACATATCAACCTGATCGAGTGGATCAGTTTCAAGCAGAAATGTCATATGCTGTATTGGTTTCCTAGGGCTGCCATAACAAGTGATCACAACCCGGGAGCATTAAAACAACAGAAATTTATTCTGTCGTAGTTTGGGAGTCTAGAAGTTCAAAATCGAGGTGTTGTCAGGGCCATGCTCCTCCTGAAGCCTCGGGGAAGAATCCTTTGCTCTTCCGAGCTTCTGGCCGTTGCTGGCCGTCCTTGGCATTCCTTGGCTTGTAGCTGCATCACTGCGATCTCGGCCTCCTCCTTCACATGGCCATCGTCCCTCGGTCCCTCTGTGCCTCTGTGTCTCTCTGTATCTCCTTATAAGGACACTAGTCATTGGATTTAGGGCCCACTCTCATCTAGTATGGCCTCACTTAACTTGATTACATCTGTAAAGACCCTATTTCCAAATAAGATCACATTCACAGCTACCAGGCATGGAACATGTCTTCTTTGGAGGACACAATTCAGCTACTGTATAGGGTGACTATAAAGTCATTCCAGGTTTATAGCCGAGCCTTTCGCAGGTTATGGCTTGGACGTCATCAGAAGTGTGTGTTTGGGCAGAGGACAGGAGAAGGATTGGCAAGCAGAACTCAGGTGGTCAACTGTTGGTCCTTTTAATTGAGTGTGCTCGCTGAAGACTGCCACTGGGTCCCTATACGTCCCATTATGTCAAGACACATACTCAGGTGAATACCTCTGTTAAAGCTAAAGCTTGAAACTTGCCTAACGTTTAAGAATTGTTGGCAAGTAATACGCCCTGCACTTCTATTTAAGTTTTCACTTCCGAAGTCTATTATTATAAGATCCTCTGCCTTGACACCCCAGCCCAGGAGTGTATGTTTACGGAGCTTACAAATTGCCTGAGTACTCCTAAGTGAAGAAAAGAAAGGAAATAAACATTGAGTACCTAGTGTGTATTAAGGCTTTTACATAAAATATCAATCTATACAAATTATATTATTACTCTCATTTTACAGAAGAGTGTCCTAGCACATGATAAATATCTGGCCAGGGCTCACACAGCCAACAAGCAATGGGATTAGACGGTAAAGAAAAAAAAAGTAGGGTGTGTGGGTTCACTACCTGTTTTTCTACTTTAAACAGAACATAGTGTTAATTTTTTTTTTACTGGAAAATAGATATTGGTGAACATATGGAGAAATTGGATCCCTCATGCATTGCTAGTGGAAATGTTAAATGGTACAGCTGCTCTGGAAAACATTCTGGCAGTTTCTCCAATGTGAAGCGGAATTACCTTATGACCTGGCAGTTCCACTCCTAGATATATACCCTGGAGAGTTGAAAACATATGTTCACACAAAAACTTGTACAGGAACATTCACAGCAACACTGTTCACAATAGCCCCAAAAGTGGCACCAACCCAAATGTCCGTCAACCAAAGAATGGGTTGACAAAATGTGTTATAGCCATACAATGGAGTATTATTCAGCCATAAAAAGGAACAAAATACTGATGCACGCTACAACATGGATGAACCTTGAAAACATGATGCTAAGTGATAGAAACCAGACACGTCAGGCCATGTATTTTATGATTCCGTGTAGAGGAAATGTCCAGAATAGGCAAATCCATAGAGACAGAAAACAGATTAATGGTTGCCAAGGGCTGAGGGAAGGAGAGGGTATGGGTTTTCTTGTTGGGGTGATAAAAATGTGCTGGGATCAGATGTCAGTGGTTAGAACACATTAGAATATAACAGATACCACTGAACTGTACCCTTTAAAATTGTTAAAATGGTGGATTTTATATCTGTTAAAAAATAGAATACTTTTGGGCGCCTGGGTGGCTCAGTTGCTTAAGCGACTGCCTTCAGCTCAGGTCATGATCCTGGAGTCCCGGGATCGAGTCCCGCATCGGGCTCCCTGCTCAGCAGGGAGTCTGCTTCTCCCCCTGACCCTCTTCCCTCTCGTGCTCTCTATCTCTCATTCTCCCTCTCTCAAATAAATAAATAAAATCTTTAAAAAAAATAGAATACTTTTAAAAGATAATCATTTAGCACATTTTTATTGAGTGTCTGCTGTGTGGCAGATAAAATGACGTTTTATTTAGTGCAGTGCCTATGCTGGAGGTGTTAGATGGAAATAATTTGCTTTAAAGTCAGTCCTGTACCAAGCATCATCTTTGGTACTGGAAATAGATCTAGGAGAGAGTACCAGGCCTCACACAAAGGTGCAGCGAGGTGAATTAATTATAATGAAATAACTGCTGTCCGTTGACCACTTGGTGTGTGCTATAGCCTGGATGCCAGGTGCTTTTGTTTATTTTATGCTATTTAACAACAGCCCTGTGCATAAGAAAACTGTGTGTGGATCAAAAGAGAAAATAATTTGCCCAAGTGAAAAAGAGCCAAATCCAGAACTCAAACCCAGGTTTGCCACAATTTTTATTTTTCTGTTTTCAGCAACCAGAATCCCTTTTATTAAGAATAATAAGACAGGTCATGATAAAGGGTCCAGTTTAATGCTCTAAGAGCATGTAAACAGGGTGGGCCCAGTGGCTCTGATTATTATCAAACCGGCCCCTTCTGCAGCCATCCGGAAGCTGTCCTTTCTGGCTTCCATTCCTTCAGGAACTGAGGAGATTGGCATTCGAAGAAGCTCCAGTCTCCAGAGGCCCTGGTGTGTGTTGACTGGCAGAGGCCCCTGATAGTAGCCTGCTCCAGTAACCCCCACCCCACAGCTCTGCAAAGAAAGGTACAAAGTGCAGCCCTATAGAAATCATCTGTGAGGTTTCCCTTCTAGAGGGGAAAATTATCTAAATAGCATAAGTACTGCCCCGTGGAAGTCTTTATGATCCATTGGATAAAGCCGAGCATTTTGCAGATGGTGACTACAGACTGTCCCATAATTTGGGGGGACAAAGATGTGTCTTTGAAGAGACTGGAAAAGTTAGATGGTGAGAAAGGGACCAGGTGATGGTTTCCCAGAATATCAGGCTCTGCTACCAGTGTGGCTGGAACCTGGGTCCCAGTCAGGATGTCAGTGAGTTCCTCCTGTTCTCTGCTCCTTGCAGAACGGTGCGTCAGGCTCCTCAGCTCTAGTGGTTCTCAGGCTGCGTTTGCACCTCCGCAGAGAGATTAGGGAGGCAGCCGTCTGCTCAGTCATCATTGCCACGTCAAGTAATTTGTCATAGGCCATATGGCTGATTTTCCAGCAAGCTCTTGTGAGCTCCAGGAGGATGTGAAGTAGGCCGTGTACTGTGTATAAATGCAGCACTGACAGAAGCTTCAGAGCATCTGCTGCCCCAGAATTTAATTTATTGAATTAACGGAACCAAATAAAAGATCAGAGAGGCTGGAGCCAATAGTAGGTTACAGAGACTGCCCAGGCTGGCCTCTTGGGCCCCTTTCAGCGTCTAGGCACTGAAAGAAGTGAGTTGTGTGGATTGGTCCTTACTCTGTAACATTAGTTGAGCAAATATATTTTTTAGAACATTGTGCTATTTACTTTCCATGCATTCCTTCCCTTAATTATAATACCGTGAAGCAGGTACTGTTATCCTTATTTGAGGAGAAAACCGAGGCTCATAAAGGTTCAGTAGCTTGCCCAAGGCCCCACAGATGAAGATCCTTCCCTCATGGGACTTACAGTTCAGTGGGAAAAGAAGAGATTAATGGTAAAAAATATTGAGGGCTGAAAGTCCAATAGGATCTGACCTCTAGGATTGCATTAGTAATTATTATACTTCATAGACACCCAGATGCTATCAGTGATGAGAGGCAATATCATTGTACATATCACTGAGGAAAAAAATACTTCCAACTAAATAATAACATGCATTGATGGACAGACACATTCTAGTCTGAAAGATTAAAATGTTTCCCTTAAAACTGATGAAATATGGTAATACTCTTCTCCTTTTCTGGGTGCCAGTCTAGTGGAGTCTGATTCATGGCTGGGACCCATTTGGTTAAGGTTTGTTTCCTGAGACATGCCAGTATCGTTCACGTCTAGAAACAGAGCACTCAGCTGCATCTGGGGGAGACTGGCTGTTCCTGCTGATGCCTGACGTCTGTTCCTGAAGAAACTGACTTAGCTAATATTGAGGCGGGACAGAGGTGCTGAATCAAAGAAGGCAGGACACTGGCTTTCTGCCACCGGAGGTTTTACCCAGGGCTACTTCAGGGTCCCCACCTGCCCAGGTTATATGTGGCCAGCCCTTCAAAAAATAAGATCTTGCATATATTCCTAAATTTCAAGTTTCCTGTTGAATTATCACTGAATTTTAACAATCTGTCATACATGTCATATGTTTGGTCTCGGAATTGCTGAACTGAATCTTCTGTCTGCATGGCACACATCTGGAAATCGAAAGTTCTAAGTTGAGGATCTGCCTTTGCTATTGAAATAATCAGTTTAACCTGAACACTTGATTCTTTTTTTGTTTTGTTTTGTTTTGTTTTCTTTAAATTTTTTATTGTTATGTTAATCACCATACATTACATCATAGTTTGTGATGTACTGTTCCATGATTCATTGTTTGTGCATAACACCCAGTGCTCCACGCAGAATGTGCCCTCTTTAATACCCATCCCCAGGCTAACCCATCCCTCCACCCCCTCCCCTCTAGAACCCTCAGTTTGTTTTTCAGAATCCATCGTCTCTCATGGTTCGTCTCCCCCTCCGATTTACCCCCCTTCATTCTTCCCCTCCTGCTATCTTCTTTTTTTTTTCTTAACATATATTGCATTATTTGTTTCAGAGGTACAGATCTGTGATTCAACAGTCTTGCACAATTCACAGCACTCACCATAGCACATACCCTCCCCAGTGTCTGTCACCCAGCCACCCCATCCCTCCCACCCCCACTCCAGCAACCCTCAGTTTGTTTCCTGAGATTAAGAATTCCTCATATCAGTGAGGTCATATGATACATGTCTTTCTCTGATTGACTTATTTCACTCAGCATAACACCCTCCAGTTCTATCCACGTCGTTGCAAATAGCAAGATCTCATTCCTTTTGATGGCTGCATAACATTCCATTGTGTATATATACCACATCTTCTTTATCCATCCATCTGTCGATGGACATCTTGGCTCTTTCCACAGTTTGGCTATTGTGGACATTGCTGCTATAAACATTGGGGTGCACGTACCCCTTCGGATCCCTACATTTGTATCTTTGGGGTAAATACCCAGTAGTGAACTCTTGATTCTTTACAAATAATAAGAATAGTATAGTGGGGACTTAGTCATTAAGCATCTGCCTTCAGCTCAGGTCATGATCCCAGGGTCCTGGGATCGAGCCCCGCATCAGGTTCCCTGCTCCTCGGGAAGCCTGCTTCTCCCTCTCCCACTCCCCCTGCTTGTGTTCCCTCTCTCTGTCAAATAAATAAATAAATAATCTTTAAAAAAAAAAGAATAGTATAGCTAATACTTACTGAGCTTACACTATGTTCCAGATCCTATCCTAAACACTTTACATAGATTAACTTCTTTTAATTTTTGTAAAATCCCATAAGGGAGAAACTATTATTAATTTCATTTTATGGATGAGGAAACTGAGGTATACTGAAATTATCTTGTTCAAATTCATAGTTAGGAAGGGGGGAAGTCAGGATGATTACCTAGGGAATCTTTCTCTGTAGCTTTCCTTTTTGAAAAATTTAGTTTTATCACGGTCTAATTTAGATAAAGTAAAAAATCACCCTGCTATTTGAACAGTTCGACAAGATTTGACAAATGCATACACAGTCAAGATATAGAACATTTTCATCACCTCAAAAAGATCTCTTGTCCCCTCTGTAGTCAGTTCTCTCTCTGCCCCCAGCCCTTAGCAACCACTAATCTGTATAGTTTTGTCTTTTGAGGAATGTCATATAAATGGAATCATATAGTACTTAACCATTTGTTTCTGGCTCCTTTCACTTTGTGTAATGCTTTTGAGATTCACCCATGATTGCTTCCACAGCTCCTTTTTTGTGCTAAAAGCATGTCTTTGTACAAATATATCACAATTTATTCATCCATTTATCCATTGATAAACATTGGTCTGTCTATGATAAAGATGCTCCGAAGCTGCCCTTAACCTGTATTCACAGGTGTTTGCATGAACGTGTGCTTTCATTTATCCTGAGTAAATACCTAAGAATCGGATTTCAGGGTCATACACTAAGTGCGTATTTGGCATCACAACACACTGTCAACTGTTTTCCAAAGTGGCTACCCCATTTTGCATTCTGACAGACTTCCAGTTGCTCTGCATCCTCTCCTGCCCTTTGTATGGCCTTTTTAGTCTTAGCCATTCTAGCAGGTGCATGGTGGTAACTCATGGTGGTTTTAATTTGCATTTCCATAATTACCAGTGATGTTGAACATCTTTTCATGTTCTTATTGCTATCTTCTCTCAGCTTTTGTTTGAGAAAGCCTTATTTCACCTTCATCGTAGAAAAATGTTTTTCCCGGATATTGAATTCTATGCCAAAAGTTTTTTTTTTTCTCTCTCAGTATCTCAGAAATGCTCCTTTGTCTTATGGCTTGCACAGTTTCTAGAGATATCTGCTCTTTGTTCCCTGTATATCATCTCCCTTCTTTTTTTTTTTAAAGATTTTATTTATTTATTTGACAGAGAGCGTGAGAGAGGGAACACAAGCAGGGGGAGAGGGAGAGGGAGAGGGAGAAACAGGCTTCCCAGCGAGGAGGGAGCCCAATGCGGGGCTCGATCCCAGAACCCTGGGATCATGACCTGAGCCGAAGGCAGACGCTTAATGACTGAGCCACCCAGGCGCCCCTCATCTTTTCCCTTCTGCCTGCTTTCAGGATTTCATGTTTATTTTTGGTTTTCAGCATTTGACTATGATGTGTCTAGGTGTGTTTTTTGTTTGTTTTGTTTGCTTTTTAATTTTTGTTTTTAAATTTATTTGCTTACTATTTGCTGATATTCTTAGATCACCTATCATTGACTTGAGAGCATTCTTAGCCATTGTCTCTTCAAATATTTCTTCTGCCCCCTACTCTTTTTCTTCTCTTTCTGGAACTCCGATTGTTAGATCATTTGATGTTGTCCCACAGCTACTGGATGATCTGTTCTGTTTTTAGTTTTTTTTTTTTCCCTGCTTCTTTTTTTTCCCTCTTTGCTTCATTTTAGATGATTTCTATTGACCTATTTTCAAATTTATTGACTCTTTCCTTAGCTGTGTGTAGTCTGTTTATGAGCCCATCAAAGAAATTCTTCACCTCTGATATTGTTTTATTTCTAACATTTACATTTGACTCTTAACTTTACATGTCTCTGTTGGAATTTCTAATCTGTTCAGGCATGTTGTCCATCTTTTCCAGTAGATCTTTACAGTGTTAATCATGTGGCCCCTGTCTAATAGCTCTAACATCTCCATCATTATTGAGTCTGATCCTACAGATTGTCTTATCGCTTGACGACGAGTCCCCTTTTTTTTTGCTGCTTCTTTCCTTCCTTACTTGCATGTTTTATGTGTGTGTTATAATGTTTTGTTGACTGCCATACACTGTGTGTAGAAGAACAGTGCAGACTGAGTAAATAGAATTTACACCTGGAAATGGGCAGGACTGTTTAGTGTGGGGACTGAGCCATTATATCAGATGAGCTGGGTTTGGGTATTGTTTCTGTTTTTACCCTCGGTGCACACCAGGCTTCAAGTTCTTCCAGCAATAGGCTGCTGTTACCTTGTGCTTGGTGTGGAGCCTGGGATACCAGTGGGTTTTTTTGTTTTTTTCCAGTGTTTCTATTCCACCTTTAGCTTTGAGTAGTTCCTATGTGCCTTTGCCAAAGAAGGGATCTTTCTCTGCACTCCTTCCCCTCCCTCAATGGTAGACTACTATTGCTTGTTCCTTGGTGCTGTGCTCCTGGTGAGCTGAGGGGGGGTTCTTGGGCCTCCTGCCTCATCCTCAGTCTTAAACAGGACATTACTGGGCCTCAGAGGTAGGGCCTTTTCAGCATTCCCACACACCCCCTCCCTCGCCAGCAGTCAAACCCTGCCTTGTATCTGTGGTGGCTCTCGGGAAGAAGAGAATTTCCTGCCCCTCCCTCGGGGGAAGCAGACCTCTGCTTTGCATTGGTGCAGGATCTGGGGGCTCAAGGCAACCAGGGGCTGATGGCTTTTGCCTCTGCTTTTCCCTTGGAAACAGTGGATCTGCCTGGTTACTTTGGCAGGAAGGAGAGAGTCTCCCGCTCCCTCCACAGAGGCAAACAGATTTTGCTTCTACCCCTCCAGTGGCTCTGGGAGCAAGAGGGTTTGCTGCTCCTCCCACAGCCACTTGAGGCTTTTACCTCTTTTGGGAGGAAGGTCCAGGAAGCGGTCAGTGTTTCACACCTGTCCCCCAATAGCCGTGGGGGCGTCCTGTATGAGTGCCACCCAGGGGGACTCTTTGCAGTCAAATGCTCTACACTGAGCTCTGCCCCGCCCAGGGGGACTCTTTGGGCTCCTTCCCTATCCCAGTCATTCTTGTGGGCCCTGGGTGGAGGTCTGCACAGAGCTGCTTGCAGGTGAGTGTGCCTGTTGTGCCTGGGGCCCCTGCTCATTCTAGACTGAGAGGCTAGCCCATGCTCGACCTCTTAGCTCCTTTCTTCTGCCTTGCTTTTTTGGTGGCCCCCTCTTCCTCTCATGCTCTATTAAAGATGAAACACTTTGTGCGGCCTGACTCTCCTCAGAGGGGCTTCTTACTTTTTAGAGTTAAATTCTCTTGGTTGTCTTGACACTTCAGCCTTCTGAAGGGTTGAAGAAGAGTTTTGAGCTTCTTGTTCAGATAGAAGCAGCATTCTCTTACTGCCTTCTACAAACCGAAAAGAAGCTTTTAAATCCCAGTCCCTCTCAAGGACTTTCATTTCCAGGATCTTGTTTACACCTCACTGATGAGGATACAGTGAAGTGGTTGTATCCCCTTCCTAGAACCCACCAATCAAAAAGGGGAGTCCAGAGAAACCAAATGTGCTTCGTGCAGAGTGATCAGTACCAAGTGTTTCCCCCTGTGCAGAGTCACTTGTGCCACGGTTTCCTGCTCGATGAGTGTGTGTGGACCCTCACATGAGCATTGCACCCCTAAGATACCGGGGGCGTCCAAGCAGCTGTAAAGCCCTTCTCTTTTTACGGCTTTACCTCATCAAGTGTCTCCCTGCAAAGAGGCCCCCGTGTTTTCATGTGCTTCATCTCATCTGTCCTCACGCATTTGTGTGATACAGGAACAGGTGGTGGCCTCTCCATCCTCCAAACCAAAAGAGACAGGAGTTCTGGAAGTGAAGTGCAGCCCCTGGGATCACATAGCCCAGCTGGTCCCGAACCCAGACTCTCTGACTCCAGCCCGACCCCCATGTAGGCTGAGCCACCCTGCTGCGTGCTAATTCTAAGGTCTCCTGGGCAAAAAAAAAAAAAAAAAAGCCTCCACAGTCATTTGTTCGGGGTTTAAGCTATTCATTCTGTGATTTGATCCTGAAACATAAGACAGTCTGGTTTTGTAGACGAAAAATAATATCCCAAACTGGATCATGTTGGTTAGGAAGAGTTTTGTTTGTAACAGGTTGGAAAGCGAGCCCCAGGCTGTGCCCCAGGCTGAGGGCCAGTGTCCTTTTGTCTCCCACAGCTCTCGTTGGCGCCTGCGGAGGGAACTACTCGGCTCTGACCTCCGTGGTGTATTCCCCTGACTTTCCAGACACCTACGCCACGGGGAGGGTCTGCTACTGGACCATCCGGGTTCCAGGAGCCTCCCACATCCACTTCAGCTTCACCTTGTTTGACATCAGGGACTCTGCAGACATGGTGGAGCTGCTGGACGGCTATACCCACCGCGTCCTGGTCCGTTTCAGTGGGAGAAACCGCCCGCCTCTGTCCTTTAACGTCTCTCTGGATTTTGTCATTTTGTATTTCTTCTCCGATCGCATCAATCAGGCCCAGGGATTTGCTGTCTTATACCAAGGTAACCCTTCTCAGCCTCCTGGGGGGCCCTCCAGGCTGCACCTCGGGCTTTGCTGGGCGCACTGTGGTGACCTGCGGGCCTCGGGCAGGTCTTGATGGGGCTGCAAGGCAGGAGCTACTGACTCAACTTGTGGATTTTCCCACCTCCCATTTCATACATTTACAGAAAAGAGGCGACGCCTGTCAGTTTCGCTACTTTAGTTGTTCTGATGACAGTTGTCATGGCACGGTTGAAAGAAGAACTAAAAGGAGGAGCTGAGACTGATAGAATTAGAAGGCTTTAAAAAGGTCATCTGGCCCATCCTCCTGCCTCCTGATATCTCTGTCAATCCCAAAAGACTAGTTTCTCATCTTTCTTCGAACCCTCCTAAGGGACACCTGGCTGGCCAGGTTGGAAGAGCGAGTGACTCTTCATCTCAGGCCATGTGTTAGAGCCGCACATTAGGTGTAGAGCTTACATTAAAAAAAGAAACTTTAAAGAAGAAAACAAACAACAACAACAAAAACCCCAATATACCTTAAAAAAAAACCAACTGTCCTAAGATGGAGCCCCACTCTCTGCCCCTGTGATGTGCACACACATGTGCCAGGCACATCTCTCCGCCAGCACATGAGAAACAGGGGCATCTGAGACCTGGTCCTTGTCCCGGATGCCGAGGGCCCCGGGAAGAATTCAGTCAGCGTGTGCTACAGGAAGTCAGAGAGAGGAGGCCTTCCCGTAGGTGGGAGGGACAGTCTCGAGACCAGGTGGGATTTGGGTCAATAGATAGGAAGTAAGGAGGCATTCTGGGCAGAGGGCACCATAACAAAAGGCACAAGGAAAGCAAGCAAGCAGGCTCAGGTGTCCTCAAAGAGACCAGTCAAATGGTTAAAAGTTGACAGCCCCTTCTTCTGGCACTTTCTGGGCCAGAGCCTGACAGGTTCTGCTTTGGGGCCAGTGGGGTCAGTGGAGAAAACTGCACGCAGAAATGAATCAAAAAAACACCCTCTCTTCCTAGCCAGTGCGTCCTCCTCCGAAGTTCTCTGTTGTCTCCATCAGCTCTCCCCCCTCTTAATTTCTTTGATCTTCCAGCCGTCAAGGAAGAGACGCCTCAGGAGAGGTCCACTGCCAACCAGACGCTGGCCGAGGTGATCACAGAGCAGGCCAACCTCAGCGTCAGCGCAGCCCGGTCCTCTAAAGTCCTCTACGTCATCACCACCAGCCCCAGCCACCCACCCCAGACCGTACCAGGTAGCAGTTTCCAGACACCAGAAAAGGGGGTGGAAGCCACGGGGCTTGAGGGCAGTGTTCTTGGCAGTTAGAGAAGGAACTCTCTTCCCAGGCAGGTTGTGGGTACTGGCTCTGTGACTGTCCTGGCCTTTGAGGGACATTTTCTCATTAGCTTGTTTCCTCAGTCCTTAGGAGAAAGTGCTCACCTCCAAAGATCCAGCACGTGTGCCTTTTGCAAGTTGTGATTAATCAGCCAAGCCAGTGTTTTCCCACTTTGAGGATGTCTTTCTAGAGCTCCCAAGGTGCAGCTCCCTAAATTCACTGGCATATACAAGAGCTTCATTCATTCATTCATTCATTCATTCAAAAGACATGTAAGTGCTTCAGGGGTGTCAAGTACTATTGTAGGCACCGGACTATAGAATGAACCAAACAAACAATATCCCTGCCCTCCTGTGGCTTATAAGTGGTAAGAGAAAGACAAGAAGCAAAATAACAGGTCACATAGTGACGAGCTAGAAGAAAAGTCATGCAGGAGAGGGATAGAGAGGGCGTAATGGTCTGTGGTTGAAGCTGGCTAACTTAGCTGCATACTTCCATATTCTCTTTTCTGCCTGGGAAGACCTAGCCTAGGGGTTTTACCCTGCAGGACCCACCCTAGGAGAGTCCTTCCAATGCGTGCTCTGCGTTGCTTGTTTTTATATCCTGGTAGGATTTCACAGGTCACACGTCTCATTCCTCAGATAAGGAAACTGAGGCCCAAAGAGTTTATGTAACTCATCTGTGATTGCACAGTGATTCCAGTGGTAAAGACATCATATATACCACTCCTTCCACCTCCCAAGTGGAATGGACTTTGGACCACCCTGCCTGCTTCTCTCCAAGAGGGAGCTCTAGAGCAAGGCGAGGTGGTCAGAAGGCCTGGGGCTCCTTGCCCGCCCAGCTCTCAGCTGCGTTTGGTGGCTGCCCCCACCTGCAGGGGGCTCCTCAGCCAGACCTGCGTCTCTGAGCTGCCAGTGGTGACTTGGGGCTTCCAACAGACCTCCTTCTGAAAATGGAGCTCCAAGAGGTCCAAGAAACCCTGTCTTTTGTACTTGCAGGATGGACAGTGTATGGCCTGGCAACTCTCCTCATCCTTACAGTCACAGCCATTGTAGCAAAGATACTTCTGCACGTCACATTCAAGTGAGTATGAAAGCTGCCCAGTCTCACAAGGGAAAGACTCAGAACTCCTTTTCTACTGTGCTTCATTTGTCTGGATACAACTGTCGTATCAGAACATGAGGCCCAAGCCCTTAGTCCTAGGCAACATGAGGCAGTACGCATTCCTCATTCTCTGTAGAGTGAAATGTACAACTGGACAAATCTCACCAAGGTTTGAGGGATTGTGTTTGCTTCTGGCTCACAGATATGATTTCAAGGAGGATTGAAACAGTGTAGGCTTAAAAAACAACCATTTCCAATTTTTGATTTGTGCTGGCCCCTTAAAGAGATCTTCATGTTAGAAAGATTTCTAAGACACTACCATGCCTATTTCCTAATGCCTTCTAGAAATTGGGAAACATTCTTAGGAAGAGGATCCTAACATTTTATTAGCTATTGCTTAATAATTATTTAAAAACAATTAAGAAGCTTCATCCTTCAATTCTGACTGATATGGAAAAATGATATTTCCTTCCCTTACTTTGCCACTCGGGTTTAACAGTTCTGTCTTCCAGGAAAAGAGGCAGTTATTTATGCTCTTAATGTTTGTGTACTTCCAGTGCTCGCTTTGGCAGCACATATACTAAAATGTTTGTGTACTTCCAGAGAAAAGCTCTGATCTTTTCGAGACCCCTACTCTGTCTTTCCTATGGCTCCCAGTCCAGGCTCTCTCCGCTCCTTTTTGCCCCCAGTTTTATTGAGCTATAATTGATAGACAGGCTCTCTGTATTTCAAAGCCTTTCCTGAACACCGGTGTCTTATAAATCCACCATTTTCCTGACCTTCTCGCTTGCCCTCTGCCACAGAATTTTTAATACGTGAAATGCTGGCTCTGCCACTGCTTTGTGAAGGCTGTCCTTGCAGGCCTCTCTACACTGCACTTTACATTTTTCAGTGGAAACAGTGTCTTTTTTTAGTGTTTACTGAGCTCATCCTCGAGCTTCAGTGTATATACCTACATATTGAAGTCACAATTCACACGGCCTGGGAAAGCCTCTTAGATACAGCAAGAGAGCTGGAGGCTTTCTGTAGGGCCCAGCACCTCACCGCATACCAGGGCCCCACAGCGCATGTCTGACTCCCATGTGACATTGGGGTCCCTCCGCAGCTTCCCTGCCAAGCAGCCCCGGGGTGGGAGGCCTGCCATGGGGGGACAGGGGCACATGTTGGTAGTAAGGCAGGAGAGACTTTGGCTTTATCTTGTTTTAATCAGAGGGGCTTCCAGGTAAATATCATTTAAAGAAAGAGTTCTTCTCTAAAAAAAAATTTGAAAACTCCTCATCTTTCAGTCCAGCCCCTTGCAGATTTGAGTAACTCTTCCAGTTAGAAAGCTCTTTGTTATACTGAACTGGAAGCTGTGCCGCCTTGTTCCCATCCCACGGACACATTTCATTCCCACAATGCCCTTCAGACCTCCAGGGGCAGCTGTTAGGCCTTTCCCAAGGCCTCGCCTCACTGAATGCCCCATTTCATAGGTACAGGTATCTCAGGAGACAGAAGGTTGTTTTGGGATCTTTGTTGCACCCGACTTGAAATATTAAGTTGTTTTTGCTCAACAGATCCCATCGCGTTCCTGCTTCAGGGGACCTTAGGGATTGTCATCAACCAGGGACGTCGGGGGAAATCTGGAGCATTTTTTATAAGCCCTCTACTTCAATTTCCATCTTTAAGAAGAAACTCAAGGGTCAGAGTCAACCAGATGACCGTAATCCTCTTGTGAGTGACTAAAAGCTGCCCCCTCCGAGCCCAGGACATGAGGTCCCTCCGAGCTTGAGGCCACTGGGGGGACCCGTGGTTTCCTCTGACTGACTCTCCCTGCCTCTCTCTCGGCCTCTCTGGCAGCCTCTGCAGGAGTGCCATCCTACGGGCTGGAAAGGGACATCCTGCTGCGGGGGCAGGCCTAGCCTGGACTCCCCCCTGCTTCATCACTGCACTTAGGAGAGAGACCCAAAGTCCCAGGGTCTGGGCCCTCCCTGTGCTTCTCTCTCTCTCTCTCTCTCTCTCTCTCTCTCTCTCTCTCTCTCTCATCTAGAATGGGGGTGTCAGGACAGAGGGCCTGAGATGGCAGAGATGGTTGTGTCTGGCACTGGGCTCAGGTACCTTCTAGATGACTGTAGGGTGGTGGGTAGGTATACTATATGCTGAGTCTTCCCTTGCTTATTTTCTGTTTTGTCCACACAGATCACTTTCTCCCATTCTTTATAGTTTTAAACAGGGATGCTTCTGAGGTTCTCTTGGGGGTTGGCCTTGTCCTATATTCCTGGACATTAGCACCCCAAAGCATAAAGAGGGCCCCTGCTTTGTGCTGACTCTGGGGCTTTGCTCTCTGGGTGCTAGATGAGGATGGGCCTCCTCCAACCCGGGAGAGCCTGGGAATTGACCCCCCCCATCACATCAAGCCTGCCCCCTGCCACAACCGGGCTTCTTTCTATAGCTTCTTTCCATAACTTGGTGATCGCAGAGCAAGCCTGCAGAGTGGTCGTATAAAACATGCATTCATTTATTCACACAACAGACTTTCCAGAAAGCTTTTATAGGTGCTCAGTGACTCCTCGTTATGTGGGATCGCCTGGCCTTGCCCCTGTGCAGCCGTGGTCCTGTGGAACCTGAGCCGGGCCCCCGAGATTCTCTGACTCTCCGTTCAGAACAGGGAGTATAAATGTTGTGGCTTAGCCTTAGGCAGCTTTGGGTGAGACACAGGCACCAGCAGTCCCTCCTGCAGGCAGAGCTCATTTTAAAAGATGAAAAACCACCCCGCGGCCTGTGCGCTCTGCGGCCCCCTCTGCCCCTTAGTTAAGGGGACAGAGTGCTGTCTGGAACGGCTCAGAGGGCCCTGGTCCCTAGCCCCACACTGCCCTGCACTTCAGACAGGGAAGAGAGTCGCAGAGAGTGGCATGAGGACTGAGAGGGGGGCTTTGGGAACTGGAGACCCTCGACGACAGGCCTCCCAAGATGGAGAGGTGCAGCTGCAGTGGTTGCTGGTCGGGAGGAAGAGCCATCTCCAGCTTAGAAGTCCCTGCCATCCGAAAGTAGGCTTTGTCAACAGCAGCTGAGAAGAGCAGCCTGGGCCTCCGAAGGCCAGTCCTGGGCCTTTGTCAGAGCACGACTCTCCCAGAGGCAACCGGGCCTCGGGCCTTGGGCCTCTGGCCTCACAGGTTCCCTCTTTGGAGCACTTTGCCTACCTTCCCGAAATCCCTCAGCAACCGCCTGCTGTGGCCTTTCCTGGGGTCCTGCCATGCTGATGACCTGTGTGCGCCTGGCTGCTCCCAGAAACGCAGAGGACCATGTGGGGCCAGCGGGGAGGGGTCTGCAGGGAGAGGTGACACCCGGCATCCAGGGGAGATGCTGCACGCTGGCCAGCAGAGGGGCACAGGAGCACAGGAGTGGGGAGATGGGGCAGTGTGTCCACGGGAGGGCAGGGCGCTGCCCCAGCTACCGTGTGAGGCCTGCTGCGGGCACAGAGCTGCTCGGTGCTGCCTTCACGCTTTGATCTGGAAAGGCTGATTACCCCGGAGCAGCTGTCCACAGGCCCCTGGGTCTGGAGACACAGGCCTGTCCCACGCGACTGGAAATACACTGACATGTGCTGTCTCCCCTCGAAGCTATTCCTGGCTGTTGTGGAATCTCCTCTGAACCAAGTGTCAGGTGTGTGCAGTCACAAAGGGCCCTGTGCCCTGAATAGATCCACTCACAGCACACAGGGAATGCGGAATTTAGCCCCGGGAGGGGGTCGCCTGGCCGAGGGGCAATTGTTCAGTCACCTAGCGCTTCCTGTGGCCATTGGCCTTCGGGGCATCCCATGGGTCCACCTGCCCACCCTGCTCACCTCACACAGCCAGGGTGTTGTCTGAGTCTGCAGCTGGAGCAGCCCATTCTGAGACCCAGGAAGTGCTGGTGACGCCCCAGTGCCCTCCTTCCTGCTGGCCCTGGCACAGCCCAGTGCCACCAGGATCAACTTACTGGCCAGGGTGCGGCCTCAGGAAACCCAAACTGGCCTCCGGACAGCGCTGGGGGAGAGGCCATAAATTGTCCCAGGCCCAACCTCCATAAACACCTGGCCTCTGGTCGGAACCTGTCAGCAGCACCCCACAGAGGGTCCCCTGTGGCTAAGTAAACACCTGAGGAATAATAGTCCCAGAGGAGGTGAGGTGTGCTCCCAGGAGCACCGTAGGAGGCCTGCACTTGGTCTTTTAAGAAACCACTTTAGAGAGAAGTAAGGATTGGAGGGGCTGGAAAGCATGTCCCCGAGAAAGGACGTCACGGATCACATAGCAGATTAGGAAAGAAGAAGGGGAGGGACTTTGGGGGCCGCTGTGGCCTGCCACTTTGAAAGCATCCTGCCCAAAGCCTTTGCCCTGAGGTGACAGAGGGAACCGAGGCTGTGAGTGGTGCCTCTGGGCCTGAGTGCCCTCCTCACCCCTTCTCTGCAGGATCTAGTCCCTGCTTTCTCAGCACTGGGCCGCCAGGGAAGGGAGGGCTGCGGGCAGCTGATCTTGTTGCCTCCATGGTAAATGCCTGCAGCCAGCTGGGAACGTGGTCTTAGCTGCGTTTCACAGTGTGCTTGGCCCCTCTGGAAGCACATGGCGCCCCGTGTTCCTCCCCGAGTGCCTAATCACTTGCAGAACAGAGAAGGTGTAGGCATGAAGCCCGGGTGTCCTCCACATCCCCCTCCCTTGTCAGAACAGGGTTGAGGCCCCTCTCTGGCTGTGAGTGAGGTAACCAGGCTGCTATAACTTCTGAAGTGTGGGCTCTGGCTCAAGATTCCAATCAGCCAGAAACCCACAAAGATCAAAGCACTAGCAAGGACAGCTGTTCTGGCCCTCAGGCCAAAGCGGTGCAGCCCCACCCACTCGCCCCATTGTCAGCCCAGGAGCTGGCCTGACACCAGTGGGGCACATAGGCCATCACCAAGCCCCATGCGTCCTGGGCACTTAATCTTCACGAGCACTTAGCAGTGGATGGCCTCCGAGATCCTGTCTCCCTTGTCTGATGAGGCCATCCCGCGTCTCCCACAGAGCCCGGCCCGCTCCCCACCCCATAGCCCAGTCAGCTGCCACCTTCTTGGGTTTTGGATCTCCTGTTTGATGTTTGAGGTCTGCTTTTGTTACTACCTTGGGAACTTTTAACCTTTTGATTGTTTCCTCTGGTGTCTTTGTTTACCTTCCTCACTGTTCTACCTCCTGGCCAGGTCTCTCAGCCTAGCTGCCCTGGCATGGGGTATTTCTCAAAACTTCCAGCTGCAGCTGCCTCCCCCCTCAGGTGGGACAGCTCAGGGGTGACGATGGGGCCTCAGCCCACTGCATGCAGACCCCAGGGAAGCCCATCACACAGGCTTCTGTGTTGCCAAGTCAGACATACTCAACAAGGCAGAAGTGGGGTGTGGAGGAAAGTCTGAGGTAAATCTTCAGAAAGGATGTGTCTTCGGGAGCACATAGTGGGGGACCCTTCCCTTCCTGCACAGGGAGCTGCCGTCTTGGGGTGCACGCAGCATCAAGACCTGCCCACATCCAGACTCACCTTCCCGCAGGGATCTTGACTTTGGATGACAAGGCTTTATTTGTAAATATGCTCTTAATATGCAACTTTGAGAATAAAATAGAAACATCATGTATTTTAAAATATAAGATGAAGTGTGACGCACTGTATACAATTTAATATATATTTTTAGGATTTTGTTATTTAAGAAAATGGTTAATGTAATGGTACTTAACTTTTACAAAAGAGAGAAAAATGTTATTTTTACTGTCTGGAGAAAATAAATATTCTCACTGTTGTAGAAACAGCGACGGGCCTTAGCATGTCGTTTTTATGGGGGCGCTCGCAACGAGGGGGTGTCGCGTGCTGGCAGACTATGCGCTCTTCTGAAGTCCCTGCAAATGCCAGGCCTCACTGTTTGCTCAGTTTTTCCTGTTAGTGCCCCCAGCTTTCCTCAGGTCGCCTCACAGCTTTGACCCACGGTGGATCTTCAGCAGCAGGTCAGATCTGAGCCCTTGGAATTCCAAGTGAACACCTTGGAACCTGGGGCGGGTCATGGGAAGAGGAAAGGGCTTTGTGCTCAGAAAGACCTAGGTTTGAGTTGAGCTTGAGTGGGTCAGCCCACTTCTCAGCCGCAGCTTCCCCTCCTGTAAAATGGCATTGTGTCTATGCCTCAAAAGGTTATGAGGATTAGGTGAGAAACGTATCTAAAGTGCTTGCGTCATTATTATCCCAGGTGGATTTCTTCTTGCCGTTCAGGGCAGCCCGTTCTTCCCCACCCCCTCCTTGGCTCCTGCCAGGTGCCGCACACACCCTAACAACCATCTGGTGGGTACCGTCGCCCCTGTCTCGCCGATGAGGAGACAGGCTCAGAGGGGAGCTGGAAGTAGTAGTTGGGAGCACAGACCTGGAGCCGGCCTGCTGGGACTCAGCTCCCACTATTCATTCGCCGAGGCCAGGGAGTGTAAAACAGGCAGCCTTTGAAGGGTTTTGGTGGAGGAGTGACATCAGATTCCCAGTTTAGAACGATTTCCTACTTGAGTTAGGAAAAACAGTTGGAGTGCGGTAAGGCCAAGGGGGAGGAGGCGAATCAGGAGGCCGGGAGATGCACAGGTCCAGCGAGAGATGCAGAGGGCCTGGCTGTGGAGGGAGGGGAGGCCCCAAGTGAGAGCACACCACAGCCATTGGCCAGGGCCTTGGGCTCACACCCCAGCCCCACCACTTACCATATGACCTTGAGCGAGTGACCCAGCCCTGTGCCTACTTTCTCATCTGTCAGCCGGGGACAATTACTGTATGTACCTCATAGAATTGGGATGAGGTACCTGTAGTATATTTTCAGAAAACGGCAGCTGTTCTTTGTTCTAGAATGAAGGGGCGGGGGGGTGGGGGGGCTGGTTAAGAACAAAGATGATGCCCAAGGATTCTGACTGGGGGCTGAGGGGAGAAGAGAAGGTTCAGTTTTTGAGGTAAAGATTGTGGATGGCACCAGTTGTGAGAGAAAACATGCTGAGTTCTGTCTGTCGAGTGAGGGCCCTGTGGGACACCAAGGCAGCCTGAGACCCACAGAGGGTCAGGCCCAGGGAGCAAAGTCCATGGAAACGTGGGCACAGATGACATCCTGGGGTGTGTGTGAGGCCATTCTGGAAGGCTGCTGAGGACAGTACCTCGGGACACACTCAGGCAGGTGAGGAGGAGCATGAGCCAGTCCTGGGGTCAGTGGCAGCCCCAGACGCCAGGCTTCTAACCTGAGTGGTGCAGGCACACACTCACACTGCCAGTTCTAGGAGCCCCAGTTCCAAATGCTCAGGAGGTGATTTGCCAGGTAAGGCCCCTGCCCCAGCCAGTCATGGCTAGGAGGAGAGGAGGCACAGGCCAGTCCAACACAAGAACATCACACAGACGTGTCTCTCAAAACATGCCTGGATCACTTGCCTCGGAATCCCTGATGTGCTTGTTCAAAATTCAGAGAGACGCGGACACTGGGCCCCACCCGAGACCTGCTGAGTCAGAATCCCTGGGAAGCTTCCTGAATGATGCCAGTGCTCACTGAAGTTTGACAGCCATTTTAATCTGAGAAGCTGGGTCAGTAGTCACCTCCTCCTTTGGGAAGCGAACTGCCCACACACAGACAGCTGTGCAAGTTCCAGTGGCTGCCTCCTTTGCCACAGGCAGCATATTGGTTATTCAAGTGCAAAGTCTATCGCTCAGGACAGAGAGGGGCAGGGGATGCAAGGCACGGCCCAGCAGGTATTCCAGATCCTTCTCCAGAAGGCACATTACCCCGACACGGAGCCCGAGCCCTCCTTTCCTGCCGTCCCCCCCACCCCCCGCTGGTGTGGGCCTGCACCGCCAGCAGCCAGCCTGGACACTGCCACGGCTGTCACAATCCGAGGTCTCCAGAAAGGCCAGCTTCACTTGAGTGTTTATCTTCTCTCTGTTCCTGGAAGCTCTTTCCTGAAGGAAAATATTTTTGATGGCGGGTGGCAAACAAATGGGGTGGCCTTGCTGGTGAATTTCTTAGAGACCGATCAGCCTGTGCCACAAAAATGGAGGCAGCCGGAGTGTGCAACTGTCCTGCCTAGAGCAGGACCATCCGAGTGGGCTTTGGGGACAAGCGACCGGGCCCTCATCCCGTCGTTCTTCTGAACCTGAGAGACATGGACACTGGATGACCCGCCCACCGGGAGCCAGCACCAGGGCGGCACCAGGGCGGCATCAGCCTCCTCCTTTGTCAGGCAATCAAAGGCCTTTCTTCCTGCGGAGACGAAATGGGCTGGACAAGAGTGACCTTGTCTCCCAGCTTGGAAGTCACATGATCGTCTCCTCTCCCCACTGGGCTGTGTGTGCCTGAAACTGCAGACAGTCTCTGGGACTCAGAACTGGGAAGCTTTTGTTCCTCTGTGGCAGGGTCGGGTCCCCATGGGGGATTGTTTGTGCTTGGCTGAAAGGGACACTTTGGGGATAGAATATTTCAACCTCAAGAAGCAGCAACATTTGCTTGTAGCTGGAAATCCTCATTTCTGGTCTCCAGCTGTTGTCTGGAGCCACCAGGCCCCAGCAGAATGGAACTCTGCCTGGCAACGGGGGGCAGGCGGCACCAGGCTGGGCTGGCTGGGGACCAGCCCGTGTCCAGGAGGCCCGTCTCCAGGACAGCCCGGCAGGCAGCAAGGATGCCGGTGGCCCTCCTCCCGAAGGCGGTCACCAGGTTCCGGAATCAACCTGCTAGTGGTGGAAGCCTGGGCCAGGGAAGGGCTCCACAGAGAAGCATTTTAGGAGGAAAGCAGATGCAAGCTTCATGTCCAGAGTAACTCCTCAGGGGAAAATCAGAAAGGACTGAAACAGCCAAGGCTTTTGCAACTGAGGAGCTTCAGATTTCACGAATTTCACTCTTAGGAATGTTTACCATTGTACCCGTTCAAATGAGGCCACCAAACTTTTAAAAACTTAATAGGGGTCTGCTACTCTGCACATTGGTGGCGTGAATCCATCCAATGAACATGCCTTAGCTGCCAGCACCAAACATAAACTCGGATCAAGAGCACTCAAGGGGTATTTCATCCTCCTATTTGGCCCAATATGGGGCAGCTTTTTGATGGGTCTGGGGTAGGGAAAGAGCTTTTCAAGGTGCAATGATAAGAATAATGATGATGGGGCGCCTGGGTGGCTCAGTCGTTAAGCGTCTGCCTTCGGCTCAGGTCATGGTCTCAGGGTCCTGGGATCGAGTCCCACATCGGGCACCTTGCTCTGCAGGAGGCCTGCTTCTCCCTCTCCCACTCCCCCTGCTTGTGTTCCTGCTCTCGCTGTCTCTCTCTCTGTCAAATAAATAAATAAAATCTTTAAAAAAAAAAAAAAAAGAATAATGATGATGGTGATGATCATAATAATAATAGCCAGACACTGTGCCTAGCACTTGGCAGACAAGACGGAATTCATCTTTGGGACAACCCAGCCTGTGAACCAGAAGGGGCTCAACCCAGTGGATGGCAGAGCCAGGACTCAGCCCACGTCTGCTGGCTCCGAAGCCAGGGCACCTTACTCCTGGTGGCACCACACACCTCTTCCACCCAGGCAGGGGCATGGGCTCTGAGGGAGGCCCCACGGCCCCCAAGTATCTCCCCATCGTGAGTGTCACCTCCAGACAGCCCAAGGACAGTACAGATCAGTTTGTCTGGAGTGGGGAAGGCAGCAGACCTACACTTCTTTACCTTTTTGAGGACACAGACCCCTTTGAGAATCAGATGAATGTTATCAAGCCCCTTCTCCCCGCCAAAGACCTGCACCTACAAAAAATCTGCATAGAAATTCTGGAGATTCCAGGGACACCCCCCCTCCCACCCTGAGAAACCCTTCCATGGACTTTAGGTTTAGAATTTCTCCCTTAAGCCATAAGCAAGGTTACCTAAAAGTTAAAATTAGACCAAAAAAGGACAGACAACAAGAGTAATAATATAACCATGGATACGCTTTCCTGATCACTTACTAAGTGTCCAGCAACTTTTTCTGCTAAATAATCACTACTTTAGGCTTTGCAGGCCACAGGGGCTCTGGACTCTGACACAACTACTCAACTCTGCACTGGTTAGGAGGCATCTGCTTGCCAGAAGCACCGCCCATCTGCTGGGACCCTCAAGGATCCCATCAAGGCCCAGCCTGGAGCCGTCCACACAGTTCCGAGAGGGGTGGGGGATCGGTGGGAGGGTGGGGAAGGGTCACCGAGGCCCACAAGTAAGCAGCCTTGTGTTCTGATAAAACCTAATTTATGGACACGAAACTTGCATTATATATAACTTTCACATGTCACCAAATACTCTTCTTTTAATTTTCCCCCCCAAATTAAAAAACATAAAAGCCAGTCTTAGCTTGGGGGCCCTACAAAACAGGTGGCGAGCCCACAGGCTGTAATTTGCTGCTCCCTGCACTATGCTGAGCGCTCTTCATGCATCTGATTTCATGCTCACGACTGTATGGATTAGGCACTGTTATTGCCCACCTTTGTCACATGAGGCCACTTGAGGCTCAGGGAGGTTAAATAGCTCCCTTTTTTTTTTTTTAAAGATTTTATTTATTTATCTGACAGATAGAGAGACAGTGAGAGGGAACACAAGCAGGGGGAGTGGGAGAGGGAGAAGCAGGCTTCCCGCTGAGCAGGGAGCCCGATGCGGGGCTCGATCCCAGGACTCTGGGATCATGACCTGAGCCGAAGGCAGACGCTTAACGACTGAGCCACCCAGGCACCCTAAATAGCTCCTTGAAGAAGCACAGGAGTTAGGACTTGAACCCACCCCCAAAACTACTTGCTTGCCGGAGACGGCTGAGTTTAAATGGTGGAGAAAAGGAAGGGAAAGTGGCTGGTGGAGCAGAAAGGGGGACCCTCGTGCATAGCAGCACTCTGGGCCCTGGGAGTCTAAGGGAGAGCTCCAGAGGGGCTCCTTCCTCCCTCATCTTTGCTTGAATGCTCTGCACTGCAAAGGAGGACGGCTGGTTTCCTGAGCTGCTCCTCTGGGGATGGAGGCCTCAGACCCAGGGCAGCTGGTGGCCCTCACATTGTTTTGCGCCTCCCAGGTTCTCTTAATTATAACCGATTTGCCACCCTCAGCAATTCCTTATTCGCCTTTGCTAAGTTGAGTTGGAATCATCAGCCAGACTCACAGCCAAGCGCTTCGCTAATATCACTTCCCCTTCACACGTAGGGAGCCCTAGTCTCTTACAGGATTGCCTTTCTTCTCCGTCCTGTGAGGCGAGCAAGGCCGGCCCTTTTGCATGCTGCCTTGCTTGGCTGGGATTTACCATCCAAATCTCTTAGCAAGGGGGAAGACAGAATTTGTTTAACTTTCTAAGTCTCCCTGCCTTCCCAGCTAACCGTCAGGCTCAGGGAGACTGACTGCCAAGGGCAGCCTTCCTTCCCTGGTGCTCTTCACCATTTCTCCACTCCGGCCTCAGTTATGCGCAACCTGGGCCCAAGGCTTTGGAACGCTCCGCTCCAGAAACACATGCTGGGGTGTGTGGGGGTGACAGGCACCTGAGGCTGGGGCTGAGGAGGGTGGCAGCACAAGGGTGGGAAAAGGACATGAGCTTGATGTCATACCCTGTGTAGGTAACCTTGGCCAAGCGACCTGGCTTCACTTTGGAAGGCTCGATTCCTCATCGCAGGAACATCAAAACCATGAGCTCCAGACTCATGGGGACCTGGGTTCAGTTTGGGCTCTGCAGTCACGAGTTCCCACATCTCATGTAAGTTACTTTACTTTCCTAACCTCGGTTTACTCATCTGTAAAATAGGTATGACAATGGTTTTTCATAGGGTTTTGTGAAGCTTTCATAAAATAATAAAGGTAAGATGTTTAGCTCTGCCGCAGGCATTCTAATGATTTTTATCAGTACACTAGGGGTGATGATCCTCCTACCAACAAAGATCTGGCAAAGGAGTCGACATGTCAAGGGCCTGGCTGGTGGTCCTGACCCTGCAAACGGAAGCTAAATCACATGGTTCTCAAAGCAGATCCAAGAGCACTTCAGACGCACCCTGCATTTGGGGTTGAGAACCCCATTTATCAAACTCCAAACACACAATGCCCAAGTAAGCCAGTTTTCTCTTCAGAAAATAATTCCTGACTTGTTTTCTTTAAGGAGCTAGTTTTTCCCCAATCCATTCAGTAGGTGGCCCTATTTTATAAAAGTATCTGACCTTCACCTTCTCAGGGACTTATCCGTGAGGGTGAAAATACCCTGGCTGGCTTCATGCCTGGAGTGGATTTCCTTATCTGTTGCTTCAGGTCAGAACAAATACTGAATTTGGATGTACTCCTATTTCCCTCCTGGCCCCAGGTGGGCAAACAGTCAGGCTGATCCCCCGGGCCCACCTCGCCCGGAGGAAGGCGCAGGAGGGCTGCGTGCCAGTGAGACGCCTCTGCGCACAGCCCCCAGACCCTGCGTTTCGCGCCCTCGCTTTCCAGGCGGGAGCCTGCCCCGCGCAGCCTTGCTCGCCAGCGCCGCCCAGTGGTAAGACCGGAGAGCTGCCGAAGAAGGTCGGCCCTGGACCGCCGCTTCCACGCAATCCTCCTGGTCATTAACTTCGGACTCAATCACCGCGACACCTAGAAGATCTGCGATTTGTTAACTGTGCCAGCAGATGAGTCCTCTGGGTTTTGACCCCACAGAACCCACAACAGGAAGATCTTTATTTAAGAGCATCTTTTTTTTTTCCTGCTTATAAAAGGAACCAATTACATCAGGCAGGAGTGAAGCCCAGAGACACCTGCTGGTGCAGGGGGCCTCCCAAAGCCTTCTCCCCAGGGTCAGCAGGACGCTCGGCCCCCAAGCCAAAAGGTCCTTCTCTTTGTTAAGTACAAAATAAACATCCCCAGCCCCCCTGGGCTACTTGCAGTACAAATGTTTATGCCTTTGGAAAGAGAAAAAAGAAATAGGCTTGCAAGTTCTCCCTGAGCAGATGGGCGCCAAGGCAGTAATTAACCCTCAGCAACTGGGGTGTCTAATCTTCTGCCAAAGGGGCTGCAGCAGGTTGGGAAGGGGTGGCTGATGTGGGCTATTGCTATAACTTTGTGTTTGATGGGCCTTTGGGGCCTTCAAATGCTCTCTGGAAAGGACTGGCTACATCTTTAAAACTCTGAATTGGGCACTAGGGACCCACCCCCAGAAAGCCCCCGGCACCTGCTCTAGGAGCTAATATTTGCTGAAGCTGCCTCAGTGGTGGACATTTATTAAATGCCTAAGCATCAGGCTCCCTGCTAAACTTTACACACAGCATATTATTTCATTATTTCATGTGATCTTCCCAACAAGCCGGTGGGGTCGGTATGGTCATATTCACATTTTACAGATGAGAACATTGAGTCTCAGAGAAATAAAGTCTGTCAGTAACATCATTTAATCCTAACTGAATAAACTCTCTTCTTCGTATAAAATGTGTCCTTTGCCCAAGGTCATCAAGCTTGTGTGTGGAGGCAAAGCTGGGATGGAAACCCCAGGCTTTACAACTTCAAAGTCACATCCGCCCATCCTTGTCCATTTGTGTTTGAAAATGACCACTTTTCAGACTTCCAGAAGCAGTGCCCAGCTCAAAGGAGCTAACCTGCGGCAGCTTCGTACTAAGATTATGGTCAGGGCTCCCCTTGGGTGTAGACAGAAAGTGAGAGGCATAGTTGTCAGATTCCCATCATGAGAGGTTAGGGGAACTGAGAGGATCAGCCTCCTCCATCTTTCCAGTGAGGGAGCTGTGGCCCACAGGGGAATTCATGCCCAAGACGACACTGTGACTTTGCCTGGAGCTTGGAGTCAGCATGGAGCTTCCTGGAAAAAATGGAGCCCATGCCAAGAACCGGACTGGGAATATGGATAGAAAGCTGATCTTCCCGGTATGTTTCCTAGGCCCTCAGTCTGAAAGGAGGGCAGGGTGCAGTTTCTAAGGGTGTTTCTTGCTTGTGCAAAGTCATCCATGGACTGCTTCCATCTTTAGCTCCACCATCTTGTGGATTCAGGTCACCCTTGTATCACAAAGAGATAAGAGAGGGAATGGAGTGGGGGTAGAAGGTCTCCAGGAAATTTTACGAGTGAGGCCTAGCAGTGCACTCTTTCACTGTACTTCACTTCCTCCCACATCCCATTGGCCATATCCAGTCACATGGGCTCACCTGCATGCAAGGGCCTCTGGGAAATGTAGTCTTTCTGTGGGTATGGGAAATGAAGTTGGTAGGTAAATCCATGACATTGTCTCTGACACACTATTCAAACATTCATAGTCATGGGGTGCCTGGCTGGCTCAGTTGGTAGAGCATGTGACTCTTGATCTCAGGGTCATGAGTTCAAATCCCACCTTGGGCCTGGAGCCTACTTTAAAAAAAAAAGTTTATAGCTACATCAGGGCCTGAAATATCTCCAGATCAAAGGGAAGTCCAATGTGTGTGTTGTTCAGCACATGGGAGGAGCAACAGGGGGCAAGACTGGAGACGTTGGCTGGCCCAGTGTGAGAAACACTAGTGAAAAGATGGAAGGGGAAGAGGGTCCTGATTTGCAGTCAAGCCCCATGTGGCTCAAGTCCCTGGTATCAGTCCAGCCATGGCAGGAGAAAGACAAGATTGTGCCAGAGCAAGACGCAGAATCTTCCAGATGAGTGTCGACGGAAACCCAATATCCCTGAAAACATCAGGAGGCCAAGCCAGGAGTCCTTACTGGCTCTCCAGAAAAGAAGAGGATGTAAACTGGGAAGTGCAAATAAAGAACAGAGAAGGGAAGCAAACAGAGGCACTGAGGCATTGGAAGACACAGGGACTGGTGCCAGCCAGGCCGGCTCGCAGCTGTGCTACTTCTGCAGTCAGAGAGCCCCGTGTTCAGAAGGGGCCCATGCTTGGCTCTGCTGTCACCATCTTGAAATTCTCTCACTTTTTTTTCCCCAGAACAATCTCAAGTTTATTTTTCCCCTATTCATTTATTTAAATTTTGATTCCAATATAGTTAACACTCAGTGTTATATTAGTTTCAGGCATACAGTATAGCGATTCAACAATTCTATACATTACTCAGTGCTTGTCCTGGTGAGTGGACTCTTACACCCTGTCACCTATTTCACCCATGCCCCCCCCACCTCCCCTCTGGTGGCCATCAGTGTGTTCTCTATAGTTAAGCTGGTTTTTGGTTTGTCTCTTTTTTATTTTGTTTGTTTTGTTTCTTAAATTCCACATATGAGTGAACTATGGTATTTGTCTTTCTATGACTGACTTATTTCACTTAGCATTATACCTTCTAGATCCCCATCCATGTTGTTGCAAATGGGAAAATTTCATTCTTTTTTATGGATGAATAATATTCCATATATATATAATATACATATACACACACATAATATTCCATATATATATACACACACACCACATCTTCTTAATTCATTCATCTATTAATAGACACTTCAATACACTTCAAATTACTTCCATAATTTGGCTATTGTAAATAAAGCTGCAATAAACATGGGGGTGCATATATCTTTTCAAATTAGTGTTTTCATTCTTTGGGTAAATACTCAATAGTGGAATTGCTGGATCATATGGTAATTCTATTTTTAATTTTTTGAGGAACCTCCACACTGTTTTCCACAGTGGGCGCACCAGCTTGCATTCTCACCAACAGTGCCTGAGGGTTCCTTTTTCTCCACATCCTCACCAACATTTGTTGTTTCTTGTGGTTTTGATCTTAGCCATTGTGACAGGTGTGAGGTGATAACTCACTGTGGTGCCATCTTGAAATTCTTAACAATTTTCAAAGAAGGAGCCCCACCTTTTCATTTTGCACTGGGCACCATAAATTATATAGCCAACCCTATGTCCAGAAATAGCAGCACTGGTTCTAGATGACTCTGCCTCCAAGGCATGGGTTGCTCTCCAGCCTGATGGGACAGCAAGGCAACAGGAACTGGATCTGAGGTAAGGTAGGTGGGGGTGGTCAGCTCCAGAGTGTCTTGCTCCTTAATGTTCCCAGGGATAAACATTCAGAAGGGACTGGTTTCAGATTCCACTTGCTCGGGGAGCCAGATTGGGAGGAAACTGGTGCTTGCTGGTAAGAGATTTTTCCAAAAACAGAATGATAAGCTCTGAAAAAGGTGTAATGTTGAGGGCGGCAGATGAGTAGATGAAGTCCAGGAGCCCAAAAGGGGAAAATCAGATTAAAGTGAGAGGGAGGGGGAGACATGAGGTTCCTCCAAATCTTAGAAGTCTTTACTTTCATATACAGACATTCAAGGAGGCCTGTACATTCTTTTAAATAGTCCTGATGTTGGAGACGTTACAAGAGCAGGAAATAAAATGGAAATGGCTATGGATGGTGGTGGTAGGGATCCTCTTGAAGTCAAGGAAGGATTCTGGCACTGCTGGCAAGCTGATGGGAGGAGCCCTCCATTGCATTAGCTGGAATAGGCCACACCTAAGGGGAGAAGGAAATTGGCACAGTGAGCTCAACCTCATTACAAAGAAGAGGAGTGATTAGTAATAACACCTTGCTATCGTTTATTCAGCACAAACTGTGCCGGGCACTGTGCCACATACATATTAGTTATCGCTGCTGTGTAACAAATTGTCCCAGAATTTAATGGCTTAAAACAATGATAATTTCTTATCTGCCATTTCTCTGGGTCAATATTCAGGAAGAGTTTAGCTAAGTGGTTCTGGCTTAGGGTCTCCCATGAAGTTATAATCAAGGTGTCAAGTAGGGAGGCACACACCCAAAGGCTTGACCGATGCTGGATGGTCCATGTCCAAGATGGCTCACTCATGTAGCTGGCAAGTTGGTGCTGACTGCTGAGGCCTCAGTTCCTCACCACTTGAACCTCTCTATGGGGCTCCTCAACACATGGTAGCTGGCTAGTGATGCAAGAGAGAGGCAGATGGAAGTTTCAATGTCTTTTATGATGTAGCCTCAGAAATCACACTCCATCATTTCCACAATATCCTCTTGACACAGAGGTCAGCTGTATTCAGTGTGGGAGGAAACCACATGAGGGTGTAAATACCAGGAAGTGGGGTCATTAGTGGCCGGAAGGGGAGGATCATGCTGGGTACCACAGCAGGTTACCTGCTTGATCTCCTTTAATCATCACAACAGAATTCATAATAACACTTTCCCCTACTCAGAGGAAAAAAGTTTATTTAATATGAAACAACTAATAAATAACAGAGTTGGGATTTGAACCCAGCTGTCCCTTGGATATGTCTGAACTCTGTGCTGAGTAGCAGTGACATAAGAAAGGACCAACAGAAATGTTCACAAAACCCTGTTAGATACTGGACTCCAAATAGCAAGATGTGTTTCTCTCCTCTGGAGAGTCCTGAGGGAAAGAAGCACCTTCTCCCCAACTGCCTCCCAGGTCATGAGGAGCTTTGGTCTTGGGAGGGCAAAAAGTAGGAGGCAGAGAAAGGTGCTGCCTTGCTCCAGTCCCTCTTCATTTCTCTCCAAGAGGAAGGGCTGCTTCTCCAAATTAGTCTGATTCCAGAACAGTGACTGGGTTGAGTTTACTAGTGGTCAGGGTCACTCTTAGAAGATCCTTCATACACACACACACACAAACCACTCTCTCTATCTCCACACACACACACCACATGCATGTGTAAGCATGTGCACACACATACACTGTCATACACACGTGCATACCACACAGTGCATGTGTGACATACACATACATGCACATACATGCACACACCACACACTCTCCTCCTAGGCTTTCTGCCCCTGAGTGACCAAAGGATTCATTTTTTTCCCATAAATATTTATTGAGCATCTACTGTATGCCTGGCATGGTGCTGGGTGCAAGGGATACAGTGGCTTTAAAAATAGACATGGTCTCTCCTAGCTGATGCAATAAGACAAGAAAAGGAAGTGGGGCACCTGGGTGGCTCAGTTGATTAAGCATCTGCCTTTGGCTCAGGTCATGATCTCAGGGTCCTGGGATCAAGCCCTGCATCAGGTTCCCTGCTTCTCCCTCTCTCTCTGCCCCTCTTCCCCATGTGTGCTCTCTCTCAAATAAGTAGATAAAATCTAAAAAAAAAAAAAAAAAAGGAAATAAAACGTATTCAGAATGGGAGGGAAGAAATAAAACTGTCTTTGTTTACTGATGACATGATTATCTATGAGAAAAAAAACCTCCCAGGAGTAATAATGATTATAAAAAGGTTGCAGGACAAGATTAATATGCAAAAGTTAATCCTTTTCCATATACCAAAAATAGACAAGTGGAATTTGAAATTAAAAAAATATATACCATTTATATTAGCACCCCCCAAAATGAAATACTTAGATATAAGTCTTAAAAAAATATGTACAAGATCTGCCTGAAGAAAACTACAAAACTCTGATGAGCGAAATCGGAGAACTAAATAAATGTTCATGGACAGGAAGACTCAGTATTGTCAATATGTCAGTTCTTTCCAACTTGACCTATAGATCCAATGCAATCCCAACCAAAATCTTAGCAAGTTATTCTATGGATATGGACAAACTGACTCTTAAGTTTATATGGAGAGGCAAAAGACCCAGAAAAGCCAACACAATACTGAAAAAGAAGAATAAAGTGGAGAACTGACATTATCCAATCTCAAGATTTACTATAAAACTACAGTAATCAAGACAGTGTGGCATTGGTGAAAGAATAGACAAATAGATCAACGGAACAGAATAGAGGGCCCAGAAATAGACTCCCATAAATATAGTCAACTGGTCTTTGATAAAGGAATGAAGGCTCAATGGAGCAAAGAATCTTTTCAACAAATGGTGCTGGAATAACTGGACATTCACATTTTAAGAAAATCTAGACACAGATCTTACACCCTTCACAAAAATGAAGTCAAAATGGATCACAGATCTAAATGTAAAATGAAAAACTATACTAAAAAAAAACCTATAAAACTCCTATAACTTAGGAGAAAACCTACATGGCCTTGTGTATGGAGATGATTGTTTTTGATACAACAACAACAAAGACAGAATGAGAGAAGTCATTGATAGGCTAGACTTCATTAAAATTAAAAACTTCTCTGCAAAGACAATATCAAGGGAATGAGAAGATAAGCTACAGACTGGGGAAAATATTTGCAAAAGACACATTTGAGAAAGGACTGTTATCAAAAATATACAAAAAACTCTTAAAACAACAATAAACTTAAAAAATGGCCCAAAGAGGGCGCCTGGGTGGCTCAGTTTGTTAAGCGTCTGCCTTCAGCTCAGGTCGTGATCCCAGGGTCCTGGGATCGAGTCCCACATCAGGCTCCCTGCTTGGCGGGAGGCCTGCTTCTCCCTCTCCCACTCCCCCTGCTTGTGTTCCTGCTCTCGCTGTGTCTCTCTCTGTCAAATAAATAAATAAAATCTTAAAAAAAAAAAAATGGCCCAAAGATCTTAACATACACCTCACCAAAGAAGATATGCAAATTGCAAATGAGCATTTGAAAAAATGCTCCACATTCTATGTCCTCAGAGAAATGCAAATTAAAACAACTGTGAGATAGCACTACACACCTATTAAGAATGACCCAAATCCGGAACACTGACAACACCAAATGCTGGTGAGGATGTGGAGCAATAGGAACTTTCATTCATTGCTGGTAGGAATGCAAAATGGTACAACCACTTTGGAAGACAGTTTGGTGGTTTCTTACAAAATTAAACATACTCTTACTGAATGATCTAGCAATCATTATCCTTGGTATTTACCAAAAGGAGTTGAAAATATATGTCCACACAAACCCCTGAACATGGATATTTATAGCAGCTTTATTCATAATTGTCAAAATTTGGACACAACCAAGATATCCTTCAGTAGGCGATTGGATAGATAAACTGTGGTATACCCAGACAGTGGAATATTATTCAGCACGAGAAAAGAAATAAGCTATCAAGCCATGAAAAGATGTGGAGGTAACTTAAATGCATATTACTAAGTGAAAGGAGCCAATTTGAAAAGGCTACATACTGTATGATTCCAACTCTATGACATTCTCAACAAAGCAAAACTATGGAGACAGCAAAAATCAGTGGTTGCCAGGAGTTTAGGGGGAAGGAGGAATGAATAGGCGGTGCGAAGAGGACAGTAAAAATACTCTGTATGATATTATGATGGTGAATACATGTCGTTATACCTTTGCCCAAACCCACAGAATGTACCACATCCAGAGTGAATCTTAATGTGAACTATGGACTGGAGAATAATGATGTGTCAATATAGGTTCATCGATTGTAACAAATGTCCCACTCTGCAGGATAGTAACTATGGGGAAGGCTATACATGTTGATGATGGGGCAGGGGGTATATGGGAAATCTCTGTACCTTCCTTTCAATTTTGCTGTTAACCTGAAACTGCACTTGACTTTCATGAAGCCTATGATCATGCACCCTGAGTGGCCTTCTGGGTGTCCCTGCTCCTCCTATCACATCTGATGCCCTCACTCACCCCTTCCATTCAGCATTGGCCACAGGCATGGGGGAGGCCCCCTAGACCTAGAGCCTGAGTTTGGACTCTGCCCAGTTTGCCAGAGGTCCACATTATGGAATTGACCATTAGCTTAGTTAATGATAACATGCATTGTAGAACCTGCCAAAGTTACAGATGCCCATCACTTCTTGACTCTTTGAGTCACAGTGAGATGGAACTTTCCAGAAATCAAGAGACCGAGGTCAAAGGGTTTTTACTGTTCTTTCCTTCTCTGCCCAAGACTGTGCTAAGCAGCTTGTAGGTATGACTCGTTTCTGCTTCCTGCCTTCTGCTGGTGGAGGGATTTCTTTACCCAGGCAATGTAGGACTCTACAGTGCTGAAACTCAGCATCGCCTAGCTCTGTGGGCACAGCTCGTGGTGACTTCAAAGGACGGAGGGGACGTCTTCATGACCCCTCCTCAGACAGAAAGAGTGGGCTCAGCAGAACCCTCTGACTCACTTGAGGCAGGTCACAACTTTCTTAGCTCATGTGGGAACCCCAGAGGTGAGTCTCCCTTTGATCTCTCATCAAAACAGTGCACAGCAAGCCACAAATGCTGGGGCAGAAGGAGGAAGTTCTCACAGGAATTCAGCCCTGGTTGCAATATGTTTTATCATCTGGAAGGCCACATAAAGCCTTGTGTGGCTTCCTCAGGATTAGTGGTCACAGTTGTTTAATCCCAAAAAAGGCTTGTCACCTGGTGACATCAAAGTGCAGTGCAGGCTTTTCTGAGAGTGTCCCAGAACCAAGTTGCCTATTGATTTCCTTTTTGTCAATGTCTTTGTGCATTTCACTAACTGGGGACCTCCCTGGAAGCGGGATTTGAGCATTCCTGGAGCTCCTAGCCAGACACCAGCTCTGAGAACTACAATCCCATGATGACTTCAGCCACAGGACTCTGCGGAGCAGGAGCACCCAGCAGAAGCAGAAAGCGAGGATGGTGGATGATGCCAGGTGGAGTGTGCATTTGGTGGGTGCGTCTGTAAGTGCTTGTGAGAGAGCCTTGGGATCCTCAGATAGCACACTGGGACCACCCCATCTGTAGCTCAGGCCCACCTAAGTTACCTCTGGTTCCAGGTGTAAATGCCAGGGCCAAATAATTTAAAATCACAATCCAGAAATTCTGCCCATCCATCCCAGGGCAGGCACCCCTGTAGCATCCCGGGCAAGCGGCCCTCTACCCCTGCTTGCACCTTCCTGCGGGAGGAAGCTCATACCTCTCCAGGCAGCTGGTCCTGCATTCGACAGGTGGAGCTCATGTCTGTCCAGCCCTTGGACTCCTGTTGGCCCAGAAACAGGGGCCTTGTCCTGACCAGTCTCCCAATCCCCTCTATTACCTTTTATCCCTCTGCCACCAATGAAGTGAAGCCGTAATCATCCTTTGCTGGGCGGCCATAACAGCATCCTCAGTGGTCTTCCTCCTCCCACCCATTCTCCACCCTCCCCCACAGGGGGATCCTTCCTGAACCTAGGACTGACCAGCTCTTTCCTGCCTAAAGCCTTCCATGGCTCCCCAGTGCTCCCGGGATAGCAGGGCTTCCAGGGATTTCATGAACTGGCCTCAACTGACCTCTCCAACCTCAGTAATAATAATAATAATAATAATAATAATAATAATATGATGATGATGATGATGATGATGATGATGATGATGATGATTGTCAACACTTACTCAACACCTATCAAGCTCCAGGCATTGTTAAATGTCCTGAAGGCATCGACTCACTTCATCTTCTCAATAGCTACAGGGATGGGGTCTCCAGCATCCCTAGCTTATGCCCAGCTTCAGTCCTTGTACAGCCCACACTCTTTCTCCTCCGGCCCCCAGACACACTCTTCCCTCTGCCCTGACCACACCTCCACCTCCTCTTTGCCAGGCTAAGGCCATCCCTCCCTCAGTCCCCCATAAGGCCATCCCTGGGCATCTGTCTATCCCTAATAGAGCCCCAGGACCAGCTACATAATCTGCAGGGACCAGTATGACATTAAAATAAGGGGCCCTTATTCAAAAGTCATGAAGAATTTCAAAACAGTGACAGCAGAGCATTAAACCAAGCGCAGGGCCCTTCTGAGCTCGGGGTCCTGTGACTATGCAGGTCACACACCCATGACATCTGCCCAAGGGTCCCTGCCACACTTTGGTAATAGCCTTGCATTAAGTCCTGTGCAGTTAGCCCTTTGAGAGTCAGGCCCTGACTGATACCAGTGTCCTATCTATGCTGCCAAGGTCTCCTGGCTGAGCCACTAGATGGAGAGCGTTGCTGGCTTGACTCTCCAGGAGAGCAGGGTCCCTGGATTCCATGCCTGTCCCAGCACTAGCTACATATTAGAGGCCACCTGGTACTGGTTGGGGGCATGAATGAGTCCACACAGAGACCTCAGGATTCATGAGCAGGCCCACCCTGGGTCCTTGCACAGGGCATGGTGTGCAGTGCCTGTGGTGGGGGACAGCCCTCCTGAGATGCCCCACTACCCTGTACCCTGGACTCCTTAAGCCAATGGGGGGGGGCTCAAGGTGGACTTCAGGGTGGACTGGCTGAGCTGGGGGAGGAGTAGGGGTTGTCTGGCAAGTATGGAGGGGAACAGGCCAGAAGACGAGGCCCTTCCCAGAGGAGAGGTGGTGAGAGGTGAGGGAGAAGGAGTGGACATAAGGGTGTGCAGAAATCTCAGAGGTCCGGGCAGCAGGAGCTTGAGAAACACACATGCATGTGACAAGCACATCCAATTATCCAAGGAGAACCTTCTGAGGATACCTGGGACCCCAGAGAGTATTTTGCTAAGTCCAGAAGGGAGGACATGAGATTGGCTACAAGAACCCACCCTGACCCTGTGGATGTGTCCCTAGATGTGGCCTCCTCAGGGTTGTGTCCCCTTGGCTATGTTCCTGTGGCTGTGTCATATAACTGTGACTCTGTGACAGACACCCTTCTGGAAATAGAGAAGCCAGGACACAAACATACAGTGCCTGTACCCCACCCAAGTGGGCACAGAATCCAGTGTGACTATGTGGCCAGAGGTTCATTAGTAGCCCAGTCACCACGTCAAGGCTTGGGGCCCTCAGGAGGGTGGAAATTGAAACTTGGGCACCAGCCCAGCCCAGTAGAGAGGACCTGTGACAGCGGCAATCAGGGAGGCAGCCATGGGAGCCAAAATACAGACAGGCCCAAGGCCAAGGTGACATTGAACCTGCACCTCCCTCCTGGACCTCTCCTTGCCATAGGCAGGTGTTTGCCCACAGGCCCTGGACAGGCCATCCCTGCACAGCCTGAGCCTTCGCCATGGCTGAGAAATACTCCTGCAATCTCTGTAACAACCCTTGACCTTCTCTTCATTGCTTGGACTAGCTCAGGGTTTCTCCACATTCAACCTAACTGACATTTATACAACTACCTACCAAACAGCAGCAGAACGCACATCTCTGCAAGGGCACATGGAACATTGACCACGACAGACCATATTCTGGGCCATGAAACAAATCTCAGTGAATTTAAAAAAAACCTGAAGAGAACTTCCACCTTAAGAAACTAGAGGAAGGAGAAGGAGGAGGAGGAAGAGGAGATTAGTGAGACCCAAAGTAAGTAGAAAAAAGGCATGGAAATCAAATAAATGGAAAACAGAAAAAGAGTAGAGAAAATCACTGAACCAAATCTGGTTCTTGGAGAATAAGAATAAATCGATTAGCCTCTAGCCAGATTGACCAGTAAAAACTGGTCAAAAGACACACTACAGAAGTGACATCACTATGGATTTTGCAGATATTTAGAAGACAAAAAGGGAGTATTTTGAACAACTTTATGCCAACTGACTTGGCAATTTAGATGAAATGGACAAGTTCCTTGAAAAACATGATTTACCAAAGTTGATTCAAGAACTGAGAGTAACCAGAATACCTCTCTATCTGTTAAAGACTTGGAATATGTGGTTAAAAATCTTTCTACAAACAAAACTTTAAGTCTAAATGGCTTCTGGGCCTGGGATTCTACCAAATATTTAAGGAAAAAATAATACCAATTCTATACAAACTCCCAGAAAATTGAATAGGAAGACATATTTCCCAATTCATTCTATGAGGCCATTATTTCCCTGATACCAAACTGGACAAGGGTGTTATAAGAATAGAAAAACTGTAGTCCAGTATCACTCATGAACAGCAAAACAAAAACACTTAACACAGTTTTGGCAAGTTGAATCCACTAATATGTAGCAAAGTCTCTCAGTTCTTGTTTTTCTGGGAATGTCTTTATTCTACCTTCAGTTATGAAAGATAGTTTTTGCTGGATATAAGATTCTTGGCTGACTTATTTTTCCTTTCATTGCCTCGCCTTCAAGTATTGTTTCTTTTTTTTAAGATTTATTTATTTATTTGAGAGAGAGAGAGAGGGAGAAAGAGAATGGGGGAGAGGCAGAGGGAGAGGGAGAGAGAGAGTCCCAAGCAGACTGCCCACCAAGCCTGGAACCTGATGCTGGGCTCAATTCCAGCACCCCAAGGTCATGACCCAAGCCGAAATCAAGAGTCAGACGTTCAACTGACTGAGCCACCAAGGCACTCCTCCAGCATTGTTTCTGATGAGAAGTCAGCTGCTAATCTTATTGAGGCTCTCTTGTAAATGATGACTCATTTTTCTTTCTGCTGTCAAGAATTTCTTTGTCTTTGAACATTTTTACTCTGATGTGTTTGGTGTGGATCTATTCACATTTTTCCTGCTTGGAGTCCATTAAGCTTTCTGGATATGGAAATTAATGTTTTCATCAAATGTGGGGACGTTTTCAGCCATTATTTCTCTAAGTTTTTCCTCTCCTTTACCTGTCTCCTCTCCTCTGGGGCTCCCATTATGCATCTTTCTGCATTCTTCTCTCTCTGTGTTCATCAGATTGCATAATCTCCATCTGTCTATCCAAAAGTTTGCTGATTCTTTCTGAGTTGAGGTGGGTAGGGGAGGGAGGGAAGGAGCCATGGCTCAAATGCTACAGACTCTTGCTCTTCTGAGATTTAGTAGAGTTTCTTGAATAAATGTTTCTTTGTTTGCTATATGCCCTTAGGGGCATTTTCAGAGATTTTAAATGGTTGGTTTTTTTCAAAAATTTTTTACCAATTATAGTTGTTTCTCTGGAGAGAGGGGCCACAGAGCTCCTCACACCACTATTCCAGAAGCCATCTCGAATATATAATCAGCATATATAATCTATAACAAGAGTAATACATCACAACCACATGGATTTCTCTGAAGAATGCAAAGTTGCCTTAACATTGGAAAATCAGTCAGTGTAATTTATCATATTAACAAACTTAAAAAAATAAACACTATAAGATCATTTCAATAAATGCTGATAAACATTTATTCCCGATAAAAACTTTAAGCAAACCAGGAATAGAAATGAACTTTCTTACCTAATAAAAGATATCTACCAAAACCAAAACCAAAACAAACAAAAAACACACAGCTAACATCATCTTTAATGGGAAAACACCGAACACTTTCCCCTTAAGATCATGAACAAGACAGGCCTATCTACTCTCATCTTCTATTCAGCATTGTACTGGAGGTTCTAACCAATATAATCAGGCAGGAAAAAGAAATAAAAGGCATCCATATTTGAGAGAAAGAAGAAAAACTGCCTTTATTGCAAATAACGTGTATATTTATGTTGAAGATCTGACGAAATTTACAAAAAAGCTACTGGAACTAGCGAATATTATAAGGATGCAAGATACAAAATCAACATATAAAAAATAATAGTATTACTAGCAACAAACAATTGGAAATTTAAAAATTTTAAGTACTATTGAGGCACCCGGGTGCCTCAGTCAGTTAAACGTCCAACTCTTGGTTTTGGCTCAGGTCATGATCTCAGGGTCATGAGATTGAATGCTGTCATGTCAGGCTCCACGCTCCACAGGGAATCTAGTTGAGATTCTCTCCCTCACCTTCTGCCCCTCCCCCCACTCGAGTTCATGTGCTTTCTCTCTTTCTAAAATAAATAAATAAAAATTTTTAAAAACTATTTACAATAGCATAAAATATGAAATATTTAGGGATAAAAACAATACAAAATATTAAACATTGTACCGAACATTCTTGAGAGAAATTTTAAAAGTCTAAGTAAGTGGAGAGGTTACCATGTCCATGGGCTGAAAGACTCCATATTGTCAAAATGTCAATTCCCCCTAAATCAGTCTGTATATTTCAATATAAACCTAGTCAAAATCCCAGCATGCTTTTTTGTAGAGATCAACAAGCTGATTCTAAAATTTATATGGAAATGCAAATGACTTAGAATAGTCAAAATAACTTTTTTTTTTTAAAAAGAACAAAGTTGGAGGACTTAAATCCCTGGTCTTAAGATTTATTTTAAAGCTATAGCAATTAAGACAGTGTAGCATTGGTATAAAAATAGACAAGCAGGGTGGGGGGATGGGTTAGCCTGGTGATGGGTATTGAGGAGGGCACGTTTTGCATGGTGCACTGGGTGTTATGAACAAACAATGAATCATGGAACACTGCATCAAAAACTAATGATGTAATATATGGTGATTAACATAACAATAAAAAAATTTAAAAAAAAAAAATAGACAAGCAGCTTAATGGAACAGAACAAAGAGTCCAGAAAAAGACCTATATAGGCATATGGTCAATTGATTTTTTTTTAAAGATTTTATTTATTTATTCGACAGAGAGAGAGAGAGACAGCGAGAGAGGGAACACAAGCAGGGGGAGTGGGAGAGGGAGAAGCAGACTTCCTGCTGAGCAGGGAGCCCGATGCGGGGCTCGATCCCTGGATCCTGGGATCATGACCGGAGCCGAAGGCAGCCAATTAACGACTGAGCCACCCAGGCGCCCCATGGTCAATTGATTTTTTAAAAGGTACAAAGGCATTTTTGTAGAAAAAGGGTAATATTTTCAATAAATGGTGCTGAAACAATTATAGTGTGCTGAATGGTACCCCCTTTTTTTTTTTGCACAGTAAATCAGTTTATTACAGATTAAAACATTTTTTCATTATTTGTATTAATGGGATGCAAACAGAAATACTGGATACTTTTAAACGGCAGATAATCACAAAATTATCTTTGATAGTATTCTGGGTTTTATAATTACATTAAGATATGAATGGTGTAAAACAGTTATGAATACACCTCAAAACAATGAGGCCATACTGTAACGATTCACTAGATTGTGCTCAGTAGACATTTATTAAATAAGTGAATTTTCTCCCCAATTACCCAGTACAATTTTTGCCCACAGTAAGGGCTCAGTAAATAAATGTTTGCTGAATATACTGACTTAGGACAGAGGTGAGACAAGATGGACCCTCTTAGCTAGATGTCAAGTATTATAATTGGAATTTACCTGGGAAAGAGAACATAAGGAAGATGTAAACTGCACATGGCATACAAGTAAATAAACTCAGATGCCAACAAAGCAAATCATTAAGCAGAAAAACACTGGCACTGGAATAAACAAAGGCAAGATTTGCCAATAGCAAAAATGGAACTGATTTTAAGAGATAACCAAGAAAAAGTTTATATTGGACCATACCTTTTCTTACCCAATTCAGTTTGAGACAGACCAATAGAGGCACTGTAAGAGACTATGGCTGTCTTCCTTGATATTCAGACATCCTAGTTTCCATTCATTTATTATGGACCTGTTACCCATGAATCAATATAAACCTATTCAGATTTAGGGATTAGTTTCCACAAGTACAAAGTTGAATTTCCTTTTATTTGTCCTAAAATGCTTACTTTCAAACTTGAAGGGACTTCAATTATTCCATGTAGTTTCGACAACATTCTTTTATCTTTTCAGACCAGAGTCAAAATATTCGTACAGTATTCATACTGCAGCACCTTCCACCCACCCTTTGGTCGCTTGAACTGCCCTTCTTTGGTTCTTTTTCCGCTTTCTCAGATCTTTCTTGAAGTGTAGTAAGCAGAACTGTACTGGGTATTCCAGCTGCAGTTTGGTCTCTCATTGTCGGAATGGCTTCTGCTACGCCGTGGTCTTCCAGCCGGTCTACTGTTTCTAGGACTATAAGATCTTCTATAGTTGTAAATCAAAGGACCGGCTTCTTGATCTTCTTCTTTCATAACTCCGGCTTCTAGAACGTCTGTATCTGTCATAATCATCATAGCGTGAAGAGCTGTATACATTCCTCCCTTCCTTGGCTTTCATTTGATTTGGAGTCTTTCGATTCCCCCTGTGCAAACTGTATTTCAATTTGGCGTCCACAAATCCACTTTCTATCCAAATTATGTAAAGCGTCTTCGGCATCACGGACATCCTCAATTTGAACATAAGCAAATCCTCTTGGACGGCGCGTGTAGAAATCAAGTGGAACATACACATCAACTATAGGACCATAACGACCAAATTCTCTTCGTAAATCTTCGGACCTGGTGTCATTGGCCACTTTCCTTACGAACAGAGACGTGTTGGGGGGGGGGGCACAGGTATCGGGACATGACGGCAACGTGAGTCTCGGCAGAGGTACTAACGGGCTCAGTAAACCGTCTGCGGATCCGGCGGCGGAGCCTCAGACCGGTACCCCTTTTCTGAAGATATGTCCACATCCTAATTCCTGGAACCTGTGAATATTAACTTATTTGGAGGAAAAAATGGTCTTTGCAGATGAAATTAAGTTAAGGGTCTTGAAATGAGAAGATTATTCTGGATTATCTGCATGGGCCCTACATCTGATGACAAGTATTTTTTTTTAAAAGATTTTATTTATTTGAGAGAGAGAGCAAGAGAGAGTGGGGTGAAGAGCAGAGGGAGAAGCAGACTCCCCGCTGAGCATGGAGCCGAATGCGAGACTTGATCCTGGGACTCCAGGATCATGACCTGAGCCGAAGGCAGATGCTTAACCAACTGAGCCATCCAGGCGCCCCGATGACAAGTATTTTTATAAGGGACACACAGAGGACAAGCACATGAGGGGAAGATGGTGTGAACTCAGAGGCACAGTTGGGAGTGATGTGGCCACAAGCCAATGAATCCCGAGCAGCCCCCAGGGGCTAGAAGACATGATGAATGGATTTTCCTATAGAGTTCCCAGAAGCAGCATGGCTCTGGCACCACCTTGATTTCAGACTTCTAACCTCCAGAACCGTTACACATTAAATTTCTACTATTTTAAGCCACCAAGTATGTGGTAATTTGTCTTGGCATCCTTGGGAAATGAATACAGACATCCATATGCAATTTTTAAAAAAAGAATTTTGATCCACACCATGTACTATCTATGAAAATTAACTCAAACACAGATCATAAACCTAGATGTAAAACCTAAAACTATAAAACTTCTAGAAGAAAACATCAGAGAAAAAAATCTTTGCAACTTTGGGTTAGGCAAAGATTTTTCAGATATGACACCAAAACACAATCCACAAATCAAGTATCAATAAACTGAACTTCACCAACATTGGGAACATCTGCTTCTTGAAAGACAATGTTGAGAGAATGAAAAGACAAGTCACAGAATAAAAGAAAATATTTGAAAATCACAGATCTTATAAAAGACTTGTATCCAGAATATATAAAGAACTCTCAAAACACAACAACACAGAAATAAACAACTCAGTTAAAAAGTGTGTGTGTGTCGGGGGGGGGGACAAAAAAATGTGAACAAACGTTTTACAAAAAAAAAAAAACCATCCATTTATTAATGGCAAATAAGCACATGAAAAGGACCTCAATACCATCAGTCATTAGGAAAATGCAAATTAAAACCACATGAGGCCACTACACACATATTAGAATGAGCTAAAACTTTTTTAACTTTTATTTAAAGATATTTATTTTTTTTAAGATTATTTATTTATTTATTTGACAGAGAGAGACACAGCGAGAGAGGGAACACAAGCAGGGGGAGTGGGAGAGGGAGAAGCAGGCTTCCCGTGGAGCAGGGAGGCCAATGCGAGACTCAATCCCGGCACCCTGGAATCATGACCTGAGCTGAAGGCAGATGCTTAACTGACTGAGCCACCGAAGCACCCAAGATTTTTTACTTTTATTTTTAAAGAATCTCTACACCCAACACGGGGCTTGAACCCACAACCTCAAGATCAAGAGTCACATTCTCCACCAACTGAGCCAGCCAGGCGCCCCTAGAATGGCTAAAATTAATGACTGACAATACCAGCAGTTGGTGAGGATGAAGAGCAACTGTAGCTCTCGTATAGACTATTTTATAACCGCTCTGGAAAACAGTTCGGCAGTTTCTTTACAAGTTCACATACTCCTCTATGACCGAGCAATTCCACTCCTGGGTCTCTCTGCCCAAGAGAAATGAAAAGTCATGTCCACACAAACACTTGTATGCAAATGCTCAGAGCAGGTTTATTAATGAGAGCCTCAAACTGGAAACCCCCATCTGTATCATCAACAGGTGAATGGATAAGCAAGCTGTGGAATAGCTTTAGCAACAAGAGGGAATGAACTCTTGATGGACATTTCAATGGAGGAACCCTATAATAATTGTGTAGAGTGAAAGACGCTGGACCAAAAAAAAAAAAAAAAGAGTACAAATAGTATGATTCCATTTATACAAACTCCTAGAAAATGCAAAATAATCTATAGTGACAGAAAGCAGATCAGTGGTTGCCTGGGGTTTGGGGAAGGGGGGGGGAAGGAAGGGAAAAAAAAAAGCCCTAGGAAGCTCGGGGGGGCCGGGGGGGGAGGGGGGGGTGGATAGGTTCATTATCTTGATTGGGAGGAAGGTTTTCCAGATTTAGACACATGTCACATCTGATCAAATTGTACACTCTAAGTGTGTACAGTTTATTGTAGTCAATTTTACCCTCATTAACACTGCTTAAAATAATGTCATATGATATATGATATAATACAATTTTTTAAATAAAGAGGCTTCTGTGCTGAGGGTTGGAGGCCTTCTCTTCTCTCTTAAAAGGGGCATCAGGAGGTAAAGTGAGGTCATCTGACCCAAAGCCTGTGCCCTTCACTGTCTCCTGCCTCTTGATATTCACCAAGGATGGTCTTTTGGGGGGCCAAAATGGAATCCAGATTCCCCTGAATAGCACAGCACCCAGAGCACATGAGCCCATATGAAGCATTTATGATATTTCACTTTCATCTGTGATGATGATGATGGTGACGATCATGATTTTGCTTTTCTTGTCCAATGTTCCTCAGTCCCTGTAAGCCCCTTGAAAATAGCTCCTAGCTCCCAGAACAGTATATTCCTACCTCAGGGCCTTTGCACAGGGTGTCTCCTCACCCTGTGGCAGCAGTTTCTTCCCTCTCCACCAGTTAATTCCCCTTACCCTTACCCTGTCAACTTACAAAGATTTTTCTCTGACCTGCACCCCCACCCCCAAGCCCTGCCATCTAAATTAGGTCTTTATTTTTTTTATTTTTTTAAAAGATTTTATTTATTTATTTGACAGAGAGAGACACTGAGAGAGGGAACACAAGCAGGGGGAGTGGGAGAGGGAGAAGCAGGCTCCCCACCAAGCAGGGAGCCCGATGCAGGGCTCGATCCCAGGACCCTGGGATCACGACCTGAGGCGAAGGCAGACGCTTAACGACTGAGCCACCCAGGTGCCCCTAAATTAGGTCTTTATTACTCGCTACACATACCCTGCCTCACTCCCTGCCATTCTTTCCTTATCGTGACGTACAGTTAGGGTTATCTGACTATGGGTTTGCCTCTGGTCGGTGTTCTGGGCTGGTCGTGCCTGCTCCTGCATGGCCGACACCAAACCTGCGCTCGGGCTCCGAGTGGGCACTCAGCAAACATGTGTAGGGCGAGTGAGGACATTCCCCACACAGTGCCCGGTATGCCCAGGCCACAGAGCCCGCATTGACTCTCCCGGGGATTCAGTCTGCCACGTTCCACCCAGCAGGCAAATTTCAGAGCTGACATTAATTCAGACCCCACATACATGATTCTTATTGAGTAAGACATCAAGACAATCTCGCCCTTTGTCAGAACTGTGGGAGTTTCGCGGACGCGTAGAGAGAAGCCAGTCTAAAATCAGTCGCTTTTTGAAACCATCAGCTCAAGAAATTAAGGATTCTGTCAGCGTGCCCTGAATTTCTGGGCCCAGCAATTAATTCCTTCGAGATTAAAGGATTGTTGTGTTGCTGATACATTATTATGCGGAGTGGGCTTGCTGTGAATTTTAAAACTTTAACCAGAATCCTCATTAACTGGGACCTTTTATCTGTGTGCAACTTCTAGAAGAGTCCAGTGGCCAGAAAGTGAACTGACACATCCAAAAAAAAAAAAAAAAAAACCATTCCAGGGGGTGTCCCGATGCACATTGAGTCTGGGCAGCTGTCTTCCCTCCTAATGGTAACAAGGCCATTTACTCTTACCGCTCCAGGCACAGTTGTACATCATCCCACTGAATCCTCGCCTGCCCCATCAGGAGGCCAGGTTATTACAATCTCCAGTTTATAGGTAAGGAGACTACAGCTGATGAAGGTGGGTCGGATGCCCCGCTCAGGCCCGTGAGGGGCCCAGGTCTGTTTGACCTCCAGGCCCCATGCTCAGCCCCATCTTCCACTGCATCCCCTTCTCCCTGGAAGCTGAAGATCACTGTGCAGAAGGATGACCCCAAGGCCTTTTGAGTATACCATCCTTCCAAGAACCACTCCATCTCACTTGTGTGCTGGGAGGAAGGCTCTGCTGGGCACTGGGAGCCGGACGTCAGAGGGAGAAATGCAAGCCTGGCCATGCGTGAGGGTGAGGGTGACCCAGGGGCCAGGGGCTCCATCCTATGTCTGGGAATTTGGGGGTTCTCTCAGGCAGGGTCTAGCCTGCCTGCATTTATGGCAGAACTTGAACTCAGAGATAGCCCCGAAGGGGAGATTTCTAGGACCCCTCTCAGGTGCTGACTGAGACACCCCAAATTAGACTGGGTCCCCCCAGCATTTTAGCCACTCCCCCTTATTAGTTTCCACAAATTTATACACATAGCCTTCATGAGCACACAGCCATGTCCTCACCCCACCCCACCTCTGGGCAGGCTAGGAACTAGCACCCCACCCCTGCTCCAGCCCCGTGTGGCTTCCCAGAACCCTAGGACCTCCTTTTAGAAACTTTAGAAACTCAAAAGGAAACAGGTCAGGAGCTCCAGCATCCCTAAGAAAATGCCCCCTTCCAGCTCCCCAAACGAGAGTTAGGGGTGCAGGTGGCCCCAAGAGCAGACACTGTCTCAGGAAGCAAGCTTCTTCCAGAACCAGAGTACCCGCTTGTCCCTCAGCCATATAAGCCGAGGGGCTGCTCGGCACCTCCACCCAAGGTGGCTAGGAGCCCGCCACAGCACAAAGCACTAATATTTTTCTCATTAAAAAAGAAAAACCAAAAGCCGAAAGGAAATGCTGACACATGCTACAACATGGGTGAAACTTGAGGACATTCTAAGTGAAGTTAGTCACAAAAGGATTGTATGTTTACTATATACTCAATGATTCCACTGATACCTAGAATGGTCAAATCCATAGACAGAAAGAAGAATGATGGGGCCGGGGGCTGGGGGGCGGTGAGGGGGAATGAGGGGTTAGCGTTTCATGGCGACACAGTTTCAATCTTGTAAGAAGAAAAGAGTTCTAGACACACATGGCGTGGTAGCACAACAGTGGGAGCATAGTTAAAGCCCCTGAACCACTTACAAATGGTTATAATAGTAAATTTTATATTCTGTATATTTACCCCAATTTTTTTTAAAGAATAAAAAAAAAATCTCAAGTTTCCCTTCGTCAAGCATCTTGCTATTCGCATTATCCCATTGAATCTTGGAGGCAACCTCTGGAGGTAAATTCTACTATTGTCCTTATTTTACAGGCGAGAAAACCAAGACTGGGGAGGTGCCATGAGGGGCCTGGGGTCACCCAGCAAGTAAGTGGCAGGGCCCAGGGCCCGACTACAGGGCCTGCTGTCTCCCCACCCAGGGCCCTGGCCACAAAGGGAGCCACCCCCTCCCTGACCACGTTCCACAGTTCTGCTCACATTCCCCTGCCAGGGGACAGCAAACAGGATCCAGATGGCAGATCCCCCGCTGACCGGGATGGGGCCGAACTTGAAACCCCTCTGCCAGGGTTTCCAAATGCATCCCAGACTTCTGTCCTGGAAGCATCTGGTGCCCTCCTGCTGGGGTGGTGGGGAGCAGAGAGGCAGCCAAGCCTGGCCGCAGGCCTTGTCGGTGACTGTTGGGGGCTGGGGGGTTGGCACTGGCCCCCAGGTATTACCACAGGCCCTGGAATGCCTGGTTCCCCCAGGGCACTGGCATCAGTGCCCTGGGGCGGCCAAGACAAAGTACCACAAACTGGGTGCTTATACAACGTAATTCATTGTGTCACAAGTCTGGAGGCTGGAAGGCTGAAACTGAGGTGTCAGCAGGGTTGGTTCCTTCTGAGGGCCACGGGGGAGAATCGGTTCCATGCTCTCTCCTGGCGTCGGGTGGCCTCAGGCGTTCCCCGGCCCGAAGAGGGCCTCCCTGTGTCTTCACGTCATCTCCCTGCCATGCACGCCTGTCTGTGTCCAAACTCCCCCTGTGATAAGGACACAGTCATGTTGGATTAGGGCCACCCTAGTGACCTCATCTTAAATGGTCTTCTGCAAAGACTACTTCTACATCAGGTCCCATCCACAGGTTCTGTGGAATTGGACTACAATGTCTTTTGGGGGGACACAATTCAACCCATAACTCCATCCACGATGCCATTACTCCACTCAGTGCCCAGGAGGCCAGAGAGGAAGGTTCTGAGGCTCGGGGAAAACTGGCAAGGCCAAATACTATTTCACATACTCTCTAAGGTTTCAGGACTTCATAACCATCGCGGTCACGAACTGAATGCTTGTGGTGTGGCAGACACCAGGCCTACGCACTCCCGGAGCCTCAGCGGCCGGGCGGCTGTTACCAATTACCTCATTTTACAGGTGAGCGACGTAGTTCTCAGTTGGAGAAATGAGGCTCAAATTATTGCCTCATTGGAGTAAAAGGCTATGCCGGGGGATTCAGGAGAGGAGGTGTGTGAAAGGTTATTTCAACCTCCTAAAAATATCTCTAGATCCTGGTGACTTCTCTCCATCCCTCATTGTGACCTCCTGTATCAGGGTCCAGGACCTGCTGTAACAAATTACCTCAAAGTGGGTGACTTAAGACATCAGAAATGTATTCTCTCACAGTTCTAGAGGCCAGAAGTCTGAAATCAAGACTTCGGCAGCGCCTCCCTCCCTCCCAAGGCTCTGGGTGGGGTCGGGGCTGGGCTGGGGCGAGGGGGCAGTACCTCCTTGCCTCTTGCAGCTTCTGGTGGCTCCAGGCATTCGTTACCCTGTGGCTGCATCCCTCTGTCTTCCCGAGGCCTTCTCCTCTTCTCTGTCTCTCCTCTGGGTGTCTCTTATTAGGATATTTGTCATTGGGTTTAGGGCCCACCCAGGTAATCTAGGATGAGCTGATTTCACAATCCTTAATTATATCTGCAAAGACCCTTTGTCCCCAAAAGATCACATTCACAGGTTCTAGGACCTGGGGGTCACCCTTCAACCCCTGTGTACAGCTCCAGACACCATCATCCAAGCTGGGCCACTGCAACAACCTCTGTCTCCCGGCCTCCAGCCTGTGCAGCCAGAGGCGTCTTACAAAACCAGAGGCCAGCCCCATATCCCTCCGGAGTTAACTCACAGTGGCTCACTGGGCCTCGGCAAGCAGCCCGGACCCAGCGCTTGGCCCCAGGGACCCCTCAGGCATCCATCCCTCTGCTGCTCCCCCAACCCTGTTCCCACAATACTGCCCTGCCCTTGGTTCCCACGGCGGGGGTGGGGGGGCAGGGGGGGTTCTAAGTCTGTTCTTGCCCTCAGGCCTCCTCTGTGCTTCCACCACTGTTTCCACAACCTGGGACTGCCCTGGGCTCCACCTGAATGACTCGCTCATCGCTCATCGCTCATCAGCCAAGCCTCAGTTCAGATGCCCCTCCCTTGACAGCCTCGGCTGAGTTAGGGGCCTCCTCTGAGCTCCCACAGCCCCTGGGCTGCCGCTGTCATGAGTTATGGCGGTGGGTTATAGCGTGGGCTCACTGGTCTTCGCTGTCTGTGCGGGGAGCTCAGCCAGAGAAAGCCCATGTCGCCCACTGCAGATGGTCGCCAGCCACCATCCAGCTGGTGTCCTATGGTGTTCCTGGGGGGCATGAAGGTCAGCCGCGGCTGGACCTTTCCCTCCACCTCCCACCCCTGCCCATCTTCCTTCCTCAGAGTCCTGAGGAACACTTTTTTTCTCACCTTTAAAATCTTAAGTTCCATTTGAATGTGTGTTTTATTGCAGCTTTATTGCAATATAATTTACATATCATACAATTGGGCTATTTGAAGCGTACAAGTTGATGGTCTTTAGTATATTCAGAGTTGTGCAACCATCACTGCAATCAAATTTAGAATATTTTCATTGTTCCCAAAAGAAATCCTATACATATTAGCAGTCACTCCTCATTTCCCTCCAACTACTCCTTCTCCCCAGTCCTTGGCAACCACTAACCTGCTTTCTGTCTCTAAAGATTTCCCTATTCTGGACATTCCATGGCAATGGAATCTGACAATCTGTGGTCCTTTGTGACTGGTTTCTTTCATTTAGCGTCCTGTTTTTGAGGTTCATACACATTGTAGCATGTATCAAGACCTCGTTCTTTTTTATTGTCTAATATTCCATTGCACGGATAAACCACTGTTTACCCATTCACCAGTGATGGGCACTGGGTTGTTTCCACTTTTGGATTATGAACAAGGCTGCATGCAAGTTTTTGTGTGGTTGTATGTTTTCACTTCTCTTGAGGATATACCTAGGAGTGGTGAATGTGGGGTTTTTTCCTTTTTTCTTTTTTTTAAGTAGGCTCCACAACCAACCCAGGACCCTGGGATCATGACCTGAGCCAAAGGCGGACACTTAACTGATGGATCCACCCAGGTGCCCCTAAAAATAACTTCTATTTTAAATTGCAAACATGATACATTAGGGATCACCCAAATGACCAATTAGAAACAAGAAAATATAGACAGAGCCCATAATCCCCACAAACAAAGATATCTGGTGTCCGGTCCTGCAGACACCCCTCTTTGTTTGTGTTCACTCACATTGTGCCTGAACAGGCTGCCGTGTGTGTAGAAACTGACAACTCTCGGCCCGTGCAGAAGACAGCCTATATCTGCCTCCGCCTGATCCCTCCTGTGACTATCCATAAAGAGCCATTCAGTACAGATGAGAAATGAAACCAGATTTGACTTCAAAGGACAAACAGCTAGGAGAATGGAGGATTTTCAACTGTCTAAAGACAGCTTTTCAGGGGGCTAAAACCTCTCTTTGGGGAAAAAGAAAAAAAGGTCTTAAAAACAAAGGAGGCCAAATCCCAACAAAAACCTGGGGAATCATTATATCAAGGTGGATGGATTACAAGTGATTTATTTTCTTTTAGGAAATGTTAATGATACGATATTGTCGTTATAATGTTTTACCACTAAAAAAGATTCTAAGAAGCCTTTGAGGGTTTACTGATGAAAAAGAATGATTTTATAAAACCCAGCAATTCTTAAGAAGGGTGCAGCCAAAAAGGCTTTCTTGCTCCTTTATAGTTTCTTCCAAGAACTGGCTCTCGGAGACGGAGGCTGAGCTAGCAGACAGCCGCAGACCTGTGGGAAGCTGTGAAGATCTCAACTCCAAGACAGAGCTGCTTATGAGCATGAAGGAAAAAGCAGGTAAGAAGATGCATTAGAATTCTCTCCCTTATGGGGCCCCTGGGTGGCTCAGTCGGTTAAGCGTCTGCCTTCGGCTCGGGTCATGGTCCCAGGGTCCTGGAATCGAGCCCCGCATCGGGCTCCCTGCTCAGCGGGAAGCCTGCTTCTCCCTCTCCCTCTCCCACTCCCCCTGCTTGTGTTCCCTCTCTCTGTGTGTCAAATAAATAAATAAAACCTTGAAAAAAAAATTCTCTCCCTTTAAAACTACTCTGGGGAAAAATTGGAAATTCTTAACTGTCCATGACCAGTACGGAAGGCTGTACCTACATATTTTCTTTAAATACCTTGCTGTGTAAATATCCATTCCCAAACTGTATGTTCTTATGAGCATCCCTTCTTAAACAGTGATGAGCAATTGTAATATTTATACCCAAGTGTTTGAGAAAGAGTCCTACTTGGGCGCCAAGTGTCTCAGTCGGTTAAGCATCTGATTCTTGATTTTGACTCAGGTCATGATCTCCCAGTTGTGGGATCGAGCCCTGCTTTGGGCTCACGCGTGGGTGTGGAGCCTGCTTAAGATTCTCTCTCTTTCTCTCCCTCCGCCCCTCCCCCTCTAAAATATATATATAAAAGAGTCCCACTATTCTAAAAAGTACCATTAAGTAGAAAAACATGCTTATTTACTCAACCGCACAATGTAGAGGTGGCAGGATGCCTGGCAGAGAAGCTGCTACGTTCCCCACCTTCACCCAGGACAGACATTGCTAAGTGATGACAGCACTCTTTCCCACACGTCTGAAGAAAGTCGCGGTAGCCCTATTCTCAAAAGGCAGCCTAGGAGTGGATGGATGTGGGTGCAAACCCAAGACGCCACCTACTGGCAAAGCTTCCTAATTGCAGGCTGAGTACCTAGAGAGGACCAGTTCTGAGCCCCCAAAGCCGGACAAAATGACAGGGCGTGAACTCTTCAGCCTAGTCTTGCATAAATATGATAGCCCTCGTAGAGAAGAGCTTTGAATTTCAACATGAAGTTTCCTTGCTTTAGGAAATCAAGAGATTGGCCAATAGAAGCATTTCAAGCAACAATGAATAGTAGCAAAGAGCCTTTAGGAAACCCTAGATTTTCCCCCGACATTCTCTTTTCCAGAGGCTGACCCTTCTGTCTGTCCCAGCTCTCAGGTCCCCAGGCTGCCCAGATGTCTCATTCTGCAAACTATGTGTCACATGCTTCAGACTCAACACGGGCACTTTTCCCTGAGCAGAGGTGCCAGCCACTGGGCAAGAAGCTCATTTAAATGGGTCTCATAGGAGGGCCTGGGTGGCTCAGTCCTTAAGTGTCTGCTTTCGGCTCAGGTCATGATCTCAGGGTCCTGGGATCAAGCCCCACATCGGGCTCCCAAGCCTGCTTCTCCCTCTCCCACTCCCCCTGCTTGTGTTCCCTCTCTCGCTGTGTCTCTCTCTGTCAAATACATAAATAAAATCTTTAAAAAAAAAGTAAATGGTCCTCATAACAATCTACCCTGGGAGGTAGCTGCTGCTAACCCCATCTTCCAAGCAAGAACACTGAGGCTCAGGGAGGGGAAACAACGTGGCCAAGGTCACACAGGGAGGAAGACAAAGGCAGGACTGAAACATCCTCCTGGTCAACCGGGGCTACAAATCTCACAACGTTAGCCCCATATTGGGCCCCTTCCTGAAAACAGGCTGTCCTTCTTGCTGGAGGACTCCAAGGCAGGTAGGTGTGCCCCTGGGAATGTCCCACTGGGACAGGGCACAAGCAGCCCAGATGGGCCAGGGGGCCCCTATCAGGAGGGAGATGGCCACAGGGCAGGGGACCACAGGGCCGATTCTGGACCTGGGCAGCCCTGACCACGTGCTCCAGGGGTCTGGAGCCAGACGTGGGGTCCCACTCTGCCATGGCTAGCTATGCAGTTTATCAGCCTCCCTGGCCTCATTTGCTTGGGCAGAATACCTCGGCATGGGCCACCGTGATAATGTGTGCAGTCTGCAGTCCCATAGATAACGGCCTGAGGTTGACCCAGTAGGAAGCAGGTCATTGCTGACCCCCCTCTTCCCCGCCCCCATGCTCCTCTCCACCACCCTGTCCTCCTTCAGACTCCTATCTCTGTCTCTGCCTGTGTGACTCTATGCTGACCTGCCCTCTCTCCGTGTCAGGCTCAAGCTCCTCTGTGCGGACATGAGGGCTCAGTCTCTCTCCATCTCTGACCCTCCTCTTCTCTGTTTCCGGCTCCCCTCCCCCCTCTTCCTCCCTCCCTGGGATAAGGGGAACGACTCAGCCAATTTCAGCTTCACGTGGCTCCGGCCTGCAGATATGGGGGGGGGGCTGCCCTGGCCGTCTGCCAACCCAATTCCTGGGATGGGCCTTTCCCTCTGGCCCTTCCCATCTCTCTATCACCTCCCTGAACAATGTCCATTCAGGTGTGTCCTGAGCAACCAGAAGCCCTGGGCCAGGCCTGCTGAGGACAGGAGCTTGGGGGTCCTCCTGGGGAGAGCAGGGAGGGGGCCGCCTCCCAGCTCAGAGGTACAGTTCCTGATGCAGCCTTGGTGCTAGTGGACCTCTGCCTGCTCAGTGGTGGAAATCTGCGTAGAAACCTCACCCCGGCACCCAGGGCCCCCCCCCCAAGCTGCAGGAAATTGCTACCAGGGCTGGAATGATGACTATGTCATGTGTACTTTGGGGTATTGATTTTTTTTTTTTTAAACATGTCAAAGGCTTCACAGTGAAAACAAACACCCTCAATCCCACAGTTCACCTTCCCAAAGGCAGCTGGTTACTAATTTCCCGTGAATCCCTCTTGGGACAGTGAGTGCGAGATCCAAGTATTCATGGGTATATATTCCTGCAGTTTCCCCCCAAACGGCAGCAGCATTTATACCCAGCTGTACTTAACATTTTTCACTTTACAACTGATCTTGGAAAGTGTTCCCTAATCTACCTCATCTTTATATATGTATTTCACATACCACAAAATTCATCTTTAACATGTTCGAGTCAGTGGTTTTTAGTGTATTCAGAGTTGTGGGACCACTATTGCTATCTAATTTTGGAACATTTTCATCACCCCAAAAATCCCAGTAGCCGGGAGCAGTCCCTCCTCATCCCCCGTCCCCAGCCCCTGGCAACCATTAATCTACTGTCTGCCTCTATGGATTTGCCTGTTCTGGACATTACATATGAATACAATATGTGGTCTTTTTTGTCTGGCTTCTTTAACTCAGCATAATGTTTTCAAGGTTTATCCATTATCCTTGCTGAGACATGTGTCAGTACTCTGTTTCTTTAATGGCTGACTAATATTCCACTGTAAGAGTGTACCACAGTTTGTTTCTGCCCTCATTCTGTTTAGTGGCAATTTAGCATTCCCCTGATGGATGTGCCTTAATTTACCAGGCTCCTGCAATGGGTGTTTAGGTTGCTCCCAGTCTTTTACTACTACAAATAGCGCCAGAGTCCTTCTGTTCTTTGCAAATATATGTGTAAGAGACCTTCTCAGTGTAGAATTGCTAGGTCGAAGGAGTATATATTTTGCCTTTTATTACATATTACAAACTGCTCCAAAGAGGGCATAGGTGAAGTGACATTTTTCCCACACTGTTGCCAACCCATCTTATCAAAAATGGTTTAAGTGTGTAGCATTAGTTTTGGAGGGAGCTATCTTATCATAGTTTTCATTTGCATTGCTTTTCTTTTGAGTGAAGGTGAATGCCTTTTCATTCTGAGTTGCCTGTTCATACCTTTTGCTCATTTCTCTACTGGGTCATTGAAGTTATTGATTTGTAAGAGCTCTTTATATGTGGAGGAAATTAACCTTTTCTTTCTGAGTGATACGTTGCTAATTTTCCCACAGTTAATCACATTACCTTTCTCTATGCAGAAATTTTAAAGTACCCAAATGTATCTTTGATGGTGTCTGGAGTATGTATCTTTCCTAGAACTCTTAGAAAAATTACAAAAAGGGCCCAGCATCTATGCCTATTTATGGATCTATCAAGGGAACCAGACAAATCAACAGATGGCCCTAGCACAGAATGCTGTGAGTGAGGAAGCCCAGGACACATGACCCAGTCTTGGGGGGGCATAGGACATCTTCCTAGAGGCAAAGGGGGTGATAGCTGAGCTGAGAGTGATGGTGAGTGGGCATTGGCAGGCAGAAGGGACAGGATAGGAAAGCTGTGTGGCCAGCTGGAGAGCACAGGGTGGTCGGGAGGACCGAGACACATTTGGTGTCCCAGGGTGGGGAGCAGAGAGGGGGTGAGCAGGCCAGGCCATATTCAGTTCTCAACCTGAGGGCAACAGGGAGGCCGAAGTTTTCCCCACATGGTGAATTAGCTTCATTTGCCTTTCGGAAGATCCTGAAGTACTGGAAGGGTCAGAGAGGAGGTAAGGCCCCCAAGGAGACTGAGGCCACACCCCATGAAGGGGGAAGGCTGGATGGGACAAAGCCAAGGGGTGGGCAGATGGACACAGGATCCAGGCTTAGTGCCACAGGGCTAGACCAGAGGATGGGGCAGGAAGAGCCTGGAGTCCAAGTGCTCAAAGAACACACATCCCCCCATATGGCTGTCGATCCACCTGTCGACTCTGCAGGCCAAGCAGGAGGCTAGGGAATCCATTTCTCTTGGGCCCAGGGGCTCTATTATACAACTGATACCAGCCCAGGTCAGCCAGTGCCAGGCTTGTGGGGGGGGGCGGAGACCAGCTCCCCACCCTTGGGGGCAGGGGGGCGGGGTTCTGAGGGAGGCCAGAGCCTGTGGGGTGCAGAGAAATGGATGAGGCTCCAGAGTGGTGCTGGGACGGCGCCCCGGCCCTCGCTCCCCCTGCCCAGCCCCTGCAGAACCTGGGGTCCTCTTCCTGAAGAGCCCATCTCTGTGTGCCTTTCTGCCTTTATCTTTTTCTGTCTCTCTGTCCATCTACTTTCTTTCTTTTTTGTCCATCTACTTTCTACATCTCTCTGGCTTACCTGTCTTCCTCTATCTCGGGCTTGCTGGCTCCCTCTCTCTCTCTCTCTCTCTCTGAGTACCTCTCTCTTTCTCTCTGTCTTCCTCTGACTCTTCCTCTCTCCCCTTCCTCTCGTTCTCCTCTTCCCCCCTCAGAAGCACTTCCTCTGAAGGAAACCATTCATCTCAGGGGTATCACGTGCTCATGGCCCAGCAGGAAACACCTAGGACCAGCAGGGTCCTGGGGCCTCTGCTCTGAGCGACTCCTCTTGCCTGCCCTTCACTCCTGCCAGACCCATCTAACCACAAAGACTTATGGCCACCACTCCACATGTATCCGGGGGCGGTGGGGGGGGGGCTTCACTTCACTGCAGCTGGGAGATAGACACTTTCCCACACAGAAGGCCCTCTCACTTGGCAGACCTCGTTCCTAGACCATTGGTCACCAGACATCCCCCTTACCAGCCTAGAAGTTCCACTACCAGTGATTTAGGACTTAAATGAGGAAGTATCTCTGTTAACTGCCCTCCAACATTTAACAACATTCAACATATTAGTCATTGACACTCTAGTGTGAAGGAGCTCACAGCTCCTCCTTCTACCTGCCTGTCCCCCTCCACCCCCCCACCCCCCGCCCAGGTAGGTGGATGCTGCCTAAGGAGACCTCATTAACCCATTTTTGTAGAAGGACAGGTGTGAAAAGAGAAACAGAATAAGAGACGTCACCGGGAGGCAGATGGGACAGAGGTGGAAGGCAGAAAGGAGAAAAGAGGGGGGTTTTGGGGGAAGATACCAGAGGATGGGAAGTGGGACAAATGTTAAGCAGAAGGCCTCTCATTTGTCCATCCCTTCACAGTCAACAAAGCACAGTCACAGGAGAGTCCCCAAGCCTTGTATCATCCCCACTTTCCAGATGGGAGGGCTGAGGCCCAGAGAGAAGGGACCCACTCTAGATCACACAGAACACCCAGGTCTCCTGACTCCAAATCCAGGTGCCCGGTCCTGCCACTCTGTTGTCTTGCCCCCACTCCCAAAGGTGCAGGCCTCTCCTCTCCAGGATTCCTGAGGACGGCAGAAGGCCCTCTTGCAGGGCTAATTTATGGTTTTCTGACAGCTTCCTTCCTACCGTTCCCTTCTAGCTGCAGACCCAGCTCCATGAGGAAGGAATGAGCTGGGCGAGAAGGGCAGCTCCATGGAGCGTAAATAACTTGTCCAGGCAGCTGCAGGCTCTTGGAGGGGCCCCCAGCAACCCCCGCCCTGGCCCAGCGGGGTGTCCCCTGCTCTGGGATGGAGGGGCAACAGGGCTAGGCCTCCAGATCAAAGGCACAGAAAGCGGGCATTGTTCCCCAACCTGGAAACGCTTGGGGAAGGCCTAGCCCTCCGGCCCTACCCTTTGTCTGGGCAGAAGCTTTGAAGGCCACTGACATTTACCCAGTCCCTTCCCTTTCATGACACCCAGGCACTGCCTGGACCACGAGGCCTGGGCCCCTCGGGGCTGCTGCCCTGGTTATATGGGCACCCCTTGGCCCCCCACCCCCTTGAGCTGCTTCCTCACCTCCAGAATCGGGACGATGTGGGTACAGATCAGGTGGGGCTCCCGGGCTCAGCCCAGCCAGTATGCAAACAGGGCTGATGATCACAGGGGCACCCCTGAGCCAGGGAGGCTGTCCTGTGGGACACAGGCAGAGGAAAGGGGCCCTCAGCACAGGCTCCAGTGGGGGTTCACGGGGAAGGAGCCTGTGGCCCAGGTTTGTTTGCTATGAGAACAGCATTTCCTGTTTGGACTAGGCCGAGGGGACGTGTGGGTGAATCCACACCAGAAGGGCTGCGTTTCCTGGACCCCACGGCCTGTTCCAGGACGGTGTGTGTGTGTGTGTGTGTGTGTGTGTGTCCGTGTCCCTGTGTGGTCCACACACGTGTGTTGTGCCCATGTGTTTTCTCTCACCTCATCAGCTTCCAGACAGGCATCTAAATCTGAGCCAAGTTCTCTTTTTCCCTAAAGAAGCCCCCCGTGGGGCTCGCCCAGAGGGTGCCCGTGTGGCCTGGTGGTGTAGGCCAGCACCCCTTGCTCCCTGGCCAGCCTCAGGCGAGCCACACACCTAGGGATACTAAGGCAGCCTCCCTGGGGACAGAGAGGAGGGTGGGAGACAATGCAAGCAAAATGCTTAGCACAGCACCTGGCACGGGGTCAGTGCTGGGGAACGGAAGCTGCTGTCTTACTGGTCTGGTCTTGGCAGCACATAGCACCAGGCCCTGAGGCAGGAGGCCCACAGGGACAGGCCCAAGACCTCGAGCCTGCGGGCCCCTCTCCCGTCTGCCTCAGCAAATGCTGCAACCTCAAATGACCAAGCCCCAGGTCTCCGCAGCATTTCCTGCCCTTCCTGTGCAGGGAGGAAAGAGGACCAGAAAACAGGATGACATTTCCCAGGAAACTGTGTGCTTAAAGAGGGGGCTTTCAAAAGGCCGTGCCCCAGGACCACCACATGGAGACCCAAAGCTTTCACACTTTCCCAGAAGCTAACTCCTGAGCCAGAGGGATCTTGAAAAGGTCCAACGGCTTGTTCTTTCAGGCAAGGAAATGAGACTCAGAGAGGGGAGGTGACTTGTCTTACATCACACAGCTCCCAGTGGTTGCTCTGGAATCGACACCCGGGCTTTTGGGGGGCTGACACCAGGCGAGAACCCCCAGGCATCACCAACAAGAGGCTATAGGAGACCCCAGGGGATCCCAGCCTCAGCCAGGACAGGTCCCCCTCTGACATCCAAATATGGATAACACCTTTTCCTTGGAGGATCCCTTGTTGAGAGGTCCCTTTATAGAGAGGGTTCTCTTGCTGGAGAAATCCTGCGGTGGCCTGCAGCTCCCATGAGCTTGGTGGCAGTGGTAAAGGAATGTGTATGCCAGTAATCACAGGAGCAAATAGAGCCAGCAGTCTCCACGTCCTGTGGCACCCGGCAGGGGTTCCCGGACATCCGGCAGTCCCTCCAAGCCAGACAGAAGCCAATGCCCAGCCTTTCTCCTTCCTACAGAGCTGCATGCCCTCCAAGGTGCCCTTTGAGGAGATGGGTTTTTTTTATCCTGCCTACTTACCCAGGGCTTGATGGGGCTCAGGAGATGGCCCCTTGGGAGTGACCAGTCATCCAGGGGATGAAGTCACTGATCTCGTTGTGGCAAAAACAAAGGCTAACCAGGGAGCCTGGGTGGCTCAGTTGGTTAAGCAACTGCCTTCGGCTCAGGTCATGATCCTGGAGTCCTGGGATCGAGTCCCGCATCGAGCTCCCTGCTCAGCAGGGAGTCTGCTTCTCCCTCTGACTCCCCCCTCTCGTGCTTTCTCTCTAGCTCATTCTCTCTCTCAAATAAATAAATAAATAAAATCTTAAAAGAAAAAAAAAAACACAAAGGCTAACCAGAGAGGCACCAAGCTGCATTTTGGGAGGTCAGAGAGAGGGCATAAAGTAGGTGCCCCAAAATTGCACATGGAAGAGGAGGCAGCTCCCCAAGGGGGCAGAGTTGATGCTGTGATGATGTCTTTGGAGGAAGTGGGGCATGTTTCGGAGGAAGTGGGGCCAGGTGACGCAGGGGACAGTGGATGCCAGGGCGTAGCCATGACATCTCATGGCCACACCCACATAAGGAACACGCCGCTGTCCTTACAAAGAGAAACTGAGGCTGGAGAGGGGCAGGACTGGCCCAAGCTAGCTTGGGCAAAGGCAGCAGAGCCAGGGTTTGAACGCTCGGGTTGGGGGGGGCAGCTCCCTCTATATTGGCATGCCCTCTCCCGTCCTGCCCAGCCCTGGGTGAGTCCCGGGGAGGTGGCCCCTGGGAATCCGAGGTAGGGGCTGGCAGATCCTGCTGGAGTGTTTCTAGCAGAGATCCCGGGTCTGGGTCTGGACAAGACACAGCAGGATCCTGAAGGGCAGGCCCCTGGTGCACTGCCAAGCTGGGTAGGGGGCTCCCCAGCCCAGGACTGCTTGCTGCATGTCAATCCAGGCAGAAGAGGAGGTTAGAGACTGTCCTGAGATTTTGGAGGGGTCCCCTCTAATGATAGCTGTGGTTCCTCCCCACAAACACACACACCTACCACAGACATCCATCACACACCTGCACACAGGCATCACACACATACCACAAACACCCATCATACCTGCACACACACACATCACACACGTATCACAAGTACCATCACATATGCACACATCGTGCACACGCACACTTGCATACACCTTTGAGGGCTTCATACCTCTCTCCCCAGAAGCTCATCCAAGTACCCCAGAAAAAGAAACTCCACTCTAAGCCAATCTTTACCTTGTTATAGACAGGGAAACTGAGGCCCAGACCAACATGCTATCTGCCCTCTTCCCTAATTGTGCTTAAGAGCTGACCCCTCTTTGGGGCGCCTGGGTGGCAGTGGCTCAAGTCATGATCTCAGGTTGTGAGATCAAGCCTCACCACGGGCTCTGTGCTGGGCATGGAGTCTGCTTAAGATTCTGTCTCCCTCTTCCTCTGCCCTTCCCCTCTCCTCCATAAAAAAGAGCTGACTTCTCTGAAGTCAGAAGATATGAGTTCAAATCCTGGCTCTTCCAACCACTGACATACCGAGCCTCTCTGTGCCTCAGTTTCTCCATTTGTAAAATGGCAGTAAGAGTGGACACTGACCTTATGACCAGCCCAGGTCTTCTCCTGGCAGGGACGGCCACGAGTGCCTGGGCCTCAGTTTACTTCTCTGTGTAATGGGAATGATAGTGGTTTGAAGGTTAAACAGAGACAGGATGTGAAGTGGAGGCGGGGTGCCCTGCACACAGTGGCGCTCACTGCTCGGGAAGCCTTTGTTGCATGCATGGATGCATCCCGCACGCCTTGGGAACTGGCGCTCTCAAAAATGTTGGGAGGGGATGAGGGCCCTGGCATCATTAGTTCAGGCGTGGCGGCTCTGGGTCCGGGATCAGCTCCCCCGCCTGCAGCACGTGAGAGGACACCTCCGAACTGGCCCCCTGGCCCCCAGAGGGTCACGCGGCGAAGGGCGCCGGGCTCAGGTGGGCACCTGGCGGGCCTCCCGGCGGGGGCATCCAACCCCCCGGGGCTCCTTCCGGGTTGGCAGCGGCGGCGCAGGGGGCGGGGGGCCGCGCCGCGGGGCCGGGCGAGGCCGGGAACGCGCGCCCCCGCCCCGCGCCCGCCTCCCGCCCGCCCTCCCGTAGCCGCGCTGGGAACCCGGCTCCGCGCGTCGGGGGAGGCTGGCGGCGCGGGCGGGCGGGGACGGCAGGCTGGGGGCGGCTACGGCGAGGGGCCGCGCGCGGAGGGCGCCGGGCGCAGCATGGGCGGCCCGCGGGCCTGGGCGCTGCTGTGCCTCGGGCTTCTGATCCCCGGAGGCGGCGCCGCGTGGAGCGTCGGGGGAGCCCAGTTCTCCGGACGCAGGTAAGGGTTGCCTCCCACCACCTCTGTGCCCTGCCAGCCCCGGGGCAGGGATTCCAGGCACTCCCCCCCCCCCCCCCCCCCCAACCTCCGTGCAAGCCAAGGATTGGGAAGGGGACCTGGCCCCCCATTTCGGTGCCAGCCAGATGGGAGTAGGGACCTGGGCCAGCCCCGCTATCTGGAGGAGGCTCCCGGCAGTGCGGGGGTCCTCGACTCCGTGTGTCCGGAGCCGACATTCCCCTCCAGCCCCCTCCACCCGCCACCACTTCACCTCCAGAGCCCCAGAGGAGGGGGAAGGGAACAACCGGGGAGAAGCCCGCCTCCTGGGACTTCCATCGCCCTAGCTCAAGGGCCCCCTTGCCTGCACGTAGGAAAAGCCCAGCACATCCCCTGGCTGACCCTTGGGGACCCCCGCTCCCTTTTCCCTGCTCTCGGCTTTTTTTAGTACCCCGGCTATTTATTTCCCTCGGAGGAAGAAGACTGGGATGGAATTTCACAGATCCGTAGGTCAGTGGCCACCCCAGAGATCTGGCATTTTGCACAGAGACTGGAGAGAGCATTCTGTGTTCCTGCCGCTGTTTCTGGAACTGGGGACACTCTCTCTTTTGGTGTTTGTGGGGCATCTCCCCAGGGAGGAGCCCCTTATTTGCAGTGTGGTCATTAATCCTTCAAGGACTGAGTAAGGTAGGAAGCACTGTCCCCATTTAGCAGATGAGCAAACTGAGACCCCAGAGAATCAACATAATCTTCTGGGCTCATGGGCCATTAATAGAAGTGCTGGGATTCTAATCTGTGTCTTTCTGGCCGTGATAACAGTGTTTGAACCTGTCCCCTGTCCTGGCTGCAGCCCCCACCCCTGCTGGGGTCCCCTCTCAAAGGCCAGCCATTTGTCTGAGGCAGACAATGCTGAGTAGCCAGGCCTCTTCAGGCCTTTTCATCCCATTCAAAGGCCTTTCCCGGCCCCCACCCCCTAGGGCCTCAATTCTTTAATTCTTTTCAGAAATTCCCTTTCCCAGTGGTCAGGGGCCATCATGCCCCTGCTGGGCTAGCAAGAGCAGGTGACATGGCTGGGGCTGGAGGGCAGAGGTGGCCAAGGCATCAGAGGCCAGAATAGCAGGCATCTGAGGCAGGGACAGGCAGGTGGCAGATATCACAGCTGCCGCCACCTACTGTATGCTGACCGCAGCTGACCTGGGCTGGGCATTTTACCTGCATCCACCACCTCCAGAATCTTCCCAACTGCCATGGGAAGCATGCATTTTGATGGTCCCCCTTTCATAGAGGAGAAAGCTGAGGCTCAGAGGGAGAATATGACCTGCGCAGGGCATGAATGTGAACCCCCCCGATCCTAGGTGCCAAGATGACCAAGACCCTAAACTTGAATTCCCAGGGTCAGGCTCAGGATGATGGTGCAGAGGGCTTAAGGTCCAGACTGCCCTCCAACCAGTCCAAGGGCAGGGCCTCGCAGCCTGGGCTTCTCACTGCCCGTCCCCCACCCCCAGGGCTTCCTGGGTCGGAGCAGGATGGTGGCCCAGGGCAGGTAGCTGGTGGACCTGGAAGGCTCACAGTGGCCTAGCATCACCAAAACCCTGTGGGCAATGCCGTTTTTCCCATTTTACAGATCAGACTGGGGCTCAGAGAGGGGGAGTGGCACCTCAATCCAGGCCAGCCAGTTTCCCAATCCAGTGTCCTTGGCACCCAAAAAGAACGTGTCAGCTTGTGGGTCTGGGAGAGGTTTGCAGCTCGTGGTTAGGAGGCCAGGGCTCTGGCGCTGGCTCTGGCACTCACTCAGTGTGTGACCTCAGGCAGGTCCCCTCCTTCCTCCCCTTGCCCCCTAACCACTGGCCTGTTCTGAGGGGGGACGGACCCCCACAGGAAGGATGAACAGTGGTTCCTGCTATCACTGACATTAGGTGGAGGAAGGGACCCCTAGCTGGAGGAATCTGTGGTCCTCAGCTGCCAGGACCTCCCCTTGTGGCCACGTCCCAGCATTGATGGAGATGTCACACCCCAGCCCTCCCTCCACCCCCAGCCCAGCACCCCAGGCACCCCTTGGCAGCCAAGGGATCAGAGGCAGAAAAGAGGCTTTGTGCCTGGGGAGGGGGAGGACCTGGAAGGCATCCAAGGGGCTGCCCCAGCCCCAGGAATGTGGCAAGACTTTGAGACCCCCAGAACCAGGGTGTCCAGGGGCTGTGCAGGGCTGCCTTGGCTCACCCCTGCCCCCTGTCGGTCCCCTAATCCCCGCTGGGGCTGCTTCCTGCCTGCCCTGAAGTCCCTTCCCTCCTGATTCCCTGTTTCCTTTAATGACCCCATCTCAGCACTGTGGTTCTTGAGTAGAAGCTGTCACCAGTGTCCTGGCCCAGGCCACTTCCTCCTGCAGGATGGGCTTCCTCGGGGCAAGTCCTAGAATCAAGGAGAGGGGAGAATTCTCTTCCCCAGCTCCTCTCCCGGGAGCTCAAACCCCAGCTCTGTGCCCACATGGGTGACCCGGCCACGTGACTTCTCTTGGCGCCCCAGGGTCCGCCCCTGTAAAATGCAGAGCCTGGCATTCCCTATCGCAAAGTCAAGGGAAGGACCTTGCACAGAACGTGCCATGCTGGGGTCCCTCAGGGAAGCCGCCAGACCCCAGCTGTGGGGCGTGGGGTCCGAGTCCCAGTCCAAGAACAACAGCTCTCAGCACGGGGCGATGCGGTGTGTGTGAAATCTCCTCTGTCAGAGGAGATTCTGCCATCCCCATCTGCAGATGGACCAAGTGAGGCGCCGACAGGGTCAGGGCCTTGTCCAAGGTCGCCAAGTTAGGAAGCAGCAGGGCCAGGACTGGAACTTGGCCTTCAGAGTGGGGTTCTGGCTCTAATCACCCCGCCCCCACCTTGTACGTCTCCTTTCTTTCCTCTTCTTTTCATAACAGCCCTTGGCCCCTGGCCCGCTTGGCTGCCTCCTGCAATTAGCCCCTATCACTGTTCCGGATCGAAGCCTTGGGCCTCGCAGAGACAAAGTCCCCTGGGCCCCCGTGGCAGGGGGTGGAGGGCAAGTGGGTGGGGGGCATTGTGGGGGCAGCCGGTGCCAGGCTGAGCTGGTCTGGCTTGTTTTCTCTCCTCCGGCAGCCTCTGGGGGCCCGGGAGGTGCTGAGTGGGCACGAGTGGCAAGCCTGGAAGGGAAGTGCCTCCTCCTCCCACCCCCTGCCCTAGCCCCATCCCAGAGGCTCAGCCTCGAGGGTTCTCGGGTACCTTCTCACTGACCACGTCCCAGGAGATAGGGCCCCCAGGGGCGGCAGGATTGTAGGCAGGCTTCCAAGTACTGTACACATCTCTGGGAACCTGGGTCCTGGCTCCTCTGCCCAGGCCCACTGTCTGTTCTTGGTCATTCAGTCATTCAGCAAACATCCCTGTACACCCTCAGGCTGAGCCCCATCGTGGCTTGGTCCCTGCCAGTGCCCTCCCTCGGCATCTGCAGGGAAGGGAAAAGCTCAGGGCTGCTGAAGGGGACCCCTGGAGGTGCCCCACCCCTCCTGGGACCTTAGGACTGAGACCTAACGGACAAACAGGAGGTTGCTGGAGCCGAGGGAAGGGCTTTCCGGGCAGAGGGACTCTGAATGCAAACATCTGAGGTGGGGGAGAGCCAGCACTTGAAGGGAGCGCAGAAAGCTGGAAGAGGGACAGCAGGAGTGTGCAGGAGAACAGCATGCAGGACGGGGCAGTCTGGGCTCACAGGGCAATGGGGAGCCATGGCGGACTGCAGACTCACAGCAGGCGGTGGCAGCATTAAGTCTGTGCTTTAGAAAGGGGTCCTGCAGCCCTGGTGGAAAGTAGACAGAGGGTCCAGGCCAGGGCTCTGCAGAAGAACTTGGATTTATCCTGGAAACAGCGGGGGCTGGAGTCTTCAAGGTCGGGGAGTGGTGGGATGTGGTTATTGGTGACTCCCCATGCCCCAGGGGAGGGGCCAGGGACTAACCTTAAACCCCAGATAGCCTGAGTATCCCCTTCTGGCTAGTCAGCCATCAGCCCCATATCTCCTAAGCAGGGAATTCAAGCAAACTCTAGCTCATGGGAAGTAAACCAGGGAGCCAGGCAGTGACCCACCTGGGGGCGATTTTAATTAAGGAAGAAGAAGAAAATTGTTTTCTCTAGCTCCCACCCCCGGTAAAGAGGAGCAGGTCAGGCAATTGTGGGCGGTCCCAGGCCCACCTCCCCCAGCCCAGTCCACGGTGTGGGCATGGAGGGAGGGGTGTGTGCGCATGTGCATATGAGAGCACATGGCCCTGTGTCTGTAGACACCACTCAGGAAGCCCCCCCAAAACTTGCACTCTGAGTTTTATGCATTTTTCTGGAAAGGAGCCACACCGACATCACTTTCTCAAAGGGGTTTATGGCCCCCCCCCACAACAAACAAAACTCCAGGTTCAAAAGCACAGCTGTAGAGACCCAGGAGATCTGAAGGGCAGGGGGGCCTTTTTGAAATGTATTTTTTAACTTTTAAAATCCCCACCTGCTCATTAGAAGAAAAATTGCCAGCCAGAGGTTAAGAGTGCAAACTCTAGGGTCAGACGGACCTGAGTTCCAACCGTGACTGTGTTGCTCCTCCGGGGTGTCTGCGGCACATCCCAGACCCCAGAGCCTCAGTGTTCCCATCTGTAAAGTGGTGCTCATAATTGGCGTGGGAAAGGCCCTGGCCCCAGCTCCTGGTGTGCGGCAAGCATGATAACCGAAGGCTACAGTTAGTCCTGGAGACAGAGTGGAGTCTCTGCCCCCAGAGGTGGCAATTTGACGCGAGCCTGTGATTTTTCCTACCTTTATGCACATACAACTATGTACGTGTGTATACGTATAAGTAGTCTTTGGGCTTTCTTATTTGGATAGAAACACAATCGTTCTCCGCCTGTTGGTCTGCACTTGGGTTTTTCACTTAACCAGACACGGTGGTCTGCCCGGGGAGAACTTGGGCTGTAGCTCAGCATCTGGTTTTCCGTGTCTAGTCGGCCTGCCGCTGTTTAGGCTGTTCCTGATTTTGCATCATTCCCAACAGCGCTGCAACAAGCCCCTGTCACCTCTCCCATGGCTGGCTGGCCACCAGCTGCGTGGAGCTTCTGCCAGGTCATTGATCTAAACAGAGCCATCCCTTCCCACGCTTTGCCTTTGGTGGGGCTGTTCCTGCCTCCCGGACTGATTCCAGGGTGACCGGACAGGGAGGGGACTTCCCCAGGGTCCCACAATGAGTTAATTGGCAGGTCCTGGCCAAGGACATGGTCCTCTGGGTGGGCCAGCAACCGGGAGACTGGATTTCGGTGGCGGCAGATGCCTCTGTGATGGCCCAGACATTCCAGGTGCTCAGCAGCCCTCAGCCTGCACAGGGTCACAGGCCCTGCATTTTTTGCTGGGGCTGGGAAAGGAGGGACTGTTTCAGGTGACCCTTTGTGGCCTGAGCCCGCCACCCCACCAGAACTTTTCCTTTGTGACCTCGAGCCTGGGGTCAGCAGATTCCCAGGTTGGGACCTTCACAGAACCACGGACCGTGGCTCAGGAGATGGGGAGGAGACAGGAGCTGAGGTCTCTGGGAGGGAGTCGGCCCAGACCGGGCCATCCACATTACTGGGTGCAAATCCGGCTCTACCATGCCTCAGCTCTGGGACAGGAGCAGTTGTCTTCCCCTCCCCAAGCCTCATTTTACCCCTCTGTAAAATGTGGGGAGGTACCTGCCTGGCTCACCAAGAAGGTGAATGTAAATACCCTTAGCATACAGTGGGTGCTCAACATATGCAGTGCACTATGGATCATACCGTAGGTGCTCAATATATGCGATGCACTATGATCATTAATTGGCATTTGGAGAAGTCAGTCATCCATGCTTGAAACATCTGGCTGTTCCACGGCCGGGGGGGGACCCAAGGAGAAGAGAGACAGGGCCTCTCTTCTGTCATGCCAGGGGAGGGAGAGGGCAGACATGAATCGCCAGCTTCATTCAGCCTGACAGGGATGCAAAGTGCTGCGGGATCCCGAGCAGGGAACCATCATTCTGTCTCCTGCAGCTCATTCCCTGAGACCTTCCAAGCGCCCCCAGCACAGCTGCCCCCTCTAGGGCTCTGGATTCACCCCTCAGCCACAGTGCCACCGAGACTCCCACTGGGGCCCAAAGGACTCTGAGAGCTCAGGGATCTCTCCACCTAGAGACTCAGGGCTCCTGGAGGGAACCTGGACCTCTTCACCCATCCCCCCGGGGTCCTGGGCAGGGGCTGTGCATGGCACCTGAGCTTCCTCACTGTGGGTCTGTTTCAGGAACTGGTGCTCCTATGTGGTGACCCGGACCATCTCATGCCATGTGCAAAATGGCACCTACCTTCAGCGAGTGCTGCAGAATTGCCCCTGGCCCATGAGCTGCCCGGGCAGCAGGTGAGCGAGACCCTGGTGGAACGGAAGCCGAGGGTCCTATGCCCAATCTCAGCACCTCCCCTTCTGCTCCTGGGGCACCTGGAGGGCTTCCTGGGGAAAGGATTCCACCATTTACCCACATGCATTCACTTAGTGAGGCTTCACTTCTGGGGACAGGCCAGCTTGCAGGGACTCCCTGTCCAGTTAGTATCTGGATCCTCCCCCAACCTGGGGGGTTAGGAGGGATTGGAGGGGCTGAATCCCAGAATACAGGAGGAGAGAGGCTCCAGAGGGGCCCAGAGGTGGCAGAGGACCCCGGACGTTGTCCCCATGGACATCCAGGTGAGTGGGAAAGGCAGCAGAAGATTCTGTCTGAGTTCGGTCCCCTGGGCCCTTCTTTCAGCTACAGAACCGTGGTGAGACCCTCGTACAAGGTGATGTACAAGACGGTGACCGCGCGTGAATGGAGGTGTTGCCCTGGGCACTCAGGGGTGAACTGTGAGGAAGGTAGGACCACCCTGAGGTGCAGGCCAGGTGCCTTCCCTCGGGCGCGCGGCAGGAGCAGTCAACCCTTGCTAAGTTGGTGGGCGCCGCACGCTCAGCAGCGTGCACACCAGGGCCCACCAGTGAGGCATGGCTCAGACACAGCTGGGGCCTGCTGGCCCCCCAGGTGTTGACCGCCTGCCTCTTGGGAGGCTCTCACAACCTCTGGAGAAATTCCATACATGCCGTGGAGCTCACATCTTGAGTCACACCATCCCAAGTCTTTCCTCCAAGCTTGGGGAAAACCCATCTGGATGTGTCCATTGGATGTGCTCACAGCTCACAGAAGCAAAGCACCACTTAGGTCAAGATTGGCACAGATGGGATGCTTGTATCCGTCTTGCAGGTGAAGAAACCCAGGCTCAGGAAGGTGGCGGGTGTACAATTGCTAAGTGGCAGTCAGGGCCTGAGGGACGGGTGCACCACACGTAGTGCGTGTCCCAGGCACGGGGGACACTCTCACCCAGCCCCCTCCTCTGCAGGCCACATGTGTGGCTCAGGGCCAAGCACCCACACCTCTGCGGTACGGACGACACAGCCCGGGCCTCCCCACACCCTGGCCACATGCTCACCTGGAGAACCCTCTGCTCAAGGGCACCTGCCTCTCTGCTAAGCAGTCTGGGTGCCTCCTGCCCTCACTGCCTACCTGAACCCCACCAAGGGCTGTGTTCCCAGAATGGCCCTCCAGACCAGCCTAGAACCAGCCCCGAGAACCTATCCTGTAGGCACCTCAGTGGAAAGGGGCATTTGGGGCCCCCAAGGCAGCATCAGTTGCAAGACCTATTCTGATTCCAGAAACAGGAACATGTGAGACATGGCCTCTGGATCAGGAGAACGTGATACTAAGAGAAATCACCGTTTATAGGTGCTTCTTGAAAGACTTACATGCTTCACCTCCCTGGGACCCCATGAGAGTCCTGGTTCACAGACTGGGCAACAGAGGCCAACAGAGGTGGAGTTCCATGCCCAGAGTCCCACAGGGTGTGGGGCAGAGCTCACCACAAAGTGGGGGGGGGGAGGGGACCTGGCAGGTTCCCCTGTGGGGCCGCAGAGTTCCCAGTTCTGGTGGGATGGCCAGAGGGAGTGGGGGAGCTGCCCATGCCCAGCAGGGGTCCTTGTAGAGAGAGCCGGCCACCAGGCCAGTGTGGGAGGGCAGAAGTGACAGGGAACAAGGAATGGGACCCTCCCCTCCCTGCTGGGAGAAAGTGGGCAAGGCAGAAGGGCCCAGAGGGGTAGGAGGAGAGCCAGCCAGGAGGGGCTCCTGCCAAAGAGGCCACAGAGGAGCTGAGGGAGGGGAAGGGGGAGGGTGAATCCCCGGAGTTGGGGGGCCACCTGGGCCAAGCAGGCCTGAGCCCAGGCAGGGCCTGCCCAGACAAAGGCCACTGTGTCCCTGGCTTCCCTCTCAAGGGCAGACCTTCCCAGTTCTGCAGGGCCATCTTGGAGCCGGTGAGGGTGGGGACAGGTTGGGGCAGAGCCTGTGCCCTTGAGTCCCGCAGCTGGAGGCGGTGCATCCAGAAGCCAGGATCAAGGCTGAGGGCTCTGGCAATGGCAAGGTGGGGGTGCAAGGCAGAGGCTGGGCTGGGCCGCCCCTGATATCAGCCATCAACCTCGGCAGGGCCCCCAGTCCCAGCCTGGGGAGAGGAGTATCCAGGGCTTCGTGGGGCCAGGCCAGATCTGCTACGCCCCAGCTGTGTGGCCTTGGGCTGGGGACTCCCCATGCGTTGTGCAAGTCATTGTGCAAGGGCACTGGGCTGGGGGGTGGGGAGGCTGCAATGCAGGTGGCCCTCGTCTCGTGCCCACTCAGAGGGAGGGGCACTCTCTCTAACAAGCACCAAGCGGCTGTGTGCTCTTGAAGGACCTGGGGCTCCCCCACACTAAGCCTCAGTGTTCTCACCTGTGAAACGGACAGGATACTAGAGTCTGCCTCCCAGGGATGTTTCAAGGATGAAATGCAACAGTAAAGACCCTGCAGGTGGCGTGGCTGCCCAGGGTGGGCATAATGTGATGATCAATGGGACAGGAGGGGCCTCTCCCAAACCCATACAGTCAGAGCTCAGTAAAGGGATGCCCAGACCTGGATATTCTGGAAAACTGCTCTGCTAGGAGCCCTGGGAATGGGGGTGGGCTACTGTGACGACGTTGCAGGCCCACCCCAGGCCCTGCCCTTCCTCTGACAACTGGCTTGAACCTGAGCTCCCCCAGCTGTTTCCCCTGCTGGTGACTTACCTCATAGTCTGCCCAGCACTGGGACATGGACCTGGGGCCACAGAGATGGGTCACCGTAGCAGCCTGGGTGGCCTGAAGGAGGAGAGGGAGGACCCATCATTCCAGAATCCAGATCTAGATCAGCCGTGCTTTGCTGTGTGACCTGGGGCAAGTCACTCCACCTCTCTGAATCTTGTCTCTATCTGGAAGTCACCTGGGATGCAAAAGTACCCACCTTGTACTTTTATTATGAGCATCAAAGACTCAGGCCTTGAACCTTCGGCCCCTGTGCTGGGGATTCTGTGATGGCCCTCCGGGATTATCCTGCCTCTGACCTCTGAGGCCACACTTCTCAGTCAGCTGCTCAGCAGACAGGCCTCCCCATGCTTCCCCACCCCCATTCCCAGGGCCCTAGTCTCCAGATTCTTCGCTCATTCACAGCTCTTAGCCCTGGCTTTCCCATCTGCAGAATGGGAACGTTCACTCTGTGATGATGAGCGAGGCTGTTCTCTGACGTTCATGACAACCTGGGAGGACAAGACTGGAATAGGCCCCATTTTACAAATGGGGAAACCAAGGCACAGGAGAGTGAATGGGCTGACCTGGAGTCCCTCAGCACAGGAGGAGCCAGGATTGGGACCTGCCTGACCAAGCCTCTATAAGTGCCTCCGGCACTTGGGAAGGGGCGACTAGATGGCAGGGAGGGAGCCAGGCTGAGGTCTCACCTGGCTGCCCGCTCCCATTGGAAAACATTTGAGGAAGGGCCAAGGCCAGAAGGTAGCCCGTCTGCTGGTCCTGACCCCCTGGGGGGCCCTGCTGAGGAAGGGCTGCTGTGGCCTCCCTGTGATCCTGCCTGGGGGGAGTCCCAGCAGACAGATCTTTCATCCATCAGCCCTGTTGTCCAGATGATGTAAGTGAGGCTCAGAGAGGGCGTAGGTCTCATCCAAGGTCACACAGCAAGTAAGCTTTGCAGCTGGGATTCTCGGAGCAGAGCCAGGGCTTTGACCTGAGGTCTGCAGCATCCGCACTCCCCCCCCAGACCCTCCTGTAGTCACAGTGACGAGGGGAAGGAAAGCATCCCCTGTCTGCCATGCCCAGCACCATGACTCATACTCACTGGCGTCATACTATCGTGTCACGGTGCAGGAGGTCCAGATGTAGAAATCGAGGCTGGGAGACGGAAATGCCTTGCTCGGGGTCACATCCAGATTCAGAGTCCATCCGTATGACCCAGGGCCAGGAGTTTTCCTCTGTAGCAGCACCAGCCGAGGACTCCCAGGGGAGGACATTCAGACAGTTGGGGCATCATGAGACTGGCAGAAGCCCTTCTCAGCCCCAACCCCGCGCAGACAGAAAGAGGAGCTCCCTCCCCCTCCTCTCCCATGGGATCCCCCGGAGTCAGGCGACCTCTGTGTACCCCTCAGTGTCTCCACTGTCCTTAGCGCACGTGTCCCTTCCCCATCTGGCGACCCCCACAGCCCTTGTCTTCTGTGATGGGGAACCAGAGAGGGAAGAAGTTTGCCCGAGGTCACACAGCAGAAAAGCTGAAGAACAGATGGGAGGTTGGGGCGGCCTCACCACCTCTCCATCCCTAACTAGATGCCAGTTACAGGGCCAGGTTTATGCTTTGCTCTGAGGATTCAGGATCCTGTGGGCTCAGTGCTGCAGGAATCTGCCCAGGTCCGCCACCCCCCTACTCCACTCCCATCTAGAAGACCTGGCGACCCCCATCTCCTGACTCCTGCCAGCCCATCCTCCACCCCCAGCCGGCGCCCCCCCCCTCCACCCTCCTGGCCCCACCCCCCGGTGATGTGCTCCAGCCCTGCCCTCCCTCCATCTTAGCCCCGGCCCACACTGGCCCTCTCTCCCACCCCACAGCCAGGGCAGCAGCTGTCCCCTCTGCCTGCGACCTTCCTGGAGCTGCCACCTGACTACCAGGGCCCCCATGCTACCAGCACTGCTCCTGTCTCTCCAGTACCTGACCTATGAATGGGAACCTCATTTTACCCTGAAGAGCGGGCCAGGCCAGAGACAGACTGAGGCTTCCCAGAGGCCTGCCGGAGGTTCTCAGAGCTCCCGGCCCCACCCCTGACCCCATCCTTGGTTCAAGCCAACAGCAGCAAATATTTACATTTGCAGTGTAACTTCCCAGGAGGACACCTGGCCTGGGGCTGGGGAGGCAGCATCCCTGTGGCTGTGGTCACTGGACGGCAGACCTGTGGGTGGCTTGTGAATGAGAAAGCCCCTCTCCCAGCGCCTTTCCAGAGAGAAAAAGGCAGAGATGAAGCCCAGGGACACTCTCAACTTCTCGCATCTGCATTCCCAGCTTAGCGTGGGGTTTGAATCCCCACCGCCCCACCTGGCTGTGCAGACAGGTAGCCTCTCCTCTCTGGGCCTCATGTTCTCATGAGGACCCAATGAGAAGGGGCTTCTTAGCTTAATCCTGGTCCTGGGCAGAGGAAAGGGGAGCTGCTTGTGGGGCACAGGGCTCAAAACTGTCCATGATGCCGTCCTTGTGCAGATCAAGACAGGGAGTATGGAGTGTTGAGAGCTTCAGGGAGGAGCTTTGGTGAGTACCTTGGTCTGTCTGGGAAGACTTTCTGGAGGAGGTGACATAAGACTGACCGCTGCCGGGAAGGGGGTAGGGGGGCAGTGTGTGTGTGTGTGTGTGTGTGTGTGTGTGTGTGTGTGT
>NW_027397134.1:3698498-3731481 GCF_003265705.2 Callorhinus ursinus
TGTGTGTGTGTGTGTAGTACTGGTGGAGACCTTCCAGGTGGTGGGAAGTAGCCCACTGTCAGGCTTCCAGAATGGAGCTGGGATTTGCGATCCTAGACCAAGCCCCCTGAGAGGGCGAGGTTGGGGCTGAGGGGGGGCAGCCCTTTGGGACAGACCACTAGGCTGGGGTGAGAGGGGCTTTTAGGCTACTGGGGTCTGCTCCAAGGGCCCTAGCCCAACACCAGTGGGAAGGATGTGATGTTTTTGGACAACAGGAGACCTCCCCCAACGCTTGGCCTTTTCCCTACTGGGATTTGCTGTGCTAAAGGGCCATTTTACAACCTTGTTTGCCCATTAAAGTAGTTCTGTCCATTTATTAGAATTTGGAGGAGTTTGGGGGATCGTTTTTGTGAATCCTGAAACCAAAACCAACATATTCTGGGGGTTTTTTAGACAGTTTTGGTATTTCTTTAACTTCCTTCCTTCCTTCCTTCCTTCCTTCCTTCCTTCCTTCCTTCCTTCCTTCCTTCCTTCCTTTTAAAATTTTGACTTGCCATTACTTTGAGCCAGTTACATCTATGCGGATGGTCAGACCATGTTTTCATTAGCTTTTCTAGTTCTCTCTGGCTCTCAGTGAAATGCATGAAAGCAAATTGGATGAAAAAGAATTGCCAACCACAAGTGCACAAATAACTCAGGGAACCCCTCATGTGATGTTAGAAGATTTATGCTCATTTTTAAGACCATTGCGTCTGTTGTCCACGTTATTTTGCCTTTTATTTTGTTTGCTTTGCATTTGTTTTTCAGCCAGCGATTCATGCCTTCATGAACAGAAGGTGTTTTGAGGCCACGGAGGCCCTACTACGCACCGGGCCCTTTTCCAGGCCATGCACAGGGCAGGCTAGGTCCCCACCCTGGTGGGGCTCACATTCCAGCCAGCGGGGGGGTGACGGATGATGGGCAGCAGACTTTGGAACTGACACAGTTACAGGACACGTTAGAGGAATGCCATGGAAAAACAGGGAAACAATAGCAGGGTAGCAGGGGCGGGCGGGCTGGGCAGATGCTCTGCCAAACTTCATCCCAGAAAAAGCCCAGACTTCCACGGGGTTGGAGAGACAGCGGCTTCTTTTGTTCGGCGTCCTGCAAAGGGTAATAAAATGGCCTTTTATGTCTTCACCTGGGAGCAAAGAGGGTGAGGAGAGCTCAGGGAGCCCATTCTCCTCTGGAGCCAGCATTCCTGCTGGTGCCCGGCCTCTCTGCCTCTGCGCGGTGGGCTGACTTGAGGTGCAAGCTGGCTCAGAGAGGTCAGGCCCTGGAGTTAGGCCGACCTGGGTTCAAGTCCAGGCTCCAGCCTTCTTGTTTTCCCCCAGGAGAGAGATTCCTATTCACTCATCCATTTGTCTGAGCATAGACAAATGAGGAGCTCTGTGCCTCAGTTTCCCCGTCTGTAAAGTGGAGGTGATACTAGCACCCACTTAGAGGGCTTTGGGAGGATAATGAATTAAGACTGTATATGAGAAGTGCTTAGTGGAATGTGCCAGGCCCAGAGTTAAGTGCTAGCTGTTATTATCTACTATATAGGATTGAGCTGGGATATATAAAGCACTTAACATGGGCCATGGCTCACAGTGGCATTCCCCTCTCCCCCGTAACCTGTCCCCAATCTCTAACCCAGTCTTGGGCTGCCAACCTGCCTCTTCCTCAGTCCTGGTTGAGATTCACTCCCTGCGCTGGGGCAAGTCACAGGTCCCCAGGGAGAACGTGCTGGGGATGCAGGCCCAGTCTGAGTGAAGGCCCCGTGGTGAGCAGGGTCTAGCGGCTTCCCTGCTGGGGGCTGGCCAGAGGCACCCATCTGGTTTGAGTTCCCGGCGCCTCACTCCCTGCACTAACCCACAGCCTGGCTCTGAGCCTCCGGGCCAGCGCCTTATTTGGGTCTTCTCCACCCCCCCACCCCCCCCCCCCCCCCCCCCCCCGACAGCACTTTTTGGCCTTAAAAGGCAGGCCTGGGGGGCGGAGGGGGGCAGTTGCTACCGCTGGCTCTGGAGCCCTTCCAGCTGTGCCCCCTGCCCCTGGCTTGGCCAGCCCCATCCCTTTGGCTGTGGAGAAAATCAGGCCCCCAAAGCCAGACCGGCCAGGGCAGCCGGCTCTCCATAGGGATGGTGGCAGGGGTGGGCTCCTGGAACACAGCCCCCCTTGCCCTCCCAGGCAGCCAGCCTCCCTCTGGTTTTTATTTAAAACCAGGGCTGGATCCACTTCTGTGTCTTCTTACCAACTGGGGCAGGGAGAGGGTGGACAGCGATGTCCCAGCTGCCTACTGTGTGCCCCATGCACTGCTTGGCACACATTGCCTTCCTCGGGCCTCACGCCAGCCTGGGAGATGTAGTGGCCTTAGGACCCCATTTTACGGATGGGAAAATAGGCGGGTCTGAAGAGGACAAGTCGCACAGGTCAGCAAGTAGCAGGGCTGGGACCTGGCCTTGCATCTGTTAGCTCTAAGTTCTTAACCCATGCAGCTTGCCGGGGTCCCTGGGGAAGCCTCACCATGGCCCCCACCCATTGCCAGCCCCTGTCCCCAACCCCATCAGGTTGGCTCTCTTGTTCCAGTTCAGCCCAGCTCATGCTGTGTGATCCCGGGAAACTGTCCCACCTCTCTGGGCCTCTGTCTCCCTCTGCGCTAAGGGGAGTAGGGATCCCTGCTGGGGCAACAGCAGCAGACGGGCAGGGGCGGGTCTGAAACAAGAATGGTGCAGGCCAGCAGGGCCCTCACCCCTGTTGTCCCTCAGTTGCAGGCTCCTCTGGCTTCGTGGAGCCCGGGTGGTCCGGCAACGCCATGCGACGGATGGCGCTTCGGCCCACAGCCTTCTCAGGTGGGTGCTGGGGCAGCTGCTTGGGGTCCCTCCAGTTTAGGGGAGGCCTGGTAGGGGCCCGGGCAATGTGGTGATGGTCCTGAGGCCGGCTGGGTCCCCCAGTGTAGGGTTAGGGGGCGTGCCCACCCCAGGGCCCTAGAGGGAGTCCGACCTGGGCCCAGCACCCCAAGACCCATGACCCGCAGACACGGGCCCAAGCCCCCAGTTTCCTCTTTTTATTGAAAGGATGCTTTTCTAAGCATCTGCAATGAGTGAGGCACTGTGCCAGGTGCTTTCCATTGTCAACTCATTTAAACCTCCCAGCCCCAGGAAGGCATCATTGTCCCCATGTTAAAGAGGAGGAAGCTGAGGGTCAGAGAGGAGACCTGCCCTGCCCAAGGCCCAGAGCCAGGAAGGGGCAGCACTGGGACTCGACCCCAGACTTTGTGCTCATTAAGGACTCACCCCACCCTTGCTCTGAGCTCAGTGTCCTCAGATGTGAACTGGAGTGACACTCGTCCCAACACCCAGGATCATGGAGAGACGAGCCTGAAAGCACTAGTCCCTGTAGGCGGCCGCTGGGAGGTTGAGGTTGCATAACGGGCCAGAACTGCTATGGATCACTTAGGGGTATCGGTGGGGAGGCCAAAGGAGCTGGTAGGTAGCTTGTGGAGGGAGGGATCAGAGGGGGGCACCTCTGAGGCCAGCGCAGTCCAGGCTGTGATGTGTCAGTCCCTAAAGCCGGCAAGCCCAGGCCAGCCCCACCCAGGGAGAAGCAACAGGATTTCCTGCCCTGGCTTCGAGGGAAGGAGGCATCTGGGATGCCAAGGCTGTAGGAGGTGGGTCCCTGGCTCTGCTCTGGAGGCTCTGGAGCCAAAGGAAACCCTCAGGGCATGGCTATAGCCCCTTCCCTGTGCTGGGTCATCTCATGGGTTGGGTTCATCAGGTGTCTGTCCCCTTCTATTCTGCCCCCCACCCCGGGGCTGAGGGGCTCCACAGGGAACCTGAGACACCTGGCCCCAGCCTCCTCCCTCCCTGCAGGTTGCCTCAACTGCAGCAAAGTGTCAGAGCTGACCGAGAGGCTGAAGGTGCTGGAGGCCAAGGTGGGTGAGCAGCTGCCCCTCCTCTGCCCCCCTACCCCCTCCCTACACCCCCACACCCCATCGGCTCATCATTCTCACAGTGCAGCTGAGCTGAGCTTTAACACCCACGAGCAGGTGGCCTCCCTAGCAGGCGCCCACCACCCTCCAGAACAAGCTAGCCTCCCTTCCGTGCCCATCCCCAGGAAGCCTGCTCAGAGTCAGATGGCCTGCCTGCTCCTTTCCCCGGGGAGGCCCACAAAGGTCCCCTGTGCAGCCTCATCCCCATCCCAGCCAGAGATTTGCAGACATCTCCCAGAGCCCATGGCTGGGTCCCCTACTTGCCCTGTCACTTTTGCCCTTTATCCCCCCACACCCACACCACCATAATAATACTGTCTTCCCAGTTTCCAAAGCAAAACATCTTTGGGCATCTCAAGTTATTTCAAGATAAAAAGGTTTTAGCAATTAGGAAGTAAGACATTCTAGGGGCATCTGGGTGGCTCAGTCGGTTGAGCGGCCGACTCTTCATTTCGGCTCAGGTCATGATCTGGGCGTTGTGAGATGGAGCCCCGCATTGGGCTCTGCACTCAGGGGGGAGTCTGCTTGAGATTCTCTCCCTCTGCCCCTCCCCTGCCTCTTGCTCATGCAAGCACATGCACGCGCTCGCTCTCTCTCTCTCTAAAATAATCTTTAAAAAAAAAAAAGTAAGACATTCTAAATTTAGAAACATGAAATACTCGGAACTGTGAAAAACCTACCAGAAAACCATCTGCAGCGGTCACTTGTGTCCCCAGAGGGAGTGGCAGTCAACATTTAAGCATCTTTTCTTCCAGATTTTCTAAGCACACATAGAGACATATATACTTAACCTGCATATCTTTTCCTCCGTCACTCTGGGAATTTATCTTAAGGAGAGTCAATGTGAAGATGTTTACCAGAATGTTAATAATGGATAGGGAAATTTGGAAACCAGACGGCCGGAGGGGTGGTTTTTGTGGAATTAGTGTACATGGCTCGGTGGAATACCAGACAGACAGCCATCCACAACACCTCCATTTTGTCACATGTGTCGGGGGGAAAACCAAGCTTCTGGTTTTCCAGCATGTGCTAGTACCCCGGTTATGAGGTGTGGGAGCTCCAGGAAGCCCACACTGCTCCCCAGGGCTTCCTCCCGGGAGAGCCGGTATGAGGGGCTCAGTCTCAGATCTGGGGCGTGGTTCTCTGTTCAGGGTCTGCACAAGAGTTTCAGCTGTTCTCTGGACGGGACCACATGACCCCCCACCCCCAGTCAGTGGGCATTCTGGCCCCCCCTTTTTAAAGATTTTATTTATTTGTTTGTTTGTTTATTTTTTATTTTTTTATTTATTTTAGAGAGAGAGTGCACATGAGCAGGAGAGAAGGGACAGGGGGGAGGAGAGAGAGAATCCCAAGCAGACTCTGCGCTAAGTGCGGAGCCCGATGAGGGGATTGATCTCACAACCCTGAGGTCACAACCTGAGCTGAAATCAACGGTCGGATGCTTAACCGACTGAGCCACCCAGGGCACCTCTGGCCCCTGTTTAATCCTTGGTCAGTGGCTCAGCAGACACCTCTGACCTTTCAGAGACTCCCCCACCCTGGGTCCCAAAGTGGTTTTGTATACACCCCAGGGCCTCTAGTTCATGTCAGACCCCCCCCCAAACTTCCCTCCAAATTTAGTAAAAATCCTTCCAGCCTGTGGTGCTTTAAGAGACCAAGAGAAGTTTCAGATTATTGATGCAGGTCAGTGTGGGAAAAACTGCACGGCCCAGCAAACACAGCGACCCAAAGCTCCACTTGGGTGGCAGTGACCGTGTGTATTGGCTTTCCTAAGGACGAATTGTGCAGTTTGAAAATCAGTCATTTCTGAGCCCTGGGTCTCCACTCCAAGCTGGGTTCTGCTGGGTGCACGGGCCTCCTGCGCCCAACACGGGGGCCCCACAGCTGGCCTGTCCCTGGTGAGACCCTGAATCCTACCCTGCCTTCCTCTTCTTCCACAGGTGGCAGTGCTCACTGTCACTGAGCGGGCAGTGCTCCCGACCCCAGCTGCCCCCGGGGACCCCGTCCCACTATGGGGCTCCCCAGGTGCCCAGGGCAGCCCCGGGGATGAAGGCCTCCGAGGTGAGTGGGTCAGTAGGGGGCATGTTCCCACGTGGGAATGAATCGAGGGAGTGATTCCAGTCCCCACCCTGCTGACTCCCAGCTTGACACCCTTCTGGGCCTCGGTCTTCCCAGTTCTCCAGTGGGCCTGAGGGGACGGGGCCCGGCAGCCCCATTGCCCCTGTCCCACACAGTGGACCTGGGGGCAGGGACCCTGGATGACACTGACCCCTGCCTACCCCCTTGCCCCAGGGCTACCCAGAGCCAGAGAGAACATGAGGGCCCCATTGCTCCCTCAAGATGGTAGGGCTGGCTGAGGGGCTGGGGCCAGCGTCGGGCAAGCTCTGCCAAGCTGATGAACTTTCTCCCCCAGATCGAGTTGGTGGCCAGGGGCTTCCTGGGCCCACTGGCCCCAAGGGAGACACTGGCAGCCGAGGCCCAATGGGGATGAGAGGCCCACCAGGTGAGTGCCCACAGCACTGCCCCTACCCCCAGCTATCCAGGTCAGCCCTGTCAGTGAACGCTTCCTTGGCCAAGGGTAGCCTGGGCCCCTTCCACCCACTTGTGTCTCAGCTCACCACCCCTCCACTTGCGCCTGGGCTCCCTGAAGCCCTCTTTTGCATTCACTGGACCTATGCTTCCTGGGCACCTACCCTAGCAGGCTCTGAGCTGGGCACTGGGGTGGGGTCAGATCTGTCCCTGCCTCCTGGAGCTCCCAGACCAGTGTGGGGGGGGGGCCCAGGCAGTGGAGAAACAGCAATGCCCCCCACCATGTGACCAGGGTTCTTCTGGGGGACGTTGCAGGTATGGGAGGCCCAAGGAAGGAAGCGTAGACCCAGCCTGGATGGGGTGAGGGGTGGGGAGGGCTTCCTGGTAGGAGTAACATCTTAGCTGAGGCCTAAAGGATGACTTGAAGGGACACCAGGCAGAGCAAAGGGAGGACTGATAGAGGGAGCAACTCATTCAGAAGCCTGGAAGGGAGAGAAGAGAACATTCTGGAAATCAACATTTCCTAAGAATCTGCTGTGCACCAAGTGTCCATTGTCCTAAAGCCCCTGGAGAGAGCTGTTCACCCCCCTACATGGCCAAGGAAGTCAGAGCCAGGACAGGCCTGGGCCTGTGGCCTCTGGAGCCCTCTTATACCCCATGCCGCCAGGCTGCCTTGTCCTGCCCTCTGGAAGCCACCCTGGGTCTGCCTGCCTCCTAGATGCCCACCAACTCCCTGGTTCCATTGTAGGTCCTCAGGGCCCCCCAGGAAGCCCTGGCCAGGCTGGAGCTGTGGGCGCCCCTGGAGAGAAGGGACCTCCAGGCCTACCCGGGCCTCCTGGCCCCCCGGGGCCCCCTGGGCCCCCAGCCCCTGTTGGACCACCCCACACCCGGAACCCCCAGTATGGTGAGTCCTGCGGGGGTCACGACAGATAATGGTGGGGGTGGGGGCAAGGTTGGCATAACCATCAGCCCAGTACCGCTGCCATCTGCTAGGAACCTTCTGTTTACCTTGCCTTTGGTCAGCTACGTGTCGCCCAGTCTTCCAACAGATGCCACTGTCCTCCTCTGTTCTCAGATGAGGAAAACTGAGGGCCAGAGAGGGGAGATCACATAGCCAGGACTTGGGGGGCGGGGCTGGCTTCAAACCCAGGCGTCCTCCAGAGCCTGTGCTTGGAACCACCGGCCTGAGGCCCTCCTGCCAAGCGTTGGAGCTGGCCAGGATCCAGCCCTCAGAGCACCGGAAGGCTCAAGGTCTGGCAGCAGGAAATGAGCTCTGTGCTCCCTGGCCCTGTGCTCAGAGAGCTCCCCCCAACCCTCGCCCAGCGGGACCCTGACGTGTATCCTTCGCCTCCTCCCCAGCCTGACCTACATGCATGCTGCCAGTGGTCAGAGCTTGGAGGGCCACATTCAATCCTACCTGTGCCCTATCTCTAGTGTATGGCTGGGCACCATTCATGTATTCCCCCATCCTGCCGTTCATTCCATCTCACCACTCCTCCTTCCCCAAGCCTCAGTTTCTTCATCTGTACAATGGGGAGACTGACTGTACAGTTCTCCCAGAGCTCCATGACCCCCATGCACAGAAGCCCGGTGCAAAGTAGGTGGTCAATAAACAGTAGCTTTTACTATTATTCCCATTTGACGTGGCAGTACAGGCTCAGCGAGGTGGAGTCTTGCGGGATGTCACCAGCTAGACTGTGGTAAGGTTAGAACCCAGGTCTCCCTGCCTCCTGGTCCCGTGGGACCAGTACTCTCCACACTCCCCACCCTTGGAGCATTTGTCTGGTAGCCCCAACCACACTGCCGGTTATCCCACAGGGCAGTCCCAGCTGGCTTGGCGGAGGTGGCGGGTAAAGACTGACTGCCATACTCCAGCCCAGCCCTGCTGACTCACCATCTTCCTCCTCCCAGGGGACCCGTTACTGTCCAATACCTTCACTGAGACCAGCAGCCACTGGCCCCAGGGACCAGCTGGACTCCCAGGCCCCCCAGGGCCCATGGGTAAGTTGAGTCCAGGTCTAGGGTAAGGGGTAGTGTTGGGAAATGGCAGAGGGACTAGGGCTGTGGCTCTCAGGAGGGAGCGGATGGTGGACTTCCTGGCATTGTACTTTGTTTCAGTCCTGAGGACATCCTGTCTTATTCCAGGTCCCCCTGGACTTCCTGGTCCCATGGGCATCCCTGGGAGTCCTGGACACATGGTGGGTAGTTCTCCAGTTGCTCTCATTCATCTGTCCATCCATTCATCCACCCACCCACTTAATCAGTCCACATATCCATCCATCCTTCATTCATTCATTCAAGCATTTATGGAGCACTTAATATGCAAACTACTTTCCATAAATCTTTTCATTCAGTCCATGTAAGGAGAAACAAGTATTGTCAGCACATGCGGCCAGGAAAGGTAGAGGTTCTTGACCTAGGGCTGCTGCCAGCACATGGCAACTTCCGGATCAGGGCAGGGACTCTCTGACTCCAGGGCCATAACTCTGAACCCTGAGCTGTACAAAGTCACTGCTGTGTGCCAGGCACTGGGAGTGTGATAAAGAACCCAGAGGCCCAGGCCAAACTGAGGCTCCCTCCTTGACCCCTCTGCCCTACCAAGTCCCTGCCCACCCCATCCTGCCTCAGCACAAGAGTGAGGCCCTGTCTTGTTGCTCAGGGACCTCCAGGCCCCACTGGACCCAAAGGAATCTCTGGCAACCCAGGAGAGAAGGGAGAGAGAGTGAGTACTGAGGCAACCCTTGGTGGAAGATTCTGGGGAGTCCTGGGGTCCCTGGGTCACACCCACCAATAGCTGACTTCGTACCTCTCCTCCCTCCCACACAGGGACTGCGTGGGGAGCCTGGCCCCCAAGGCTCCACAGGGCAGCGGGTGAGTGATGCTGCCCCCCCTTACAGCACCCCCCTGGGATCCCACAGGTCCAGACCCTGCTCTGGCTCCTTGCACTGCAACCAGAGCTCCCGACTCTCCCTCCTGTCCAGGGCATGGTCCATCTCTCTCTTTCCTTGTCTCTGGGTCCTGTCAGCCTCTTAGGATCAGGTCACATCCCTCTCGTTCACTTGGGCTCTTTGTCTCTGTATCCGTTTCTCTGTCTCTCTCTTTCTTCTGTGTCTCTGTCTGACACTCTATATTTATCTTCTTTCACTCTCCATCTTTCCATCTATGATTGTAGATTTGTCTATTTCTCCCTTTAGTTTGGTCAATTTTTGCTTAGTGTGTTTTGAAGCTTTGTTATTAGGTGCATACATGTTCAGGATTTTAATGTCAACTTTATGAAATTAATATCTTTCTCTCTAGTGATACTCCTTGTTCTGTATTCTACTTTGATACTAAAATAAACACACCAGCTTTCTTATTCTTAGCATTTGCATAGTATATCTTTTTCAATCCTTTTGCTTTCAACACTGTCTTTCTATTTAAAGTATATCTCTGGTAAACAGCGTATACTTGGGACTTATTTTTTAAACCATCTTGACTGTTGAGTTCATTTACATTTAATGATATGTAGAATTATTAATATGGTTCCATTTGTCAACCATCTTGCTATTTGTGTTCTATTTACCCCATCTTCTTAATTTTTCCCCTTTTTCCTGTCTTCATTTAGATTGAGTACTGTTTACAGTCCCATTTTATCTCTTCCAATGACTTTGTGTTACTTTTTCACAGTTGCTCTAAGGATAACAATATGCATCCTTGACTTATCACAATTTGCTTCAATTAATATTATACCACTTCATATGTAAATAGGAATATTACAACTGTATAATTTGCCCCCTTCTAACCCTGCTCTATCACTGTCATATATTTCACTCTGCATTTGTTATAATCCCAACAATGCATTGTTGTTACTGCTTTGAACAGTTGCCTTTGAAAGAAGTTAGGAAAATAGTCTTTCACATCTACCGATATATTTATCATTTCTAATGATTTCCTGTAGCTCCAGATTCTATCTGGTATCATTGTCTTCAGCCTAAAGAATGTCCTTTAGCTCTGCCTGTATGGGTCTGCTGGCAACAAATCCTCCCTGCTTTTTATCTAAAACTGTCGTCATTTTACCTTAAATTTCTTTTTAAAGATGTATTTATTTATTTGAGAGAGAGCAAGCACATGCGATGATGGGCAGAGGGAGCGAGTCATCAAGCAGACTCCCTGCTGAGTGGGGAGCCCGACGTGAGGCTCAGTCTCACAACCCATGAGATCACAACCTGAGCCGAAACCAAGAGTCAACCACTTAAGTAACTGAGCCAACCAGGAGCCCCTACCTTAATTTTTTGAAAGATATTTTCAATTGGATATACAATGATAGTTTGGCAGTTTTCCTCCCTTTTAGCACTTTAAATATGTTGTTCCATGCATGGTCTTCTGGCTGACATAGAGAATTACAACTTCTCATGAGAAGTTGGTTGTGGTTCTTGTTGTTCCCCTGCATGTTATACGTCTTTTTTCTTTGGCTTTTAAGATTTTCTCTTTACCTTTGGTTTTCAACAGGTTGATCATGAGATAGTTGGGTGTGATTTTGTGTTCATCCTTCTTTGAGTTTGCTAAGATTACTAGATCAGTAAGGCTGCCAGGATTTTTGTTTTGGTTGGTTGTTTTGCTTAATTGATAAAGTTATTTTTAGAGAGCATTTTTGGGGGTTCACAGAAAAATTGAGCAGCAAGTACAGAGAATTTCCATATACTCCCTGTCCTCAAATATGCCCAGCTTCTCCCACTATCAGCATCTCACATACAATGGTACATTGGGTACAACTGAATCCACATTGACCCATTATCACCCTAAGTCCATAGTTTACATTAGGGTTCCCTCTTGGTGTTGTACATTCTATAGTATTGATAGATGTATGCTGTTATGTATCCACCATTGTAGTATCATATAGAGTAGCTCCGCTGACCTAAAAATCCTTGGTGCTCTACCCTTCATCCCTCCCTCTTCACTAATATGCATTTAAAGTTCCTCCATGTCTTTTCATGGTTTGATAACTCATTTCTCTTTAGCTGTAAATAATATTCCATCATATGTACCACAGTTTGTTTATCCATTCACCTACTAAAAGACACCTTGGTTTCTTCCAAGTTTTGGCAGTTATGAATAAACATCCATGTGCAGGGTTTTGTGTGGACATGTTTTCAGTTCATTTGGGTAAATGTTAATGAGTGCAATTGCTGGATCATATAGTATGTTTAGTTTTGTAAGAAACTTTTCTGTGAGAAACACACTGTATGTGTGTGTGTATGTGTATATGTGGTGAGAACACTTAAGATCTACTCTCTTAGCAAATTGCAGTTACATGATACAGTATCGTTAACTACAGTCACCATACTGTATGTGAAATCCTCAGAACTTAGTCATGTTATAACTGACAATTGATATTCCTTTATCAATTTTCCCATTTCCCATCCCCTGCCCCAGGCCCGGGCAACCACCATTCTACTGTTTCTGTTTCTCTGTGTTGTTTTGGTTTTTTTTTTAAGATTCCACATATAAGTGATACCATGCAGTATTTGTCTTTCTCTGTCTGGTTTATTTCACTTAGCATAATGCCCTCCAGGGTCATCCATGTTGTCACAAATGGAAAAATTTCCTTCTTTTTTAAAGGATAAATAACATTGCATTATATATATACATACGTACATACACACATATATACACGGCATATTTCATTTATCCGTTCATCCATTGACAAGCACTAAGGTTGTTTCCATATCTTGGCTTTTGTGAATAAATGCTACAGTGAACAAGGGAATGCAGATAATTCTTTGAGATAGTGATTTTGTTTTCTTTGGATAAATACCCAGAAGTGGGATCACTGGATTGTATGGTAATTCTATTTTTAATTTCTTAAGGAACCTCCATTCTGTTTTCCATAAAGTCTGTATCAATTTATATTCCTACCAACAGTGCACAAGGCTTCCCTTTTTCTCACATCCTCACCAGCTTTTGTTTTCTCTTGGGTTTTTATATATATAGAGAGAGAGAGACAACAGGTGTAAGGTGATATCTAAAGTTATGGTTTTGATTTGCATTTCCCTGATAATTAGTGATTTTTTTAAAGATTTTATTTATTTATTTGACAGAGAGAAAGAGAGCACAAGCTGGGGGAGTGGTGGGCAGAGGGAGAGGGAGAAGCAGGCTCCCGGCTGAACCCTGGGATTATGACCTAAGCCGAAGGCTTAACCTACTGAGCCACCCACCCTACTGAGCCCTGATAATTAGCGATCTTGAGCATCTCCTTACATACATATTGGCTGTTTGTGTATCTTCTTTGGGAAAATGTCTATTCAGGTCCTTGCCTATTTTTAATTGGGTTATTTGTTGGGTTGTTGTTTTCCAATTGAGTTGTATAAATTCCTTATATGTTTTGGATATCAACTCTTTATTAGATAGGTGGTTTGCAAATATTTTCTGCCATTCCATGGATTGCCTTTTGTTTTTCTTTTTCTTTTTCTTTCTTTTCTTTTCTTTTCTTTTTTTTTTTTGGTTGGTTTCCTTTGCTGTGCAAAAGCTTCTTATTTTTTATTTTTATTTTATTTTTGTTTAAGTAGGCTCCACAACCAGCAAGGAGCCCAACATGGGGCTTGAACTCACGATGCTGAGATCAAGAGTTGGGCACTTAAACTGAGCCACTCAGGTACCCCATTGCAAAAGCTTTTTAAAATTGGTTTTCTTATTGTTGAGTTTTAAGAGTTCTTTCTATATTTTGGATAATAGTCTTTTATCAGGTGTGTCTTTTGCAAATATTTTCTCCCAGTATGTGGCTTCTCTTCTCCTTCTCTTGACATTGTCTTTTGCAGAGCAGTTTTTAATTTTAATGAATTCCAGCTTATCAGTGATTTCTTTCATGGATTGTACTTTTGGTATTATATCTAAAACATCATCATCAAACCCAAGGTCATCTAAGTTTTCTCCTATGTTATCTTCTAGGAGTTCTATAGTTTTGCATTTTACGCTTAGATCTGTGATCCATATTTTTTTTTAAGACTTTATTTATTTATTTGACAGAGAGAGACACAGTGAGAGAGAGAACACAAGCAGGGGGAGTGGGAGAGAGAGAAGCAGGCTTCCGGCCAAAGAGGGAGTCCAAAGAAGGGCTCGATCCCAGGACCCTGGGATCATGACCTGAGCCAAAGGCAGACGCTTAATGACTGAGCCACCCAGACACCCCTGTGATCCATTTTGAGTTAATTTTTTGAAGGGTATGAGACCTGTGTCTAGATTCATTCTTTTGCCAATTGCATACTGTCTGATTATTGTAGCTTTATAGTAAGTCTTGAAGTAGGGTAGTGTTAGTCCTCTGACTTTGTTCTTCTCCTTTAATATTGAGTTGGCTATTCTGGGTCTTTCCCTTCTTTGTATAAACTTTGGAGTCAGCTGGTCAATATCCACAAAATATCTTGCTGGAATTTTGATTGGGATTACATTGAATCTATAGATCAAGTTGGGAAGAACTGACATCTCAACAATATTGAGTCCACCCATCCATGAACATGGAATAGCCCTCCATTTATTTAGTTCTTTGCAACTTTTCCTCAGAGTTTTGTGGTTTTCTTCATATAGATCTTATACATATTTCATCTGATTTATACTGAAGTATTTCGTTTTGGGGAGTGCTAATGTAAATGGTAATGTGTTTTTAATTTCAAATTCCCCTTATTCATTAATGGTATATAGGAAAGTGATTGACTTTTGTTTATTAGCCTTGTATCCTTCAACCTTGCTATAATTGCTTATTAGTTCCAAGAGTTTCTTTGTTGACTTTTTTCAGATTTTCTACATAGATAATCATGTCATTGGCAAACAAGGAAAATTTTATTTCTTCCTTCCCAATCTGTATACTTTTTGTTTCCTTTTCTTATTTCATTAGCTAGAACTTCCAGTATGATATTGATGACCATTGGTGAGAGCAGATATGCTTTCCTTGTTCTGATTTTAGCAGGAAAGTTTTGAGTTTCTCACCATTAACTATGATGTTAGTAGTAAGTTTATTGTAGATGTTCTTTATCAAGTTAAGGAAGTTCCCCTCTATCCCTAGTTTACTGAGTATTTATCATGAATGGGTGTTAGATTTTATCACATGCTTCTTCTGGACTTATTGATGTGATCATGTGATTTTTCTTCTTTAGTCTGTTGATGACAGATTGATTAATTGATTTTCAAATGTTAAAGTAGCCTTCCATACCTGTAATAAATCCCTCTTGGTCATGGTATATAATTTTTTAATACATCTTAGATTCCATTTGCTAATATTTTGTTGAAGAATTTTGCATCTATGTTCATGAGAGATATTGATCTGTAGTTTTCTTTTCTTATAGGGCTTTTGTCCAGTCTTGGTATTAGGGTAATGCTAGCTTCATAGAATGAGTTAGGACGTATTCCCTCTGCTTCTGTCCTCTGAAAGAGACTGTAAAGAATTGGTATAATTTCATTTTTTTGTTTTGCATGTGAGTGTCCAGTTGTTCCAGCATCATTTTGAAAAAGATTATCTTTGCTGCATTGCATTGTCTTTGCTCCTTTGTCAAAGATCAGTTAACTATGTTTATATTCCTGGGCTCTCTGTTCTGTTCCATTGATCTGTTTGTCTCTTCTTTCTCTTTGAATTATCCTGGCTAGGAGAATGTCAGTTTTACTGATTTTTTTCAAAGAACTAGCTTTTGGCTTTGTTGATTTTCTCTATTGATTTCCTGTTTTCAGTTTCATTGATTTCAGCTCTAATTTCTATTATTTCTTTTATTTTGCTTACTTTGGATTTAATTTGCTCTCCTTTTTCCTACTTTTCTAAGGCCAAAGCTTAGATTATTGATTTTGGATCTTCCTTCTTTCCTAATATATACATTCAATGCAATAATTTCCATCTAAGCATTGCTTTTGATACATCCCACAAATTTTGATAAGTTGTCATTTTATTTTTATGTAGTTCAAAGTATTTTAAAATGTCTCTTGAGATTTCCTATTTGACCCATGTGTTACTTGGAAGTCTGTTGTTTAATTTCCAAGTATTTGGGAAGTTTCCAGTTATCTTTCTGTTATTAATTTCTAGTTTAATTCCATTGTGGCCTAAGAACATGCATGGTATGATTTCTGTTCTTTGAAATTCATTGAGATATATTTTATGGCCCAGAATGTTCCACGTAAGCTTGAGAAGAATGTGTAATCTGTTTTTGGATGAAGTAGTTTATAGATGTCAGTTGTATCCAGTTGATAGATGGTATTGTTGATTTCAACTATGTTCTTTCTGATTTTCTGCCTGTCTAGATCTGTCCATTTCTGACAGAGGATGTTAGACTTTCCAACTAACTGATATAGCAGATTCCTGCATTTTTCCTTGCAGTTCTATCAGTTTTGGCCTCGTATATTTCGATGCTCTGTTGTTAGGCATATACACGTTAAGGATTGTTATGCCTTCATGGAGTATTTATCCCTTTATCATTATGTTTTGTCCCTCTTTATCCATGATAACTTTACTTTCTCTGAAGTTTGCTCTGTCTGAAATTAATATAGCTACTCCTGTTTTCTTCTGATTAGTGCTAGCATGGTGTATCTTTTTCCATCCCTTGGCTTTATATGTGTCTTTATATTTAAAGTGGCCTTCTTCTAGACAACATATAGTTGAGTCTTGGTTTTTTTATCCACTCTGACATTCCTTGACTTTTAATTGGTGTATTTAAACCATTGACATTTAGGGGCACCTGGCTGGCTCATTCTGTGGAGCACGCAACTCTTGATTTCAGGGTTATGAGTTCGAGCCCCACACTGCCTGTAGAGATTACATAAAAATAAAATTTTTTAAAAAATAAAAAAATAGGGGTGCCTGGGTGGCTCAGTCGTTAAGTGTCTGCCTTTGGCTCAGGTCATGATCCCAGGGTCCTTGGATCAAGCCCCACATCGGGCTCCTGGCTCTGCGGGAAGCCTGTTCTCCCTCTCCCACTCCCCCTGCTTGTGTTCCCTCTCTCGCTGTGTCTTTTTCTGTCAAAAAATAAAATCTTAAAAAAAAAATAAAAATAAAAAATAAACCATTGAGATTTAAAGGGATTATTAAATAAATATTTACCCTATTTTTTACTGTCTTCTATTTGTTGCTCTTATTCTTTGTTCCTATTTTGTCTTCTACAATTTTTCTGCCTTTTGCAGTTTTAATTCATCATTTTATATAATTCCACTTTCTCTCCTTTCTTGGCACATCAATTGCCCTTCCTTTTTCACTTTTTGTAGTGGTTTCCCCAAAGTCTGCAATATACATTTACAACTAACCCAAATCTACTTACAGATAACACTATACTGCTTCATGGTTAGTGCAAACACTTTATAATAAAATATTCTCAATTCTTCCCTCCTGTTCCTTTACATCATTGCTGTCATTCATCTCACTCATACATAATTATATGTAAATATATCTATATACACATACACACATATGCATAAGCATACATAATCAAATACATTGTTGGTATTACTATTTTGAACAAAGTGTTCAATTTGATCTATTAGATCAGTTAAGAATACAGGAAATAGGGACACCTGGGTGGCTCAGTCGGTTAAGTGTCTGCCTTCGGCTCAGGTCATGATCCCAGGTCCTGGGATCGAGTCCCGCATCGGGCTCCTTGCTCAGCGGGGAGCCTGCTCTCCCTCTGCCTGCTACGCGCCCCGCCCCCCGCTTGTGTTCTCTCTCTGACAAATAAATAAATTTAAAAAAAAAAGAATACAGGAAATAAAAGTTTGTACTTTACCTTCATTACTTCTCTGATGCTCTTCCTTTCATTATGTAGATCCCGAGTTTCTGACTTATCACTTCCCTCTCTTTGAAGATTTCCTTTTAACATTTCTTGCAAGGCAGATTACTGGCAACAAATTCCATCAGTCTTTGTTTTTCTGAGCAAGTCTTTCTTTCTCCTTCACTTCTGAAGGGTAATTTCATAGGGTGCAGAATTCTAGGTCAGTGGTTTTATTCTCTCAACACTTAAAATATTTCAGTCTGCTCTCTTCTTGCTGGAATGGTTTCTGAGAAGTTGGGTGGAAGTCTTATCTTTGTTCCCCTACAGAAGTTGATTTTTCCTCTGGCTTCTTTCAAGATACTTTTTTTTTTTTAACTTTGTCTTTTTCAAGTAATCTCTACACCCAAAATGGAGCTCAAACTCATGATCCTAAGATCAAGAGTCTCATGCTCTACCAACTGAGCCAACCAGGCGCCCCTTTCAAGATACTTTTTTATCTTTGATTTTCTGAAGTTTAAATATGATCTGTCCAGGGTATAGTATTTTTTTTGGCATTTATCCTGCTTGGTGTTCTCTGAACGTCCTGGATCTGTGGCTTGATGTCTGACAATTTGGGAAAATCCTGTCATTATCGCTTCGAATATTGCCTCTGTTCCTTTCTTTTTCTTCTCCTTCTGGTCTTCTCATTACATGTGTTACACTTTTTGTAATTGTCCCATCATTCTTGGATATTCTGTTCTGCTTTTTTCAGTCTTTTTTTCTCATTGCTTTTCAGTTTGGAAAGTTTCTAATTGTCATATTCTCAAGTTCAGAGATTCTTTCCTCTGCCATGCCCAGTGTACTAATGAGCCCTTCAAAGGCATTCTTCATTTCTGTTTCAAGTTTTTGATCTCTAGCATTTTTTTCAAATATACATGCAAAAAATTTTTAACCTGAAAAATCTAAATAATAATATTAAATTATATATTCATGTGCCCAACACCAAGCTTAAGAAGAAGAACCTTATCAGTACCTTTGAAATCCCCTATGTTCCCCTCCCTTGTCACTTTCTCCTTGAAAGGTATCTCTAAAGGAATATGAAATCTTGGCCAGGAAACTGAAGGACTTGTGACTGCAGGTAGTGTTTTCATTATTTTTTCCTGCTCTAGGTAGAACTTCAGGAAAGGGACAGTCTGGGAGATAAATGGCTGAAATTCTGTTGAATTTGTGTTTCTGGACCATGGCTCCTGATACTAGAAAGCAGGGCCTTTGCTAGAATTGAAGTATTTCTTAAGAGGCCTGGGAAGAATGGGATGACCCTTAGGTAACTGACTCTATGAAGAGCACCTACAACCAAAATCTAGCATTTCTTTTTGATTCTTAGAATTTCCATCTCTCTGCTCACATTATCCATCTGTTCTTGCATGTTGTCAATTTTTTCCATTAAAGCCTTTAGCATATTAATCATAGTTGTTTTTTAAAAATATTATTTATTTATTTGAGAGAGAGAGAGCATGAGCAGTGGGGAGGAGTAGAGGGAGAGGGAGAAACAGACTCCCCACTGAGCAGGGAGCCTGATGTGGGGCTTGATGTGGGGCTCCCAGGACACCAAGATCATGACCTGAGCTGGAGGCAGACACTTAACTGACTGAGCCACCCAGGTGCCCCATATAGTTGTTTTTTTTTAATTCCTGGTCTGATAATTTCAACATCTGTGCTGTATCTGACTCTGGTTCTGGTATTTGCTCAGTCTCTTAAAACTGTGTTTTTTGTCTGTTAGTATGCCTTGTAATTTTTAAAAATTTTTTAAATTTAAATTCAATTTAATTAACATATAGTGTATTATTAGTTTCAGAGGTAGAATTTAGTGATTCATCAGTTGCATACAACATCCAGTGCTCTTTCCATCAAGTGCCTTCCTTAATGCCCATCCCCCAGTTACCCCATCCCCCCCACCGACCTCCCCTCCCGCAACCCTCAGTTTGTTTCCTATAGTTAAGAGTCTCTTAGGGTGGGGAGCCTGGGTGGCTCAGTCAGTTAAGTGTCTGCCTTCAGCTCAGGTTATGATCTCAGGGTCCTGGGATCAAGCTCTGAGTCGGGCTCCCTGCTCATCAGGAAGCCTGCTTCTCCCTCTCCTGCTCCCCCTGCTTGTGTTCCCTCTCTCACTGTCTCTCTCTCTCAAATAAATAAACAAAAAATCTTGAAATATCATTAAAAAAAAAAGAGTGTCAAAAAAAAAAACAAAAACTTTTGCACAGCAAAGGAAACAATCAACAAAACTCAAAGGCAGCCTACGGAATACCTTGTAATTTTTTGTTGGAAGGTAAGCATGATGTACTGGGTGAAAGGAACGGCAATAAAGAGACTTTAGTAATGTAGTGGTTAGGTGTGTAGGGGGAGGAAGCGTTCTGTAGTCCTGTGGTTAAGCCTCAGTCTTTCAGTAAGCCTGTACCCCTGGACTGTGAACTTCACCAGTGCTTCTTAATTTCTTTTTTGTTTTGTTTTGTTTTGTTTTTTGGTGGGGGTTGTTTTTCCCTGTTAGTTGGGACAAGATGGCTAGCAGGGACAGAGCTGGGCTATTTCTCTTCCCGAACGTGGAAGGCTAAAGCCAGCTATAGTTGGGTACTTCCCTACCCCCAGGTCAATTAGGCTCCAATAAGACCCCAGCAGATTAGGATCCAGTAAAATAGTTTCTCCTGAGAGCAGGCCTTGCTGAGAACAACAGAATGCTCTGGAGTGTTTCAAGATGATTCCTTTCCCTCTCCTTCTGCTGAAAGCACGAGGAAGTTTTTCTATAGCATTCACTGTGAGGACCTGACAGAGCTCCTGTGTAAAAGAGAGATGTGGGGATTACCCCCAAACTGAGTCCCCCCCTGGAATGTTTAACTCTCAGAGTCGGCCACATTGAGAGTTGGCTTCCAGCAATTCATCAGTTATGTTTAGGTTTTCCTACCTGGCACTGGTTCCTAGGGAGGCTTCTGCTCAGGAAATTGTAACCCACCCCTCTCTCTGCAATTTGAGGGGGCAGTAATTTGTCCTGTGACCTCACTGCTTTGATGGCTCTAAGAAGAGTTGTTGATTTTCCAGTTTGTTCAGGATTTTCCTTTTTGTTAGGACAGAATGTCAACTTCTGAGCTCCTCATGTGCCATGCCAGAAACAAAAAGTCTGGTTTGTTTTGTTTTTAAATCAAATTTAGAGACAAAATTGATTAATATTTCCTCAACTTATTTTTTCTGTTCCTGCACTCTCATCACTCCTTCTGGGACTTCAGTTATACCTAATACTCTCTCATGAGTCATTGAGGCTCTGTTAATTTTAAGTTTTTTATTTAGGTAATCTCTACACCCACCCCACATGGGGCTTGAACTCACAACCCACAAATCAAGAGTCACGTGCTCCTCCACCTGAGCCAGCCAGGTGCCCCAGGCTCTGTTAATTTTTTTTTTAAAGATTTTATTTAATTTTTTGACAGAGACACAGCAAGAGAGGGAACACAAGCAGGGGGAGTGGGAGAGGGAGAGGCAGGCTTCCCACGGAGCAGGGAGCCCGATGCAGGGCTCAATCCCAGGACCCTGGGATCATGATCTGAGCCAAAGGCAGACGCTTGACGATTGAGCTACCCAGGTGCCCCAGCTCTGTTAATTTTTTTTAAAAAATCTTTTTTCCTCTTTGTGCTTCAGTTTGAGTTCTTGCATTGACCTGTCTTCAGGTTAAAGGAGTCTTTCTTCTGTTCTGGCCAATCTTCTGTTAATCCCAGCTAACAGATTTTTTTATTTCAAGTATTATCTTTTCATTTCCAGGATTTCCATCTGATGCTTTTCTACAGTTTTCACAGATCTCCTGAAATTCCCCATCTCATCACCCACCAATATCAATTCCACTACATTCCTTAACATATTTATCACAGATATTTTATTTTTTAAGGTTTTTTTTTTTTGGAATTCCAGTTAGTTAGCTTACAGTGTAATATTAGTTTCAGGGACGTACAATATAGTGATTCAGCACTTCCATATGTCACCTGGTGCTCATCATGACAAGTGCCCTCCTTAATTCCCATCACCTATTTCACCCATCCCCCCACCTGCCTCCCTCCCTTCTGGTAACCATCAGTTTGTTCTCTATGGTTAAGAGGTTAAGAGTCTGTCTCTTAGTATGCCTCCCTCTCTCTCTTTTCCTTTTGCTCATTTGTTTTATTGCTTAAATTCCACATATGAGTGAAATCATATGGTATTTGGCTTTCTCTGACTTATTTCACTTAGAATAATACTCTAGCTCCATCCATGTCATTGCAAATGGCAAGATTTCATTCTTTTTTATGGCTGGATAATATTTCATTATATATATATTATATATCCATTCATCAATCAATAGACACTTGGGATGTTTCCATAATTTGGCTATTTAGATAGTGCTGCTATAAACATCAGGGTGCATATATCCCTTTGAATTAGTATTTTGTATCCTTTGGGTAAATACTTAGTGCAATTGCTGGATCATAGGGTAGTTCTATTTTTAACTTTTTGAGGAGCCTCCATACTGTTTTCCATAGTGGCTGTACCAGTTTGCATTCCCACCAATAGTGCACCAGGGTTCACCTTTCTCTGCATCTTCACCAATACCTGTTGTTTCTTGTGTTGTTGATTTTAGCCATTTTGGCAGGTGTAAGGTGATATCTCATTGTAGTTTTGATTTGCATTTCCTTGATGATAAATATCACGGATATTTTAAATTGTGTCTGGGTTGGCTATGGATCTGTTTCTACTGACTTATTTTTCTCTTGATTGTGGGTCATGTTTTCCTGTTTCTTTATATATCTAGTAATTTCCGTACTGGACAGTATAGATAATAAAGTAAAGAGAATCTGGATTCTGTTATCTTCCTCTGAAGAATGTTGATTTTTGGTCTGGAGTATTGGTTGGACTCAGCTTTGTGACTTTAGGTTGGGTAGTTCACGGACCATACAAGGATTAGAGGGGGGTATTTATGTAGATCTCACTCCCCTACTGTGGCTCCCTGCTTTCTAGGATTTCCTTTCAATTTCCTCCTCCTTTGGCAGTCTGCACTCCAACCTGTGATTCTTCAGCCCAGTAAGACTAAAGCTTCCTGCTTGAGCTATTTGCCAGGCCGAGGGGGCTAGGGTGTGCCCTCAGGGGAAAAGCGATAAGTGTATATATATATATATATATATATACATATATACTTATATATGTATGTATGTTTTTTTTTTTTTTTTACCAAGGGCAGTTCCATTTTTTAAAAGGTCAAAGAGCCTCCAGTTTCTGGCTGCTCTTTATTATGTTCCATTGCCTTCAAATCATTGTTTTGTGCATTTAACCTGGTGTCAGTCCAATACAAGCCACTCTCTGTCTCAGTCTTTTAGCTTCTCCCAATCTCTCCTTCCCTCTTTCCTCTTCGCCTCCCCTCCCCAGGTTCCCACACTCCCTTCCTCCTTCCCTCTCTCATTCCTTCTACCTCTGTCTCTCCTTGCAGGGAGAACCTGGCCCCAAAGGAGACCCTGGGGAGAAGAGCCACTGGGTAAGCTCCAGCTGAGCACAGACCTCCCGCTGCCCCTTCCTGCCCTGGGCACTCAGGAGATCATTTGGAGCGGGGGCACCTCCTCCAAATCCCCACTACAACCTGGTCTCCTAGGAAGGAGCCTTGACAGATCTCCGCTCTGGCCCCCTCCCCGTCCTGTCCCCCCCCCCAACCAGGCAGGGCCAGCCTTATCAGTGGACCCCACACTCTCTGTCTCTGTCTTCATCCCTGTCTCTGCCTTCCCTCTGTGGCCTTTCCAAGCCAGGGTGACCCTGCCCTTTCCTCCTAGGTGGTTCGGGCTAACCTCTATCCTCTACCTCCATAGCCCCTTCCCAGAAAGGGCTTTCGCTTCTGCTCTGTCTGCAGAAGAAAGGGAAGCATGACATCAATATCCACACAAAACAGTGGGACAGGCAGCCTTGAGAAAGCTGTGGAGTGTAGGGAGGGAGGCGTAGAAACAGTGAGGTACACTGGAGCCCTGTGGTAAAAGGGATAAGGGACCTAGATACCACCATACACATAGGAGATCCATGGATCACGGGAAGGGAGGCCTAAAAACCATTATGTATACGTCATACATGGTAAATGAGGTCCGTAGACCTAGACTCCACTATTCTCAAAAGAGCTGTAAGTAACACGAGGTCCCAGACACCATCACATCCATAGGAAAGCCGTGGGGAGTGGGAGGAGAGGCCTAGGAACCATCATATGCATGGAAGAACCATGGAAAATGAGATGAGAGAAACCACTATACACATAGGAAGCTCATGAAGATTGAGAAGGAAGGCCTAGAAACTGTCACATACACAGGAGACATAGCGTATATGAGAAAGGGGACAGAGAAACCACATGTGGGGTCCTAGAAACCTTTACAGTCATTGGAGATAGTTGCAGTGAATGAGTTCCCAGGCCTAGAAATCTGCCCACTCGAGAGATGCATGGGGGGGAGGACCAAAAGTCCCACAATATAGGGACTTGGAAACCATCATGACATACACATTTGGAAAATGGGCGGGGTGGGGGCAGACACCCCTACAGGAGAGCAAACTGGGAAGCTATTCAGAAGGCTGGTACCAGGCCTCCTTTTCTCCCAGTCCCTCCCTAGTGCAGTCTGGCTGGGGTGCCCTACTTCCCAGCGGGCACTAGTCAATGAGGACATGGGATGCACCCAGCGCCTGCCTTGCCCTCTCTGCTCCTGATTGTGGGGTCAGTGATGGATACAGCCGTGGGAGCCCCTCACCCTGCACGAGCCCTTCCCCGTGTCTTCCCATGACTTTGGGGGCCCTGTTACCTCTCCGGCAAGCCTCTCCCAGGCCCTCACACTCACTCTACTCCCCACAACCCCCTTCACTCCCTAGTGGTTCCAGAGCCTCTTAAGCACATTGCCAATATGGGCACGAGCTGGGGGTCAGGTAGACTGGTGTGAGCCCAGCCCTCTGCTTCCCCTAGGCCCCTTCATTGGCCACTCCTTCTCTGGGAACATGTTTCCTACTCAGCCCAGGAGAGGTGGGGGAGGTGAAATGAGGCTGAATTAGACTACGCAGCTCCATCCTTGCATGGGGATTCCAAGAGAACAGATGCCTGAACAGTCCCAATCCAGGTCTCGAACTCAGGACCACCTGTGGGAGGGGCCGCCTAAGAGGTAGCAGGGCCCTTGCCCATCTTCCTGCCTCCCCTTCGCCCACTGTACTTCTGCCCCTGCTTGCCACCTGCCTGAGGGGGGCCTGCTGGGCTGGGGTCAGCATGAGGCTTTGGGGACTGGGGGACCAGCTCTGTTGGGGATAGGTGGGCATGAGGTCCAGTGTGGGGAAGGGCCCTGAGGGGGCCACTCTCCACCTACCAACCCCCAGGTAGACCTGAACCACTGGCCCGACTGTGGCTCAGCAGTGCCACCCAGTGGTCATGAGCATGAACTGCAGACACTGCCCCCAGAGTGACTGAGCTGAACCAGCCCATCTAGACCAAAGCTCGTACCCCTCATTCAGACAGGAAAAACTGAGGCCCAACTCTGCAGAGCAAATTGTTGGCAGAGATGGAACTGAATCCCAGGATTTTCAGCTGCCAGGGCCGAGGAAACCAGCCCTTCCTTGGTGGGTGCCAGGCCCCAGGCTCGGCACTGTGGACATATAGATGTGATTTGGACACAGTCCCCACCCTCAAGGTGCTCACAGTGGGAGGGCAGAACAGACCAGGAACCAGCGGCAACAGGACAGAGATGGTTCAGCTGTGATGGGGGAGGATTTAGCATCCTCCTGGAAGAGGAGATGGGGGCTGAGGCCTGAAGGGTGCCTTAACCAAACAAAGGTGTTCAAGCAGAGGAGAGAGAACATCATGTTCAAAGTCCTTGGGGCTGGAGTGAGGCTGGGGTATTCAAGGAGCTGCAAATACTTGGCATGGTACAGTGTGACAGTCAAGGGGTGAGACGGAGGTCAAACAGGCTTTCAGGACTTAGGAGGCCATATTGAGGAATTTGAACTTTGTCCTGTGGACAGTGGGGAGTCATTGAAGTATTTAACAGCAGGGAAGGGACGTGGTCAGGTTTTTGTTTGCCAACAGTTCCTCTGACTGCCGTGTGGAGAATAGATGGGAGAAGGGGGCAATGCGGGAGAAGCAGAGAGACGCCAGGCAGGAGTCTGTTGTGGTCCTCCTGGCAAGAGACGGTGGGGGCTGGAACTGGCAGGGGGTACGGTGAGGACAGATGGATGTCCATAGACTAAGCGATACTTGGTGCTGGTTTAACTGTGAGGGGGAGCGAGCAGTTAAGGCTAACTTTATAGTAGAGAGCCCGGAGAAGCAGCCCCACTGGGTTCTGTCCAGGGAAACTGAGAGCTGTCTGTGTTAAAGCTGAGTGGGGGTGTCCAACAGGCCCTGGATACTCAATCCAGGCCGGGAGGGAACTGGGGCGTTATCAGTGCGAACAACAGGCTACCCATCTTGGAAGGGATCCAAATAGCAGGACTTAGTTGGACATGTTTTCCTCTAATTTTCTTTTCTTTTTTTTTTTTTTAAGATTTTATTTATTTATTTGAGAGAACACTAGCAGCGGAGACGGGTAGAGGGAGAAGCAGGCTCCCCACTGAGCAGAGAGCCTAATGCAGGGCCCGCTCCCAGGGCCCTGGGGTCATGACCTGAGCCCAAGGCAGGCGCTTAACTGACGGAGCCACCCAGGCGCCCCTTAGCTATTTTTTTTTAAATCTAAGATCTAATCAAGATTCATGCATTGAACTTGGTGGTTACGTCTCCAGTGCCTTGTTATCTAGAACGGTCCCTGTCCTTTTGTTTTTTCTCTTGACTTTGTCTTTTTGTGAATATCCCGCCATCTAGAGTTGTCTGACTGTTTCTTGGTGATGAGATGCAGTTAAATGCTCTTGGCAGGAGCACGAGGGGACACCCTCTTATTACATCTTACCAGGACATTCAGGATGTCAGCTTGTCCCACCGTCCATGCCCGGAGTGGCTTGACGTAATTTTTGAAGGTCATCCATTTTTAGAGCCTGCTCCTGTAATACTTGAAGAGGGATTACTTTGGTGTGTGGCCCGTGGTGACCCTATGACCCTTCGGCTGCAATGGCCAGTTAGTGGCCCGAGGGTAGCCCCAAACCGGTGATGTGGCCAGGACAGCTGGATTATAATGGACAGTCCCAGCAATGCCACAGCAGGCTCGTGGACACGTTGGGCGGACTCTCCGTTGTTAGATGTTTTGGTGAACCCTAAAGGGTCAGATTTCTATTGTAGCAATAGGCATATTCTACCCCATCCCTTTCCTTAGTCTGTACTAAGTGAAGGACACTGAGAGAGACTCCCAGATATGTCAGGGCTGGAATCGTTCTATTCGCTGTCCTGGTGCTCTGTTGGAGTTAAGATATCAACATTCCGGAACTAGCAGCTTGAGTCTGGACTAGGAGAGAGGAAGGAGTGAAGGAGTGTGGACGTTCAGCCCGACCCTGGACCCCGTGCTGGGGAAGGAAAGGACAGACAAATTGGAAGTGAAGGTGAAGGCTAGCAGGAGCCCGGGGTGCCAGCTGACATTGTTGCTGGGGCCGGGGGGGGGGGCTTTGGGGGCCCACTGCCACATCCCTGGGCCTGGGGGCCGCAGACCCAGACATACTGCTTAGAAGGGAGGGTGGGGTTGGGGGCCTGATTCCAGGACGTGCAGAATATGGACTTGGAATAGTCCGAGCCCAGGGAGGATGAGCCCAAAGTGAGAAGGGCTGGAGAGTGGACACCTGGGCCTGAGCCTCAGCTTTTCCAGCATTTTAAAGCACAACTTCCCAAAAGTGATGCCACTCAAACATTTTCTAATTTTACTTGTACATATTCATTTTGATGTGAATGGAAAGGATATCCGTCAGTAGCCCGTTCCCACTGATGGAATTCATTAGAGTGAGATTAATGTAGTATTAAGGCAAAAAGTGACTCAGTTTAAAGACTATTAAGTAAATCAGAGTGCATGTGGCCCAGGGATGGGGCAGGAATCATGCAGGTGTCAGGCAACAGAGATTCAGGGGCGCACCGTGACAGTCTCCAGGGCAGGCTCTGGGACGGCAGCGCAGGCCCTGAGGATCGGCAACCCCCTGCCACCCGTGCAGGGGTGTGGGCAGAGAGCAGCCAGCTGGAACCCATCAGGACTTAACTGAGGGGGCTGCTTCCACCTGTCTTGCCCCGCCCCCCTGCCCCCGTCCTCTCCCGGTCTTATCCTGGCTGTCCGCGGGGCCCTGGGCTGTGGCAGGTGGTGCGGGGCTGAGGTGCATGTCCAGGGTGGGGCATGGGCCACCAACAAGCTTTGCAGGGCCCCCTCCCTTGCCCCCTTCACGGCTGCATCTGTCTCTTTCCTCCGCAGGGGGAGGGGTTGCACCAACTACGCGAGGCTTTGAAGATTTTAGCTGAGAGGGTTTTAATCTTGGAAACAATGATTGGGCTCTATGGTGAGTAGAGACAGACAGACGGACAGACAGCCCAGCCCCCACCCGCTAGCCTTCCCCAGGCCCTCCGGGGGTGGAGCTGCCTGGACCCAGCCATGAGGCTGGAGAAGGTGCCTGCCCTAGGCAGGTGAGGACCTGAGAGAGCAAGACCACCCATCCCTCGATGGCTGGTCCCTCCTCCACAGGTGTAAAGGGGGCCCTAGAGACCTGGGCCCCCCACCTCTGTGGTCAGACCTGGGCCTCCGGGCATTGTGGGTAATGTGGCTTCCAGGCCTGCAGGGGAAGCAGAGGTGACAGATTTTGAGTTTGGAAGAAATTAGGGGCAATGGAGCCAAACTCCTGACCAACGGAGCCAGACTGCAACAGAGCAGGGGATCGTGGGTAATAAAGTAAGGGGGGATTGTGGTAACAGAGCCAGACTGCAGCAGAGCAGGGGGTCATGGGTAATAAAGTTAGGCTTCATTCCGCTCTCCAGCCAGTCTCCAAGCCCACGGGACATTAGGTCATGGAGCTAGACTCCAGAAGTACAGGGACTGTGGGTGACGAAGCCAGGCTCAGGCCCCAGGGTACTCCAGGTACTGTAGCCCCCACTAGTTCTGACCTCCCCTCCCCCAGAAGTCCCCAGAGGCTCCCACAGGGCAGGCCTTCCTGGCCCCAAGTATCTCCCTTACAGCTGCAGGTCCCCCTCTGGTCCTCCTAACCCATCCTGCAGGTCCCTTTAGGGAGAGAGCCAGACCCCCACCCCAGGCACTTACCCACCAATGTCGCCACCCATCTGCTCACTTGAGGAGCCAGGCAGGCCCCATCCCCACTTAGAAGGGGAGACCGAGGTCTCGATAGAGACTCACACCCGGGCTCCTGCCTCGAAGCTGGCCGGTGCCCGGCCCCTACACCCTGCCCTCGGCTCCCCGGCCCAGCCCTCGGAGGCCGGACTCGCACCGTCTGCTCTTCTTGATCTCCCATCAGGCTCCTAGCTTACAGAGCTTCCTGCAGCAGCAGGCTCAGCTGGAGCTCCTGGCCAGACGAGTCACCCTGCTGGAAGCCATCATCTGGCCAGGTAACGGCAGGGCGGGCAGGTAGGGGCGGCCCCTTCCAGGAAGGGCCCAGGGACATAGAAGTCACCTCCCACTGGTGGCCCTAGGCCAGCAGACACTCCTTCTCTAGTCCTTCCAGCCAGCCAGCAGACAGACAGACGGTGCCTAACACCTTGTGTCTGACACATGGTGTCAGACAGACCTAGTCCTGTTCTCGGGGAGTGTAGGGTGCAGGGGCACGGGGGTCACCCTGGAACTGTTAAACCCGGAGTGAGGAACACCACGGTGGAGTGAGCGCTATGAGAGCACAGAAGTGCCCCGGCCCCAGGCTGGGGTGTGTTGGGGAACCCCCGAGAGGGCTTCCTGGAGGAGGTATCCTCTAAATGAACCTGAAAGGCAAGGACGAGCATGAGTAAACAAGCAGAGGAACAGCACGAGCCAAAGCCAAGAGGCTAGACAGTTCTGTGAGGTTGCTAGGGAGTGACAGCTGAGGCTAGAGAATCTGGCAGGCCCCAGTTTGAGAAGGCTCTTGAAGGGAGGTAAAAGGCACGGAAGGAGGTTAGACAGCAAGTGGGCAGCACCCACTGCTCCCAGTGCCTGGCTTTTCAGGGTGGGGCTAAGGAGGGTTCTCCCCATTAAACCGGAGCCTGTGGGTGGCCGTGGAGAGAGGCAGGGATTGGCCGCCCTCAGGGCTGAGCTCCAGTCCTCACCTACCCACGGAGAGTCCTGTGTGGACAAAGGCCTGGAGGCTGGAAGAGGCCCCCACGGCCGCCCTCCTCCCACCTCCAGCTGCCCCATCTTACAGCCCAACCCTAGTACATCAGCGCACAAAGGCCTTGGACATCATGTCCAACTTCGCATCTATTTTACAGACGAGGAAACTGAGTCCCCGAGCAGGAGGGAGGGCCAGGAGGACAGCCAAGCCTCCTTCATTCAGCAAAACTGTAGGGCACACCTACTGAGTGCCAGTTCAGGGTGGCCACTCTGGACCCATCAAGTGAGGGGGGATCCTCAGGGTCTACAGAGATGAGGGCCATGGGGGACAGGAGCACCAAAGGATGTGAGTGAGCGGCAGTCCCCTCCAGCTGCGGCGTGGAGAAGCCTTCCCGGCAGAGGGGACACTTGCATTGCTCTGGGTCACGGAAGATCCCTGTGAGCATGTGAGCACGAGATAGAAAGGGCAGCCCTGACAGAGAGTCCTATGTGGACAAAGGCCTGGAGGCTGGAAGGGGCGTGTGGTCTGCTTCCCAAGCTCTTCCCACCTTGCCACGGGGCTTCTCTAACTTTTAGAAACATCAGTGGCCACCTTCCAGACCTCCTCCCCCTCTCACAGTTCAGGGCCCAAGGACCAAATCCCAGGCTTTTTCAAGTGTCCCCCGACTCCTCTCGGGAGGACAGGGAGAGGACCCAGAAGGGACACACTGTGGCCTTGGACCTGTAGCCCATCTCCACTTTAGTCACCTCTGTATCCAGCAGCCCAGGGATCCCTCTGGTCACCTGAGAAGATGCTGGTCACCTGAGAAGGGCCACGCCCACTTGCTGTGGCCACCAGCCTGGGAGAGTCACCCCACAAGCCAGCTCAAGTTGTGGGTCGGGGAGGGGAGGGGAGGGGGGAGGGGAGCAGAGGAGGAACTTTCCCCATTGTCCGTCGTACACAGCAGGTGCTAACTAAAGACCCAGATTGGGCTCTCATGTTTAGGTTATAATCAGTAATGAGGAGATGGTAACAGCCATCACACATCCGGCCCACCGGGGTGGGGGATTTACATCCAGCCCTTGTAACAAGCTTGCTAGGTGGGTGACACCATGCCCATTTCACCGATGAAGAAAGAGAAGTGCAAAGAGCTCACGTGATTTCCCCAAGAGTCATAACAACAGTAGTGGTGAGGCCAGGGATCCACCATAGGTCTGTCCTCAAAAGCACTAGCTCTTTCTGCTCCATCAGCAAAAGTTCACGGACACCTCTGCTCTGCCAGGCCCTGAGTGGGGCCCAGGGGAAACCAAGGGCCCTGAATCTGATCGTGTCAGAATAGCATCTCATGACCAACTCACAGTGGCCAGGCCTGCAGGAGAGCTGGGTCAAAAACACACCTAGTGACCATAATAATCCAGCATGTGAAAACCACTTTCCACTCCTGGTCACCTTAAAGCCTTACCACAGGGGTATGACACGGTATTGTCCCCATGTTGCAGAGGCGGCTCAGAGATTCTGTGACTTGCCCAAGAGCATATCATTGGTACATGGTGGGCCCAGGACTTGGCCCGAGCTGATGTTGGAGCCTGAGCTCCTTGATATAGGGCATGAGATCTCCCTTGACTGTGACCACACACACCTGTCTGTCGCAGGGGCCCCAAATTTCAGCCCAGAGGTGTATGGGAGGCTGGGGCACACAGGGTCAGAACGCTAGACAGCTAGGATCATGAGGGTAGAGCCCACTCCCCTGGCAGTGCCCCAGTGGGAAGCTGGTGCTCACCAGAGTCCAAGTGTCTGTCCTTTTGAACAGGACTTTGGAGGCTCAGCCAAGTCCCCCATCCTGGGGCTCTGCTTCTTGAGTGATCCTCTCCCCCCTGGAAAAATAGCCCATCCTGACCTACCTGACTTACTTATTTAACTTAGAGGGGGGCCAAAGTGTTAGTGGCAGAAGACTTCTTGAAGGAGGTAGGCCTTGCTTGGGTGTTGAAGGATGAGTGAGTTTTCTAGGTGGCGAGAATGCCAGTTACTCAGTTTCACTCTTGTGGGACAGCTCATTTCCAGGCTGGGGCCAAATTAGAACTAATTTCAATAATTACTGGAGTTGGCCAGGACCTCAGAGTACATCTGGAACTATCCCTCCTGGTTTTAGAGATGAGACAGCTGAGGCCCTGGCAGAGACTAGACTTGCCCAAAGCTGTACGGTAGGTCAGTGGCAGAGCCTGGCCTTTCTAAACTCTTCCTCACCACATGTGGCCTAACCCGAGGAGAGAGGGATGAGTGACTCTACTCCCCGACCTTAGCTTGCCCAGCTATGAAACAGGGATGATTCAGGGCACGCCTCCACCCCCAAATGTGGGAAAGAACTATACTTTTATGGAGCATTCATTCCATGCTAAGCATTTCAGAAACATGGCACGTTCATTGACCCTTACTTGACGGAGAAAATGCAGTAGATGCCCTGAGTGCTCTCACTGGGTGGGGAGCTGATAACTCTGGGGGGCAGAGGGGAGGCACTAACCAGCTTGCAAACACCCTTCTTTCTCACAGCTCTGCCTCCCAGATGCCAGGGCAGAGTGCACCTGGCAGAGTACCGAGCGCCCCAGCCCCCTGAGGGCTGAAGGGAGATGGGCACCTCACACAGACCTCACTAACCCTGCCTCTCTCCTTCCCTCCGGCAGAACCAGAGGGGTCGGGGGCAGGCCCTGCCGGCACAGGCACCCCCAGCCTCCTGCGGGGCAAGAGGGGAGGACACGCGGCCAACTACCGGATCGTGGCCCCCAGGAGCCGCAGCGAGAGAGGCTGAGGGCAGGGGTGGCCCTAGGGGCAGACCAGGCCAGGCTTCCCTTCCCAGCCTGGACTTGGCCAGCTGCCTCCAGGGACCGCCCATCCATATTTATTAATGTCCTCAGGGTCCCTTCTGCCACCTAGGCCTTTGGGATGGGCACGTCTTGGTCCTGACTCCCCGTGCAAGCCTAATATGAAGCTGAGAAGGGACAGTGGACTGAGAGGGAGGGGCAGCCCAGGCAAGAGGTGAGGCCTCGCTCAGGGCCCTGGGCCTCCCATCTCCCTCTGTGAAGTAGGATGATGCAGGCCTGCAGGGGATGGGGGGCAGGTTCGAGGCCTGCCACCCCCTCCTCCCCAGCCAAACCTTGGGGAGCCCATCGTACCCCTCCTCTCCTTGATTTCTGGTGCTGGGTCCCCACCCTGACCTCAACAGGCAGGACACTGGGGATTCCTTGCATGGTCCTGCCCCCCGAGCCCCCAGCTCCTCCCATGTCCCAGGTGGGGGTGGGGGCATGGAGAGGGAAGGGCCCCCTGGAGGTAGAGGTCTCCAGCCAATAAAGGCCCCCAGTCTGATGTCCTGACGTCCCACTGGCCTGGTCTCAGTGTGTGCTTAGATGGGGTGTGGCTGGGCTGGGCCCTCTCCTCGGTGGCCTTCCCTGCCCACACAAATGCGGGGCTGAGGGCGTGGGGGGAGGTGTGTCTCCACACATCAAGGAGCTGTTCTCCTGTAATGGGTCATTCCTTCAGTGCTCATTCATTCATCCATCCCCCCCCCCCCCCCCCCCCCCCCCCCCCCCCCCCCCCCCCC
>NW_027397134.1:3731581-3761886 GCF_003265705.2 Callorhinus ursinus
CCCCCCCCCCCCCCCCCCCGCCGCTGCCAACACAGAAGAGTCAGACACAACGGCTGCCCCCAAGGAGGTTCACGCTGAAAAATGAACTGGTCTTTATTCTAAACAGTACCAGGGTGGGGTGCCGGAGGGGTGTCTCCGCACCACACCGCGACTCGGCGGACAGGGCTAGGGGGGACCAGGACCCTCAGGGTGAGCGGGCCCACCCCTCCCCTGCATCACCAGGGCCTCAGTGCCCACCTCCCCGCCAACCAGCAGCGACACGGCACCCTCCACTCGGCCTGTGGCTGCCAGTGCCACCACTGCCTGTTCTGTGGGGAAGCCCATGCGCTCCAACTGCTGCAGCCTGTGGGACGGAGGGAGGGAACATCAGGGCCACCTCCAGCCCCTGCCCCAGGCCCCCCCGCCCCCCGCCCCGGGCCACCCGCCTTACCGCAGAGAGGAGACGGACGACTTAGGCAGCCATAGCGGGCTCTCAGAACACGGGGCTGGCCCGTCAAGGAGTGAGGCCTGGATCCCCTCCTGCAGCATCTGCTCATCCAGGGCTGCCCACAGCGGGGTCCCTGGGGGAAAGCTGGGCCCAGCCCAGGCCGGGCCCACCTCTGAGGAGACTTCCCAGGTCGGCTGCACAGGCTCCAGGCCTGGCGGGCGCTGGGCTGAGCCTTCACCGCGGAACCAGAGGCTAGGGGAGGCCATGTAGGGAGGTCCAGGGGTGGGAGGCCTGGAGGGGCAGAAGCAGAAGGCCTGACTGCCAGTCCCCACCACAGCTTCTGCCAGCAGGGCCGGTGTCTTCGGTGTCACGCTCACCTCACTCCGGTGGGATGGGTGACAGGCAGCTCGGCCCGGCCGCCTGGGGTAGGAAGGAGTCTGAGTGGCCAGCACCCGGCCAGGGCCCTGCACAAGACGCCTTCCTGCAGTGCCTGCAGCCGCTGGTCCGACAGCTCCAGCCACTGGAAGGCCCCGGCTGCGTCTGGCTGCCCAGGGCAGGGCGGCTGGTCAAGGAAAACCAAAGCCAGCCGGCGGGGAGTTTGGGGGGCCGGGAGAGATCCAAACTGCATGCCAGGCCCCGGGCCCAGTGTGTGCCAGCCATTCCCTTGTGTCTCCTCACCCTAGTCAGCTCTCGGGAAAAGTGGAGGCACTCGGGAAAGGAACCCACCAGAAGCTACTCAGCATGTAACAGGTGAAGCCAGGTATATCTCCCCACAAAAGCGATCTCCCCCCATTTCAGCCACCCTCCCCCCAGAGCCCCGTGAGACTACTCAGGTCTGACTCAAGGCCCACCCTGGGGCCCACTGACACCCCCCCCCCATTGCCCTCAGCCAGGGCGACATACTCCCCATGCCAGGATTCAGCCAGGTTGGGCAGCTGGTGTCTCCAAGCCCAAAAACACCACAGGGGGGTCAGCCTGCGCCCACTGTTCTCTCCAAAAGCACCGTTTCCCCCAACAGGCATGAAGCATCTTTGAAGCAAAAGCCTGTATTTAATGCACCAGCAAGCACAGGTGTTCCCCCTTTCAGCGCTGAGCCCCAGGCTCACTCCCACCCTGGCCTTGTACTTCCTGCCTGGCTGGCTCTCTTTTTCACTTCTCTTCCCCTGAACCCCTCATCCTGCACATCGTACCTCAGATGCCACCCTCACTGGGGAGGGCCAGGTTGGGTGCCTGCTTGGGCCACTGCGGCCCCCCTGGCCTTCCCTTTAAATGGTAGTTGGCACCTCCCCCTGGCCATTGGCCCTGAGCCCACCCTGCCCGGAGCCTGGCTAGAGAACCCGGAGATGCTCCCGGAATGCGTCTGAGCCACTTCCCAGCATTGTTGGGCCTGAACCCCCTGTGCCACTTCCCTCCTGGGCACCCTGGGGGCCCAGCCACGGAACCCAGGTCCACACAGGCCCTGAGCCCCGGCAAAGGATACAGGCCAGGCCAGCAAGAAGGCCGCAGAACAGCTGCAGGAAGGGTGGCTCAGAGCTAAGCAGTGGTGTCAAGGCGAGCAGCAGCCAGGGCAGGAGCCATGGTGGCAGGATCCCCTGGGGCTGGCGAGGGTGGTGACCCTGCCCAGCCAGCATGGCCAGGTGGACCGGCATGTAGCCACAGCCGCCGGCTGCACTGGACACCCCAAGGCCTGCCAGCAGCACCCCCATGAGCCCGGCAGCCAGGGCGAGCAGGGCAGAGGCATGCAGGAACCGCAGTGTGCCCAGGTGGCACTCCTGCCACCAGCCCAGCGTGGGCAGGAGCAGCAGGCTCAGGAGCAGGCCAGGTAGGGCCGTGTGGCCCAGGGCATGGGTCAGCAGCCGGTGCACTGGGAGAGAGAAGGAGCTTATGTGCCGGGTTAGTGGCTCTAACCCCCAAGGCTGGCCCAGGTTGGCAATTACCCTCTGCAGGACGCCTGCTAAGCCAGCCTCCTCTCCCCAGGAGCCAAAGTGCCCACTGCCAGCACTTTAATCTCTCATGAAGGGGACCAAGGGCTTCTAAATGCTGCGACTGCTCCCCTGCTGTGTTAACCAGAACAGGCTGAGCCCACCAGTCAGTCTTCTCAAGAGCAATCCAACTGTGGATGAGTCACTTAACGTTTGCTCGGAAGCAACGTTGCCCACTCCGCTGGGGTCACCCTTTAAACTCCCAGCACCTCCTCAACATTCTCATACTAAGCTGAAAGCCGTAGTTCTTATTTTAAGGGAAAGCCACCAAAAAGGGAAGCCATCTGAATAGAATTCCTACTTACAAGCTCCCACCCCTCTGCTGGCCCCTCTGCCTGGGTGCTCTGCCCTCCCTGCTTGGCTGCGGATGAGCTGGGCACGCTCCTGTCCCAGGCCAACCTTCCCCATGCACTGGGTCCTATCCCTGCTTGACCGGTGCAGGATGCATGGCGCTCCTGCGAACCAGTCTCAGGCCCTAGAGCAAGCCTCCCGCCTCCTCCAAGGCCCAAGGGGCCAGCCCTCACCCTGCCAAGGCAGCAGCTCCGGGGCCAGGGCAAGGCTGGGGCCAGCCCCCACCAGCCACAGGCTGCTCAGGAGCAGCATCAGGACAGAGGAGGCGAGAGGCAGCGCCGGGGACGGTAGGCCGGGGGGGCCTCGGGCACGCATAGCGTGGCTGAAGGTGTCAAGGGTGGTCTTGAGGCTGTGTGCTAGGGGTAAAGGAAAACGATAACAACAGTTATTACTGCAATTTTTATCCAACTCCTTCCACCTACCCTCCCGATGGCCCCATTTTATAGAAGTAGAAACTGAAGCTGGAGGGGCGCCTGGGTGGCTCAGTTGGTTAAGCGACTGCCTTCGGCTCAGGTCATGATCCTGGAGTCCCGGGTTCGAGTCCCACATCGGGCTCCCTGCTCAGCGGGGAGTCCGCTTCTCCCTCTGACCTGACCCCCCTCATGTGCTCTCTCTCTCTCTCAAATAAATAAAATCTTAAAAAAAAAAAAAAGAAAGAAAGAAACTGAAGCTGGAGAGGCAGGCCCAGCAACCTGACCATAGAGGAGCTCAGATCTTAACCACATGCTTAGCCATCTTGCCATCCCCTCTGCCTGTGTGTGAGGATGGGGAGGAGCTGAGCCAAAAGGGTTCTGAAGAGCCCGGGGTGTGAGGCGTAAGGCCAGGGAAGTTGAACTGGGGCTCTGGACTCCCAAAAAGAGGGGTGCAGCATGCCAGGGCAAACTCAGGGCCATCTCCAGCTTTCCTCTGCCTCCCTCTTCCCTGAAGCTGCAGACCAGCCACGTTCCTCACTCCTCCCCTCCACCCGGCCCAGCCTTAGAGCTCTAGGTGGACTCGGCTGCCCTTGAGGGTGAGGCCAGCCAATGGGCAGGCAGATTAGGAAGGGGGTGAGGCAGAAGGGCTGGAGGAGGGGCAGGAATCCCACACTCTGAGGGCATACAAAGCGACACTGGACAGAGTCATCCCCTCCCTCCAGCTTTGAGCACAGCCCCTCTGGCCCTAGCCCCCCTTTTCACAGAAAGGTTCCAGGATCCCCTTCACTTCTTCCTGCTGTGCATCCCTGGACAAGTTTTCCATCCTCTGAGCCTCTCCTTCCTCATCTGTAAAATGGGGATTACGAAAATCCTCTCCTCATAGGATGAGAGAAAGGAATGGACGAAGGCAGGACCCAGCCCACAGTTCCTGCTCAATAAACTGTAGCCATCCCAGCTGATTGTGGGAGGCAGAGGTAGCCACCAGCTAGCCCAACCAGGGGAGGCCTCAACATGGAAGCAGCTGCTCCAGCCTAGCTGGTTCAAGCTCTGGCCCACAAGGCACAGGACTTGCTAAAACCCTCTCACCCCGCGCCACCCCTCCCCTGCCGCCCGCCGATTAGGGTCAAGACTCCCAGTGAGCTGATTTCATGAGGCAAGAAGCAGAATCCCAGAGAGACAGGAAGACTGTTTCATCTGCTCCCTTGCCAAGGGCAACCTCGGCATCAAAACCCACCTGTCAGTTTCCTGCCGGAAAAATGGAGAAAGCTCCTCGGCCTGCAATGTCCCTCCCTCCATCTCTCCAATAGGCATACTCCTACTCACCCCCTTGAAGCCCAGTTCAAATGCCCCATCTCCTGCTTCGTGGATCTTATTCTATCTAGTAAGCACAGCTTGGCCTGTCTTTCTTCCTGGGCAGGTAGTCTAGGCAGAGGGCAGGTGGGAGTGCCCTCCTCTTACTCATCCCCAAGTTCTCCATATGTGTTCACTGAGAGACTCTAGCTTGGCTCCAGGTCCCACTGAAAGATTTGGGCAAGCCCTGCCCTTCCTTGGCCTGGGTACCTGCGTGGGGAGACTGGATTGAGTCCAGGAAAGCAGACAGATGCCAGCCTTGCCCAAAGCCAAGACACCCACTGAAAGCCTCCTCTTGCACCCTCAAAACCACCCGCCAATAGGCACTTTACAAGGCTGAAGGACTTGCCCATAGACAAACAGAACTGGAACTGGAACTGGAACCCTCTGGGCCTCAATGTCTTCCTCAATAAAATGGGGCTGTGCACCATCAGGCCCTGCCTACCTTACTGGAAAGCTCGGAGGACTGAATGAGATTAGGAGGGGGTAGATTCTTCCGAGTGATAGAGAGGGCGGGGGTCCCAGGGTGTGGGTCGGACCCAGCTTTGTGACTTTAGGAAAAGTACCCAAATTCCTTGGGCCTCAGTTTCCCTTTCTGTAAAAACAAGGGTGTTGGATGGGGGATTAAGATTAAAGGGCCTTCTCAACCTTGACCGTTACGGAGGGGTGGAGGGGTTCTCGGGATCGGGCGCTACGTTCGGGGCCTCCCATCTACCCGACCCGCCTCGGCCCCCTCCCCCTCCGGCCCAGGCCACGTGTCCGGGGTACTCACTGTAGAGAGCGCCCCCCGCCCCCGGAATGCCGGGTGGGGCCCCTGGCTGGGAGTCGGGACTCCAGCTTCCCCGCAAGGCCCGAGAGCCCCGAGCCCATTCTGCCTGCACTCGGGCGCGTGACCCCGGCCGAGCCGCCGCGCCACCCCCTCTTCCGCCGCCCGCCGCCCGCCGATTAGTCAGCAGTTGTTCTAGGCCCGGGTCCCTTCCCCCAGCCCTCCCGCCGGCCTCCGTCTCCCTCCAAGGCAGACTCTTCAGAGACGGTCCCTAGAGCCAGCGGACGAAACCATTCCGAAGAGCTTTAGCCTTGTACGGAGAATCTCTCCGGCTTGATACCAGTACCCGCTCACCGCCGCTCCGGACCCTTCTGTGCTATTTTGGCCCGCACGTCAAGTCCAGCGCCCTTTAAAGAGCATTAGGACAAGAGCTGCGGGAGGGAAGGACGAGAAATCTGTGGTTCTTCCCTCCCTCCCTCCCTCCCTCACCCCCGTGGCCCGGCCCGATGGTAGCGCCCGAGGTTGCGGGTTTCGCGCCTGCGCAGTGCGGCGCCAAGAGGGAAAGCGAGAGAGAGACGGACGTTGAGAGAACGAGAAGGAAGGAGAGAAAATGGCGTCCACGGGTGAGTGTGGTGGAATCGCGGTCGCGCCGGCGACTGCCGGGACGCCCAAATCTGGGGCCGCTCGTCTCTAGGGGTGGCCGGGACGACTGAATGGAGCTGCCGAGAAGGGTGTGAGGTACCCGCCGCGGCCCGACGAGCTCGAGGGCCCGCGTTCTTCTCCCCTCCCCCCACCGGGAAGGCCGGTTCTGGAACCTTCCGGCGCCCCCGGCGCGCGAGGTGCAAGCGGCGGCGGGAGCGCGCGGGGCCTGCCGCGGTCTCCATTGTGTGGCGGCCGTCGGGCCCCGCGCGCCCGGCCGCCCGCCACGTGGGCGGGGCCTGCGGCCTCCCGGGCCCCGCGTGGGGGTTGGGGGGAGGGCTCGGCAAGGCCTCGAGCCCGGCACCCCTAAGCCCGAGGTGTCGGGGGGGGGGGTCGATGGCTGCTCGAGAAGTCGCAGCAACGCCGCTCCTCTGATTCTCCCCACCCCCTTCCATTTCCAGGGAGGCGGCTCAAGCCGGAGGGCGACTTTGCTTCGCGGAGAAGCGGGGGGTGGGGGGCAGCAAATAAAAACGGTATCGCGGGTTTGTGAGCCGAGGGGTGCCGACCTATGAGCGGGCGCCCCGTAATGGCCTGGTCGGCTGGGGCGTCCGGTGCGGCCGAGCTGCCCTCTCGGCGGGTTCCAGCCCCAAACCGAACTTCTGCCCGACAGGGTTTTGGGCGGAATGTGCTTCCCCTTTCAGCGCCCCCCCCCATCGGCGCCGCCACCCCCGGGCTTCTTCGTTTTTACTCTTATTAATCCCACCTCCTTTCCTCCCCAAAAAGCAATTAAGTGCTTCCCGGGGCCGTTTTTCAGCAAACGCTGAGGGAAATCCGTTGTATAAAAAGGCCAACCCGGATTGCGAGGCTAGAAATCCCTACGGAAAGAAAATTCTGGCCTTTTTGATCTAGGAGAGACAAAAGGCCCGAGTCGGCATTTGAATTATGCTTAAGCGGTCGTCTCGCAAGTTTCTTCGTCTAGGTTAAGCCGGCAGGCTTGTTTATTTCGTGGAGGGAAAGGAGACGCGTGCTGGACTTTGAAAGAAAACCCGGGGCGGGAGCTCGAATGTGATAATCTAGAGTGGTCTTGTATACGGGAGTTGTTTAACCTTGTAACCTAAACATCACTCGCAGTTCGCAGCCTGTTCGTGCACTAACCTGCGGTTATTGGTAGGGTGGGGCATTTTTTGCCTCTGGTGGTGTTCTTAAGCCACCAAACACCGGGCCTTAGAAGCAGTGGGAGAAGTCGAGGGAAGGCCGGAAAAGCTCTGGGTCCTTCCGGGATTTAATTTGAAACGGGTCGAGAATCCAGCAACTTAAAGACAATTTAAGTCTTCCCGAGCTGTGGGATCAGTAAAACAGGCAGGTAGATGCCGGCGGTTAGTGCCAAGGTTCAGAGTGCCCCCTAGAAGTGAGGACTCTGAAATACCACAGTCCAAGACACATCCTAGTGGGAAGTGGTTTCCGCAGGGCCCTTTCCACCTTCGTCTTGCAGTGTTTGAATTTTGAGAGGGAGAATTTGGAAGAGAGAGTGCTACTCTCCCTTCCCTATTGAAGCGAGGGGAGTCAGAATGTGTATGGTGAAATTTTTGCGTAGCTGGACATGCCAATTTCTTGGTTTAATTTGCTCAAACTGTTTATTGGAAACCTCCATGTACTATATTAGAATTACAGTTGTGTTTTACGTAGACACACAGTAATAGGCCAGCTGGAGGATCTTTGGGAAATCACATACTTATCTGGACTTTGGTTTCCTTTCCTTCAAAATGAAGGAGTGAGGCTAAATCTTTTTAAAAGCTCTTTGAGCCCTTAACCTCTTGACATTATAGCAAAGCTTTTGGCTCCCACAGATTGCCCCATACTGACTTTAACTCCTTGTGTAGCTTGAAGCTCTAAATCTCTACTGTTGGAGAGTGAGTAAAGTATCTAAAAGCCACTACTTTAGATAACGTTAGATGTTTTTTCTCTTCGTGTATGTTTAGGAAAGTAGAGTATATGTCCAGTTTAACAAAGAATTAAACTCCTAAGTCACCACCAAGAAAAAGAGCATTGCCAGCACTTTAGAGGCCCCCTGGATTACAGCCCCTTCTTCCCAACCTGTCCTGTATTTTTAGTGAAGTCTTCAGCTGCGCATTTGGGGGTTAAAAACAAAGCATGACTGACAGCTAAAAAATCTAACCATTGTGTAACTAACATTTTTGAGTCCACTGTAATGTTTGTGAGTTGGAGGTAGATAACATAAGTTTTCAGGAAACAAATCTGCTACCTCCTTTAGCCCACCAGTATGGGACTAAATGGGTTGGTTTCACACGGATCTGAGATCAATCGTTGTTCTGTTATCAGCTTTGCCAGTTTTCTGCTTTACATAACTGTTCTTGTGTAAAAGTCCTCTTGGAAAGTTGAACTTCCATGTCAGCAATTTAGAATCATTTCTCACGAGACACCTCAGCAAAACGTAGGTTGAAATATTTTTTGATGCTTCATTTGTCTGTTTTGTAAGTGCCTCACGGAAGAGGTGATTTGCATTTACTTTCTATGTGGTACATAGAAAGCAAGAGTTGTGCTATTGAAAATGCCTTAAGGTTTAATCTTAAAATGCCATTAGATTGTCTTAAATCAATTTGTTCATTATATAAAACCTTTAGGCAGTTGATTGATAACGTTGATGAATCAGGGTTCTGACTTAAGGATGTACAGAGGAAGGAAAGTAGTTAAGGTAGAGAGGTAGAAAGGTGAGCCTACTTTAAAAGATGGATTCAGCACAATGCTCTCAGGCCAGGTAGACTGTGAGGCAGGCTTTGGATAGAATGGGGTAGAAACCCCTCCCTGAAGACCTGAGATGTCCATTGTTGCTTTCAAATGAGGGGCTGCTTTCTGATTGGAAAAGAAAGGACCCTTTTGTTCACTAATGGCAGTACTGTCTCCTAGCATAGAATAAGGTATGTATTTCTTGTGGAGAGCAAAGATTGGGTAGAATTTTTAAAAATATTTTTAGGGTGCCTGGGTGGCTCAGTTGGTTAAGCGACTGCCTTCGGCTCAGGTCATGATCCTGGAGTCCCGGGATCGAGTCCCGCATCGGGCTCCCTGCTCAGCGGGGAGTCTGCTTCTCCCTCTGACCCTTCCCCCTCTCATGCTCTCTATCTCTCATTCTTTCTCTCAAATAAATAAATAAAATCTTTAAAAAAATAATAAATAAATAAATAAAATAAAAATATTTTTAAACGGGCGCCTGGGTGGCTCAGACGGTTAAGCATGTGCCTTCGGCTCAGGTCATGATCCCAGGGTCCTGGGATCGAGCCCCAAGTGGGGCTTCCTGCTCAGCGGGAAACCTGCTTCTCCCTCTCCCACTCTCCCTGCTTGTGCTTACTCTGTTGCTGTCTCTCTTTCTGTCAAATAAATAAAATCTTTTAAAAAAAATAAAATCTTTTAAAAAATATTTTGAAAATACGTGTATGTTTAGTTCAGTAGTGCTGTGAAAACTTCTTCACCATTTTATTTTCTCTTTGTTTTCACTACTTGTATAGACACCTCAGTGGACTAGTCTTTAGTCCCTTTTTGTGCATGTTTTACATTTCAGATGAAAAGGGAAATTCTAGGAAAGATTAGAAAGAAGAGAGGGGAAGAAAAGTAAAGTTGTGGGCTTTTTTTTTTTTTCTTGAGTTGAAATCATTGTGAGTTTTAAAAAGATGTTGTTACTTAAAACCAAATTACTCCCCAAAAGATTACATGCTTTATTCTCTGCCAGTTATCATGATTCTGTCTTAACTCTGCTGCAATTTATGTTGTGTTTGGCTTTTGACTTATTGTAGAAATGTAGCCCTGATACAGTCAGGAAAACCTTTAAAATACTGGATTGGAATGACTTTCTTTTTTGCCATTCCATGTCACAGCCCTGCTATGGAATTATGGTTAGTTTTCAAAATGCTAAAGTGAGGGGGTGATAGAAAAACCAGTTTTTGGGGAGATGTAACCAGTCTGATGTTAAACATTGTAATATTGTGGCATGCCTCATTTTTATATGAAGGTAAAACTTCTGTTGGTTCATCTTGTTTTCTGTTAGTCTTAGGATGATGATCATGTATTTGAAATGACAGCCTGCAGTTAAGGGGCGGGGGAGGGAGTTGTGGTCATGGGAACCTTTAAAGTATCTGCCAAATCAGCTGATCTTGACCTCATTAGCTGGCACTATATTTCAAACTTTCTGAGCTTTAACTGGCTTAGACTCATTTTTTTGGTTTGATGTTAAGAGAGAGGAGATACTCAATTCGGACCTGTGTTGGCCTGTACTTCCTCTCTATAAACAGTTTAAAGAATTTATTTTCTTCCACCTGAATTCCTCCTCCGCTTTTTTTTTTCTTCTCCTTGTCTCTGCTGACTTCACATTATTTTCTCTCCTTGTTTTCTCTAGATTACAGTACCTACAGCCAAGCGGCAGCCCAGCAGGGGTAAGTCAGTCTTTTTATAACAGTACTTTCGGTGTGATTGATAATAATGTTTTTAGAATACTAAGCCTCCTGGAGTTGTAGAGGATTTTGTAATGGAATCTGAATGTTCTATATTCAGTTCTTGCATTTAATTTCTCTTACAGCTACAGTGCATACACTGCCCAACCCACTCAAGGATATGCACAGACCACCCAGGTAATCTTTAAGATATTTATATGTGGTTATATCCCCAAACAAAATATTTCTGTCAGCCATTAAAACAATAGCTAGTACAGCTCTTTTTTAAAAATCAGGTAATAGAAAAGTATGATGTGCTTGTAATCATAAAAATACTCAGGCGTTTTAAACTTTCACAGTGGGAGTGCCATTATAAATGACACCATCCCCAAACTGGGAGTTGCTAGCTCTCCACACCTTTCTAGTATCATTTCTCAAGTTAAGTGCCTTGCTCAGTAAATGGTCTTTCTACATATTATATTACGTTTAAATTTATTTAATTTTACAGTGCTTCTGCAGAAGAAGGTGTTATTAGGATATTTTGCAAACAAAAAATAGCAGCGCATAGATAAGTCATTTGCCAGTGGTCACATAGTAAATGGCAGGGTGAGTTGTGTATGGCTGCCTAACTACAGAGCTTCTGAGCCCTTTCCAGTACATGAGCTTGTGTTTAAAAGCCTAGGCCAACAGAGACGCCTGGGTGGCTCAGTCAGTTAAGCAGCTGCCTTCAGCCCGGGTCATGATCCCAGGGTCCTGGGATCAAGTCCCACATCGGGCTCCTTGCTCAGCAGGGAGCCTGCTTCTCCCCCTCTCTCCCTCTGCTTGTGCTCTCTGTGTCAAATAAAAAAAAAAAAAAATCTTAAAAAAAAATAAATATCTTAAAAAAATAGATAAAAGCCTAGGCCAGCAGATTCTGGAAATTGGGGTCCTAGTATTCTCAAGACCACTTCGCATTCTGAAATGGTCCATGCCTAAAATGGATACTAATAACTCTGCCATTGAAACTTTCTGGGACAGACAGAAGTGTGATGTCTCTGGCAGATCGTACATAATTGGTCATTCAAATCTAGAATGTGATCTTGCTAATAGGTGGAAGAATAGCTCATTCCTTACCAGGTTTTAAGTATTACTGATGTCCAGGGCGCCTGGGTGGCTCAGTCGTTAAGCGTCTGCCTTCGGCTCAGGTCATGATCCCAGCATCCTGGGATCGAGCCCCACATTGGGCTCCCTGCTCGGCGGGAGGCCTGCTTCTCCCTCTCCCACTCCCCCTGCTTGTGTTCCCTCTCTCACTGTGTCTCTCTCTGTCAAATAAATAAATAAAATCTTTAAAAAAAAAAATTACTGATGTCCAAGTTCAAAAGACAGTTCCTGATATGTTAACCTTAAGGAGACTTGCCGTGTTCTAGTTCGTTTTCTTTGAAGTGGTTTAAGTTTTTAAATTTTTATGTCAGGCTGAAAAATCTGGTTTTCAAACTAACAGGTTTTAATCCCATTTTCATTTTCTTTCTCTTGGTTCGTTTTGTCTTCCTAACATTTGTTTCCAGTTGCTAAAACGGTACTACACTAAGTGCTAGCAATTATACATCTGTTCCGTTATTGCCCATCCCTTGAGAGTGTCTTTATTAATCTCCTGTGTAGTTAACTGAGAGTTTGCCTCATTATCTCAGGAACTTTTTTGTAGTTAAGTTTATAAAAATATGAGTGGATTAGATAAGGGAAAGAAAGCATTCACAATACTGTGATCACTTGTCTGTATTTTACAATCTTTACTAGAAAGCAGTATTTTTGGTTTTGGTTCGTCCAATTTTTAGAGCCTTAGAAATAAGTCAGTCTGTTTTTTGGCTAAAATGTAAGGTTTGGTTTGTTTGGTTTTTTTTTAAAGACTTTATTTGAGAGAGAGAGAATGAGAGAGAGAGAGCACGAAAGGGAAGAGGGTCAGAGGGAGAAGCGGACTCCCCGCTGAGCAGGGAGCCCGATGCGGGACTCGATCCCGGGACTCCAGGATCATAACCTGAGCCGAAGGCAGTCGCTTAACCAACTGAGCCACCCAGACGCCCTAAAATATAAGGTTTATATGTGAACTTCTTGCATCTGTTTTCTTTGAGCAGGCATATGGGCAGCAAAGTTATGGAACCTATGGACAGCCCACTGATGTCAGCTATACCCAGGCTCAGACCACTGCGACCTATGGGCAGACCGCCTATGCAACTTCTTATGGACAGCCTCCCGCTGGTAAGGCCTGCCTTGGAGAGACTTTTGGGTCATAGCCACTGGGGTGTTTGCTAAGGATCTTGTTACTTATGCTCTCAGGTGTATATTCTGTTCCATACCTTGGCATCTGAGGATCCTTTATTCTTAGGAGGAGCTATTTTTTCTTTTTCTTTTTCTTTTTTTTTTCTTTTCCCTTATATTCTCCTAAAGGATTTCTGATAGAATGTGGGTGGGATAATTCCTTTTTAACTATTTCATTCAGTGTATCGAATAATCTTATAACAAAATGGAGCATATATAAAAGATTGTGCTAATGGTAATACTGGGTAAGAGTGAGCCTTCTTAAAGTGAGCTGCTTAAAATCAAACTGATTTTCACATCTGTTTGCTTCATCTGATAGTGTACCCTCTACTTTTTGTTTTGTGCTTTCCACAGTAGAAGGGACCAGTACAGGTTTGACTATCCTGCTCATTCTTGCATGGGAAATGCTTTCCATCTTGTCTAACCTTGTAATGTTGACCCTTTAGGTGTTTTCATCTGTTTAACCCTCAAACTTTCTAACATCACACACAACAAGGTGCTAATGGGAAATTGCTTCAGGTGCCATTCACAGATCCATGTCCTTTTCTTTATGTGATTTTGGGAAAGGTTTTGCTTTATTTTACATTATTTTGTGTCAAGCCTTAATAGTTGTTCACCTTCCCAAAGGTATTTCAGATGACTATTCCCCAGCTGATTCCCCCCTATTCCCTGAAGGACAGATTGCATGAGTAGATTTATTTAGAGGAACAGACTGCCACCCTGCATGTAATGTTTGTCTCTTGGTTGGTTTCCAGTCCAGATACGTTTTATTTTTTGTTTTAAATGTTAATGAATTATTTTAATTCGTAGTATGTCTTAAACAGCAGCATTCCAGGGAGCTAAAAAAATAAACTACTCTGAGAATTGGAATAAATTGTATCCTAATGCTAGGATTGAGTGGAGTATGTGAAAAATTTACAAGGATTTTTATATTTATTGCTGCTATGTAACATTTTAGAATCCATACCTTCTCCCCACCCACCCATTCCTGTTTTTATTATCATAAGAGAATATTCAATACAAAAGTCTTAAAAATGTAAAAACTCTTTACTGTCCAACTATTTTCAGTTCCCTAAGTTATATGTAGTTTTCTCTCAGAGTCTTTAGAAGGGGAGAAACCTGCATCTGTAATTTATCTCCTTGAGTGACAGTGTCCTGGATTTGATGGGCAGTGTTTCCTAATCTGTGTAACTAATGCATATTTCAAATCGGATGGGAAATGTTTACACTTTTACTGGTGTTAGCTGCAACTGTAGGAAAAGCTGGAGCTAGAACTGTACAGTTTGGATTTTTAGCACAAAATTTTGAAATTGTGAGATTGAACTTTACATAGTCAAGCTATTTTCATTTTTATTAATGATTGACATATTAGTTTTAGGTATACAACCTAATGATTCCATATTTGTATATGTAGTGAAATGATTGCCACAAAAAGTCTAACTCATATCCATCGGCACACACGGTTAACAAATTTTTTTCTTGCGGGGCACCTGGGTGGCTCAGTCGGTTAAGCAGCTGCCTTCGGCTCAGGTCATGATCCCAGGGTCCTGGGATCGAGCCCTGCATCAGGCTCCTTGCTCAGCAGTGAGCCTGCTTCTCCCTCTGCCCCTGCTGCTCTGCCTACTTGTGCGCTCTCTCTCTCTCTCTCTCTCGGTGTCAAATAAATAAAATCTTAAAAAAAATTTTTTTCTTGGAATGAGAACATTCAAGATCTATTCTCTTATCAACTTTAGACAATACTGGGCGCCTGGGTGGCTCAGTTGGTTAAGCAACTGCCTTCGGCTCAGGTCATGATCCCGGAGTCCTGGGATCAAGTCCCACATCAGGCTCCCGGCTCAGCGGGGAGCCTGCTTCTCCCTCTGACCCTTTCCCCTCTCATGTTGTTTCTATCTCTCTCTCTCTCAAATAAATAAATAAAATCTTTAAAAAAAAAAAATAGACAATACTATTAACTATAGGCAACCATGCTGTAGGTTACATCCCTGGAAGAACTTACTTTTATAATTTAGTTAATAAATATTTATAACCAGAAGTTTGTAGCTTTTGACCACCTTCCCTCATTTTTAAGATTTTATTTATTTATTTGACAGAGAACATGCACGAGCAGGGGGAGTGGCAGACGGAGGTAGAGGGAAAAGCAGGCTCCCTGCAGAGCAGGAAACTGATGTGGAGCTGGATCCCAGAACCCTGGGATCATGACCTGAGCCGAAGGCAGACATTTAATTGACTGAGTCACCCAGGCGTCCCAACCTTCCCTCATTTTTAAAATAAGTATTAAAGATTTTAAAAATAAGTATTAAATAAAGATTAAGCCTTTGGCATCTCTAGACCATTTTATAGGGATATGATAAAGTCATTTGTAGGAAACACGGGTCTTCTAGGTTCTCTAGAGTCCTGTGTTCTCATTGTCATTAATTGAACAAGTCCCACTGTGAAGACAAAAACATAGGACATTCTGATACAGAAACCAGTGGCTTTGATGAGCAAGAAACTTCACTTAATAAGGACTGTTTTATGGATTTTATAGTTTATGGAGAACCATACATACCTCCGTTAATGCTCCCATCAACCTTTGGAGTGTAGAGACTGGAATTAAACCTGATGGGCAAACTGAGGCTGAACCAAACTAAGTTAGGACCCTTACAGGTAGTAAGTGGCTTCAAGCACCCTTTTTTCCTTACTCCATGCTGTCTTTACACTTAAGCCATTGGATAATTACTGAAAGGAATGTAGAAAAAAACCCTTTTCTCTCAATAGAATTTTTTTTAATTAAACTTTAAGAGAAAGTGTCCATATAAATCTCATTTCATTAATTAGAATAGAAACTTTAGTTTTTACTGTTCAAGTTGAACAAAAATTTCGGTTGATTTGTGTAATGTTTATTATCTTTTTCCTTGAAGTCATTAACACAGAGTAGATGTGTTGTCTTTTGCCGGTGATCTTTTTTATTGTCATTAAATCATTTTTCTCTGTTAATTTTTCCTCATTTGCTTGGCTGTTTGTGTGGGTACTTGAGATTAATTAAAAGATTATTAATTAACCCAGTGCCTATTACCGTAATCTTTAGCACTCCAAGCCTCTAACAGTTACTGCGTAGTTTTATAATGTTCAGTTATTGCTCTGATCAGTCTTTGTTGTTGCTTTGCTTTTAATTGCCCTTGTGACTCTTATAGATGGCCTTGTCATCATGTAGGGGAAAAAAATCTGTGTAGGAGTAATAGGGTAGGTGGAATTAGATTCCAGTTAAATTTAAATAAATGAGTGCGTTATGTGGATGACATTAGGACTCTGCAGGGAACTTTTAAATTAAGTAAACAGATGAGTGACATGCCAACTCAAAAAACTTCCATTGCTTGGGGCTGTTTTGTGCATTATACTTTCATACACATTTCAACCTAGTAGTTTTGAGAAGGAAATTACTGTCTTTGTGTATAATTAATTTCAGAATTTCCCTAAAATGTTCGGAATGGAGAAAAAAAAGTATTAAACTCTGTGCTATAGGAGGTGACACTTCAGATTGTACAAAGAGAAGTTGGTATTTGTTGTTGGCTAGTAAGTTGTATGTATAGTGAGGACACTTTATTCTAACTGAAGTTTAAGGCCCTAAATTTTAACTAAAATGAGAGATCTTAATTCAAGATTTGTCTTAAGTACTCAAACTCTTTTACTTTAGTGAGATGTAGACTATTTTTTGATGGATATGAATGCTGATAACTAGACCCAGGTTTTTATTGCATGGCTGGCTTGTGTTCACTGACCATGAGAAGGGGTCAGAGAGAAGAGCCCAGCACCAGGAAAGGTTATAACACATCTCACAGAATAAGGACTCAAGTTAGCAGCTGCAGTTTGGGAGGGGCCTTTTGTCACACTGCAAGCCCCAAGTTCCAGATGAAAGGGTTTGCATTCCTGCCTGCTCTGGTAGAGGCAGGAACTAGGGAGAGAACCTACCTTGGTTTGCCTCATACCTCTGAACGCAGCAGGTCTTTGTGATACCTAGTTAGGGGACTAGCACGGGGCTAGCTCTAGGGTCTACTTTCAATATTTCCAAACCGGAAAAAGACCTTTTTGCTTGTGGTAGGTAAATAAGAAAGGAATGGAGGGTGGGTAATTTGATGACAAGCGTAGACTCTTAGTTGGTTTCATCATGTGAAAAACATTCACCTTATAAAGGTTTATTTGGGGAGTATTAAGTTTAATTAAAATCATTTACCTGAAAGGTCAAATAAGATAACCTTTGTTGGTTATATTTAAGCAAATGTAATTTGTAGTATCTTATTACTCAAATTCCATTTCAAAATTTAGTGCTAGTAGCAAGCATCTTTTTAGTTGTTACCTGAAACAAAAGTAGCAGTACTTGGACATCTCTCACTGAAAATTAAACACATGTTCTCTGGGATTTCGGTTTCCTTTAATTAATGAACTGAACTGCCCATGTTGGAATGCTCGGGACTGAAAGGAAAGTAATTTTAATGCTAAAAATATTACCTGGATCATTATTTTTAGCAATGTGTCATTGCCTTTTCCCTTTCTGGGATGTTTTATTCCTGCTTGAGAGTTTTTTGGGATACTTAACTAGTTGAGGAAATTGTTAAGAAGGCCTGCTTGCAAGACCAGTATAAGATCCCCAAAAGCAGACTTTTCTCCTATTGAATCCAGAGGGGAAAGGTGCAGCAGGAACCTGTTTTCTGTACCAACACTTCTGTAGCATACCCTGTTTCCTCCTGTTAGGTGTGATTTTAGAGCTAAAGAGAGTGCCATGCTGAAAACTGGGTACTTTTCAGACAGTGTAGGCTTTAAATATTGTTTTGTTGCTACTCATACTGGGCGGGAGGGAATCTATTTAAAGGGGCTAAATATTGTGATGCTTTAAAGTAGGTGGTTTACAAATTGTTTTGTTAACAAGTGTCTAGGCAGCTCTCTGAGGAGCCAGAAATCTGACATATTTCTCCTTTGTTCTAGGTTATACTACTCCAACTGCCCCCCAGGCATACAGTCAGCCTGTCCAGGGGTACGGCACTGGTGCTTACGATACCACCACTGCTACGGTCACTACCACCCAGGCCTCCTATGCAGCTCAGTCTGCTTATGGCACTCAGCCTGCTTACCCAGCCTATGGGCAGCAGCCGGCAGCCACCGCACCTGCAAGGTAAGCGCACACTCCCCTAGTTCTTACACTAGAGCACATCAGCCTGTTGCGGGAAAGAGAGCAATTACGCGCACTTAGAGAATCCAGGACTTCATTCCTTTTTAATGGTTACTCTTAACATAATTACTTTTAGAGGTTGACTCTGTGCTTATAGTCATCACAGTAATGCTGTAGAATACACCACAGATACATTGTTCTCCATTTAGTAGAGAAATGGTGCCATCCAGGGGCCAAGATGAGGAAAGTCACTGGCCAGATGTCTGGTTTCTAGACATCTAGTTTCAAAAGGGTGACCTTTTAGGGTAGGAGGAGACTATTATATTTACTTTACCAAACCCAGAAGAAAACAATGAAATGTGTGTTTTCCTTCACAACAGAACAACTGATAGAATTGTACTTTTGGTTTTATTGACCTTGTAAATGGATAACAGCTTTCTCTTTGGGAAAAACGTGGCAGTTCACAATACAGAGGAGGTGGGAAGTCATATACTGGTGTCTCAGTTGAAGAAATTGACATTTTTTGTGTATTATGTAGTGGCTTGGTTATCTAAATATCCCAGGCAAGTATATATTCTTAACTGGGTACCCTGCTTTGGGGTGAATATTTTGGCAAACAGTTTCATACTCCATGATTAATTAGCAGGTTAAACAGTACTGATTATTACTTAACAGAAGATTTCAGGTCTTTGCTTTAAGCAATGGACATAGGTGGCTTCTGCATACAATCTTGAAGGAACATTGAATTCTGATTTGAAAGAAGACTTTTTAGGGAATAAACAAGAGATCAACTTGTAACCTAGACTTTTTGCCTACTCTAGAGGTAAGAACTTAGCTCTGGCAAACACTCATGAAATTACTTCCAAAGTGCACAGTGAGTAATCAGAGCTACTTGGTAGTTTACATCTACTAGACATCCTGTGCAGTAGGTAGATTAAACTAACTGACTGATTCCTGTAGGGCTCCGTTTCAGGTGACCTAGGCATTTCAGAATGTTATCAACTATTTGAAGTCCCGTTTGATGAGCCATTGCAACAGTATATCAGCCATAGCTGGTGTGGGGGGTTATATATTAATTGGTTTTTTATGATTTTTTGTTGTTCCTTTTCTTTCCCTGATTTTCAGTCCTTACCACTTTAAAACTGTCTCATGATCAGTGTCAGCTACTCCCTTTTCCACTGGAAAGAGGGGGCTTGTGACCCATTTCAGCTCTGGAGAAACCAGTACTTCCACATCCTATCTGGTTTGCCTGCTGATTCTTGGCAGTTTGCTTAAAATAGCTCAAGCTCACTTTATTAGTCTTGTTGCAAACTGTTAGGGCTAAGAGGTAATAGAAAACCCTGGGGGATTGGTTTTCATTATTTAATATTTCCCAGTTCATCCAAGCATTCCTGGGAACTGGGGTTGGGAGGGGGTGGTTCCCTCCCCTACTCTGGTATTTCCATTATGGAAACTTTCAGGCAAGGTTAGATTTATTTATGGCAGTCCAAGTTAGGAAATGTATTTTCAGGTCTGTTCTTAATAAATGAGAAACTTAAACTCACAGTAATCCAAATTTATAAATGCCATGAACTTATATAAATGTTACTCTAACGTGACACTTTTGCATTATTGTTAAAGTTTCTTGTCTGTCTTCCAACAGTCCTTTTGGGGGGGAAGCATTTTCTTCCCTAACAAACCACCTCCCCTCCCAGATCACTTAAATTGGCAATAGAAAATATTGTAACTGCCTTTGATAGCTGCTAATGTGGAACGAGTGGAACATGTTGGTATCTCATCTGTGGATTTGATTAATTCTCCCCCTTTCTTAGAAGTGTTCTCTTCCAGCACATACAGTTGGACCGAGACTGGGTTTGATATAATTCAGTTGACAATTGTATTTACTTCCAAGCTCAGTCCTAACATTGCACATTGCTTAGAGGTTGTAGAGCTCTTACCCAGGAGTTTTATGGTTGAGGGAAAAAGTCTTACTTTTTTATTTCTCCTTTTAGACCGCAGGATGGTAACAAACCCGCTGAGACTAGTCAACCTCAATCTAGCACAGGGGGTTACAACCAGCCCAGCCTAGGATATGGACAGAGTAACTACAGTTATCCCCAGGTACCTGGGAGCTACCCCATGCAGCCAGTCACAGCACCACCATCTTATCCTCCTACCAGGTCAGTATCTTTGTTCTCATGGCCAGTGAGCTAGTAGAATAACAGTTTTTTTTCAGGCTGTTGACCAGCTTGCTTCTTCCTCAGGTGAGATGGGTCATCTGACTTTCCCAGTGATGAGCCTGACCACACATTAAAACTTCAGTCTTAGGTTCCTATAGCAGTACCTGGCAGTCAGTAACTCTTTTCTCTAAACACATTTTTACCATTCTAGGTTCTTCCTTTTAATTTTGCTCTTTTAAGTTAATTCAGATGGATGAGAAACAGAAGTATATGAAAGCAGGTAAACCCAACCATAGAAGCCACCTCCTCCAATGCAGTTAGGATGGGTAAAGTGGAAGACATGAAAAAGAAAAGAAAGAAAGAAACTTCATTTTAGTCATTTCATAACTTGGAGGTCCATTCATACACAACTCTTTCAAGATTTTATTTATTTGACAGCACAAGCAGGGGGAGAGGGAGAGACAGGCTCCCTGCAATGCAGGGCTCGATCCTAGGACCCTGGGATCGTGATCTCAGCCAAAGGCAGATGCTTAGCCAACTGAGCCACCCAGGTGCCTCCATGCACAGGTCTTTTAATGATTGGGCCAGGGCCTTTCGTCCTCAGATTTATTCTGCACTCTGTCTTACATGTTAACCACCCCAGCAGCTACAGTGTCTCATTTGGGTTTCTTGTAAAGTGGAGGAAGGACCTGCAAGTTTTCTCATTCATATTTAATTAGAAGCAAGTTTTCAGATGAACTGTCTGAATTGTGTTCTAAAGTGTTGACTTAGTTTTGCTAGAGGTAGCACTTCCCTTTTTTGCACTCAGTTTCATTGGTTTTCACATGAAAGTGCAGCAGGTGTGAACAGGTTTGGGAACAAAATACAGCTGACCGGGTAAGTGTACAGCGTGGAGCAGCAGTGGGCAGGGCTTACAGCAGTTCTTCCACAGAGCCCACCTGTGCCTGTGCTGCTGAGGGTAATAAATCTGGCCAGTGGAATAGGTACACTCCGTGAAGAGAGGCTATTGAGTCTGTACAGCCACGTTCGGGGATATGATAGAGGCTTAGTTTAGTTGTACTTTTAAATATGATGTCTTTTTTTATTTTCATTACCATAGTTCATTTAAAGTTTAATAGCAGTTCTTTTAAGCTTTATTTCTATGTAAGAAAGGTATCTGGTTAGTTTCCCTGCCTGAGGTTGACATGTCAAAAGATGAAGATCCACTTAATACTCTTGTACAGTGCCATGATTCTGAAGTTTCCTTATCCATTTTTTCTTCATTAAGATTTCGTAGATGATCAGGCATGTTTGAAAGTTATAGATGATCAAGCGTGTCTGAAAGTTTGAAACTGTATACAATATATAGCGGAACAATTTAAAACTTGGACAGATGTCAAGAGAAAATTGCCACGTTTGTGTGGCCACACACACACTAGGCTGCCTTGTACCTTCAGAACAGTCACTGTCATGATTGAAGGGAATTGTTGGAGGCAGGCTTAGAACTGCCATGCTTAACTGCCTCCTTTTCCTCCGTGGCTTTTCCACTGAGTGCACATGCACATATTCTTCCCTTAATGCAGGAACACCAAACTCCAAATTTGCCTTGAATTTAATTGAAAACTATGGTTTTAAGGAGGTGGGAGGTAAAAGAGAAAACTCTAAGGTTTGTATAATGTATAGATTGGTTTTCAATAGTTTTCCCCTCCTTTGCATTGAAAGCTTTATTCTGAATACAAAAGTATTTGCTTATTTTGAATTCAAACTGTTGATATGTAGAAAGTAAGTGTTTTTAAGGATTTCTATGTCATATGCTATGAATGTATCTTATATTTAGGGGGCTTGAAGAAATAACAAGCCTCTCCTTCCTAAAAAGCTTTTTTTCTTTCTTTCAGCTACTCCTCTACACAGCCGACTAGTTATGATCAGAGCAGTTACTCTCAGCAGAACACCTATGGGCAGCCGAGCAGCTATGGACAGCAGAGTAGCTATGGTCAACAAAGCAGCTATGGGCAGCAGCCACCCACTAGTTATCCCCCCCAAACTGGATCCTACAGCCAGGCTCCAAGTCAATATAGCCAACAGAGCAGCAGCTACGGGCAGCAGAGTGAGTTGCTAAGAGAGAAAACCAAATAAGAATGATTATGTTTGGAGTTTCTGAACATGGGGAAATGGTCTTTACCGTTGTTTAGTTTTGGACTCTAGGACATCTTTAGGACATAACATCCTGGCTAACCACTTGGATGTCCCACTAAAGACATGAGTGCTTTTCTCCAATTTAATTGTTAGTATGCCTTGCCAAAAAAAGAAAAAAGAGAGTTTGTAACTGACCAGAGAAAACATTTTAAGACGCCAGCCTTGCTCTCTTTAAGGAGGTTATATACAGTGAGTGAAGCTGGCATTCCTGTGGCCTGCCCACCCCAACTCATTAAAAGGATGTGAGCAGATAGCTTTTGAAGACTACTGCAGTTTTGATAGTCAAGTAAATGCTATATTTTGGTTTTGGTTTTTTTTTTTTTACATCTATAAAGTGAAAAAAAAAAGTCCTCATAGAACCCTTAGTTTCACATGGAGAAGTAACCAAAAACTCAAAACTGTACTCACAGTTTAATTTTTACCTGGATAGTTGTTTTTTAATGAAACTCCATCCATGGGTATGTTTCATTATGGCTATGAGATGAGTAGTGCTTCTTGATGGAGCCTAAGCTTCAGCAACATACTAAAGCCCTAAGAAACCTGCCCCTGGTTTTTGTTTTTGTTTTTTTTAGATTGTATTTATTTGACAGAGAGAGATATAGAGAGAGGGGGATCACAAGCAGGGGGAGTGGGAGAGGGAGAAGCAGGCCTCCCGCTGAGCAGGGAGCCCGATGCGGGGCTCGATCCCAGGACCCTGGGATCATGACCTGAGCCGAAGGCAGACTCTTAATGACTGAGCCACCCAGGCGCCCCATGGTTTTTGTTTCTTGAGAGTAGTTTAAAGAAGCAGCTTTTGGAGGCATCCTAGGATACAAAATCCTGTAAACTGTTAACCCAAGGGCTTTTTTCTTATTTGGGTGGTTTATTCTAGGCTAACTGTAAGATTACTTCAGCTTTGATGAACCAGCAGTTTTGGTTAAACTTAAAAGATCCTACCTTTAGAGGTGCTTTGTCAGGTTTAAAGAAGATGGTGCCTTGGTTAGTGCCTTGCAATTGAGCATTCTGTGATTCCAGGAGAAAGTACGACAGGCAATGGTTCAAATGCTGGTCCATGGCTTACAGATGTGACTCTTTCCTCAGGTTCATTCCGACAGGACCACCCCAGTAGCATGGGTGTTTATGGGCAGGAGTCTGGAGGATTTTCCGGACCAGGAGAGAACCGGAGCATGAGTGGCCCTGATAACCGGGGCAGGGGAAGAGGGGGATTTGATCGTGGAGGCATGAGCAGAGGTGGGCGGGGAGGAGGACGCGGTGGAATGGGGTAAGAGCAAACCTTTTCTCCTTTTACCTAATTTTGTTTCATCCATAGGATTTTCAATGGAAAGAAGGGACTGAAAGACATAAGAAATTTATTTCTACATTTCCATGGACAATCTGTTGAGCCCAGGCCATCTTCTAAAACATGGAAATGTCATCTTTGTGGCATAGATTAAGTGGCAGTTCGCTTTTTTCCCTGCCAATCTACTTGGTTGGGTTGGGGAGAACAAAGAATGGTTTTGAAACTAGAGCTTTCAGTTCCCTTCATGGTTTCCAGAGGTCAAAGCCTCTGTGGGTAATAGACTCGGGATGGAACACACACAACCCTTCTAACACCCCTAGGTTTTTAACTAATTGCCTCTGAATGGTTGTCTTGAAATACCTGGTGTATATATACTGCAGAAAAGGAATGCAGCTGTTTTCCACAATGTTTGTCCCCAACTTCTGTTTGTACTTGGAATTGTTGAACGTTAATGATGAAGATCTTGGTCCCGTAACCCCTGAACTATGGCCTGAGGTGCACCTGGTACACAGAAAAGTCTAATAGGTTTTTGCAAAGTAATGTAAATAATTACGGGATCACTCCCCATTGGAGATTTTGAGAAGTCTAAATCGGTTTGACCATTTTGATTGATGGCACAATCTGGTTTAGAAAACTTTGTTTAGATCAATAGCATAACCCTGCTACCTGTGCCTGCCCCTCCCCTCCCTTCTCCCACCCCTTTTTCCCTTTCTCTGGTGTCTGTACTTTGATGAAGGTGAGGTATAATGTTGGTGGTTAACATAATCCAGAAGGTTTAGTTCTGTGTGTGTTCTGTCCCTATATAAACTAGTAAAAAAAAAAAAAAAAAAAAAAAGTTATGCAGAATGTTATACATACTATGTATAAATTGGATTTGGTGCCACTGTTGGTTCAAGGAAAAATTGGGTAGGGTTTCTTTTTTTTTATAGAAATCGACTTCAAAATTAGATAAAAATTTTATCTTTAATTTTTGTGTTCTCAAATTTGTATCCTATTGAAAGATAACTGATTGAAAATACAGTTCTGCATAACTTAAAAGTCTTTGGTGAAATCTTTATTGGAAGAAACAGTTACTTGACCACACAGAAAAATTGATGAACAATTTGATATTAAGTAAAATCGGTCTGATTTGGAGAATGTCATTCCATTATAAAGGTTTCACTTCTTTATGGATGTTTTAAAATAGACGTAGACACTTGAAATTACTATCATCACGTCTCCTCCAATCACCTAGAATTCTTAGTATTTTCCAATTGCAAAACCAATTTCAAGTTCATTCATTTTAATACTCCAGAAATGATAATTCTACTAATTTTGCTAGACTTTGCTAGTAGAGGGATCCCCTCTTTCTGGAGAAGTCTCCTGGAGCCATAGAAAAAAAAAGTCATGGCTTTCCCACAGGTTTTTCAACTGACTGTGAGGCAGTCGGTTGGATCCCTTGGGGACAGGACAGGGGCATTCTCCCCTCCCCTCTTTTTCACTCTGGTGTGGTGATGGTTTTCAGTGTCTTCTGCAGGTAAGGCACTCAATGTTGTTAACATGCCCTTTTTCATTGCCTCAGTATTTTGATATTTTCATTGGCTGTTAAACGTGGAAACTTTTTAACATGCTTTGTCGCATTTATATGCTACAGGTTACAAAGTGAGAGCCTTGTATACACTTCAATACTTAAAAAGTACCCGTACTCAGTACTCAGCCGGCAGCATAATGAAAAGTGGGACTAGACACGGTGTCCATATGGAGAGGAAAAATATACATAGAATATTTTTAACAAAATGTATTCATTGTATAAATGGAATCCTTCTGTAACTTTGGTAACTGCATACTTGTTATTTGGTAATGAACCAGAGGAGGTATAATACTCTAGAATTGTATAACATTAAAGTGTAAACTTTTGTGTTTAAAGAGAGAGAACATTTTATGGTGTGTACTTTTAAAAAGGAAACAAAGCTGCATGCAACAGCTTGAAATTGTATATTCAGGTATTAAAGGTGCAATACTGGTTAGAAAAAGCTCAGGGCCTCCCACTGAGGAGCTGCCTTTATTTAATTTTAAAGGAAAAATAAAAAAGGCCCTTCATGTTCCCTCCCCCTGTTTTTACAGTATGTAAAGCAGTCATTTTATACTGCTGTCATCACTGTTCTCAACTGATGTGTCTATAAAGTTGCACCCCCAGTCCGTTGAGCCTTGATATTTGTTGTAAATTCTCCTTTCACAGCGATTGTTAAATCCATTAGTGCCCTGAATTGTATGGCTTTATGCTGAAGATTGGCTGGATGCGTCCTCTGATGTGTGTTGTAGGCGTTTAATGTGGTTGTCTCCTGCTTTATTATACTGTGACTTGTTAGGAAGCCTCACTTGGCTCTCCCCTAGGAGAGGTTGAGGGTGCACCTTTATGAACATGGAAAGCAGTTGCCCCAGCTTGCTACTCCTCTCTACAACAAGCTGTCCCTGTTTTTCAGCTGATGGGGTGGGTGTTTGGGATCGATTTTTCCCCCCGCCTAATTTGCCAAGTATTGCACTATTAATACCAGCCCCCGAAATGAAAGGAACCAACCACACTGGTGTGTACAATCAGACAAGCAAGGTTGTATATAAAGGAAATTTGAGCAAGCTGCCCTGAAGAAAGGCATAGTGACGAGATGAGAGAGATGCATTGTTTGGAGATGTGTTTAGCCAGTGCCCTTCTTCCCCACGAGCCCCCCCAAGGCTCAGAGCGGTACTGGCTTTTAAAGGGAAAGGCCTTCATTTCTTCGTTTATCCCCCCAGCAGCGCTGGAGAGCGAGGTGGCTTCAATAAGCCTGGTGGTAAGTTTTTGAGTATTACCATGGATAGTGTTTAAAAAAAAATACAGTCAGTTTTTAGAAAACTATAATTTTTTATTAGTTTCATAAGCGGTTTAAAAATGATCTATACAAAGAGACTAATGGGTACTGCCGGCATTGTCTTAGGGGTAATAAGGTTAACCTATGGTTACAAAACAAAGGGTAACTTGAAGTATTGAGCAACTGCTTCTGTAATATGGGGGAGAATACATTTTTTAAATTCGGTTTGTTTGGAGGAAAAATTTTGACTTAAATTTAACACTAATTTGGCACATAAGCATTGAGAGTGTATTTGGTTAATGGTTTAAAAGCAAACCAGCAAAGAAAAAAAAGCAAAACCCTAGCAAATCTTTCACAAATGTTAAAGGGGCACTGCTCCATTTTAGCAGTGCGGGTCATTTTGAATTTAATGAAGCCCCATCAAATGGTGGTATAGTAGATAGCTATGTGTGTTTGTAAGGTTTATAGCTTGCAAGACGTGCACTAATAGTATTTTATGTGATCTTTCCTGGTTGGCAGGACCCATGGACGAAGGACCAGATCTTGATCTAGGTAATTTTGAATTCTTGAATTTTGTATCATGCTTTGTAAATGAACAGCACAGCACCGAAGTAAGTGCATGCTAGAGCTCAGCAGCCTGGTAGATCAGTGTGATATTCTTGCTTTTAGAAGCAGTTTGGGGCTCCCTTTATCGTGAGCAGCTACTCATAATAGCCTTAGACAAAGGAGACCACAAGTTCTATGGCATTCTTGTTAGTGTGGCTGGTAGTTCTCTCGGCTTTGTAGTAATTATCAGTGAGCAGTAGTGACTAGTGGGTTAATCAGCCCCTGTAGATACAGGATAATAACTCCCTTCTTTCTTTTCTCTGTAAGGCCCACCTGTAGATCCAGATGAAGACTCTGACAACAGTGCAATTTATGTGCAAGGCTTAAATGACAATGTGACTCTAGATGATCTGGCAGACTTCTTTAAGCAGTGTGGAGTTGTTAAGGTAAGTAAAAACATAACCATGTGAGTTGGCAGATCTTCCAAATCAGCAGGCATTTTAAAGAGATGATGTTGAGAGTTTCTGAAGATCTGACTGCTTCTGAAGTTGCCTGACCTTTTTTTCTGGGCATATTGTGGTTTGTTCCTTAAAATACCAAAACAACAAAAAGAAAACCTCGTATTTTTTTGTAGAAAAATGCTAAATACGGTTGGGCATACTTAACAATTCCGTCCTTTATAATTGTCAGCTAATTATAAGAATACAGGGACACTTTTTTGTGAAATACAGATCACAACATAGTTTTTTAAATAGTGAACATTAACATTTCTTTCTTTCCCAATTTTATCCCTTCTCCGCACGCCCATCCCGAATTGTACTGTTTCTTTTCATGGATGGATCCTCAGTAATGGTTTGTTTCCTATAATTTTGGAGAATGTTTATTAAACACTACTATAAGGCAGCGCTATTCTAGGGATATACTAGAAACGAACAGATAGGAACCCTTGGAGTTAAACATGGTTCTTCGTTAGGTGGGGATAACTAAGAGAAACGAGAGTTTTGAGAAGGGGGGGATCCGGGGTCCTCAGGTCAGAAACTCAAAAAGGTTGGGAATCCTATATTTCATTTATAAATATGTCACAAGTTATTCATATATTCTCTACAGACAATTGTGTTATCTCTAAGTTTGTGAACATTCTTATACACGTCTCCTGGGGCACAATGCTGTAGTATCTCTAGTGTGTGTAGAGTTGGTTCTTGTTATTTGCAATAGTTCTGTAAAGTCACTACAAAGACTGAATTAGTGGATTCTGAACCACTACTTCTCGGGCAAGTGTGTGAACGGATACATACACACATCTTGCATACGTTATAATCCTAATTTTTAAAAACAACTCCCTCTGGTAGATCTGTTTTCTCTGACAAAGAGAAAATGAGATTCTGAAGTGTTTGGTGATTTGCATGAGTGGCATACAGATTCATCCAGCTGGCCCCAGGGACAGAACTTCTTGCACTACACAGTCTTCATCCCCTGGTCATCTCTAAAGAGAGCTGGACTGAGGTGGGAGGGGGCAGTGTGTCTCATTTGAGCTCGACTGGAACACGTGCGTCAGACAACTTAAATTTTTGCCACTCTGTACATGTTCGTGAGTAATCACAAAAGTACCACAAGTATTGATTTTGGAGTTATAAATTTTAGTGAGTAGTGCGGGGCTCGATCCCAGGACCCTGGGATCATGGTCTGAGCCGAAGGCAGACACTTAACGACTGAGCCACCCAGCCTCCCCACTTTTTTTTTTTTTTAACTTAAATTCAGTTAGCCAACATATAGTACATCATTAGTTTTAGATGTAGCATTCAGTAATTTATAAGTTGTGTATAACACCCAGTGTTCATCATATCACCTCTCCTCCTTAATGCCCATCAGTCACCCTATTAATAATGTTCTAATTGCATGCTGTCTTCTATGAAATGCCTGTGAGGTCTTGTACTCAATCTTCATTGGGTTATCATTTGTTTTACATATAGTTCTTTAAAGAATTTATTTTTTATTTTATTTTATTTTACTTTATTTTTGAGAGCAAGCAGGGAGTAGGGGCAGAGGGAGAAGGAGAGAATCCCAAGCAGGCTCCACACTCAGCACGGAGCCCAATGAGGGGCTTGATCTCACAACTCTGGGATATGACCTGAGCCAAAATCAAGTGTCAGACACTTAACCGACTGAGCCACCAAGGCGCCCCTACATACAGTTCTTTATGTTCTCTGAAGGCTGATCCTTGTCTAATATTGCACATGTATTCTCCCAGGTTTTTTTTGTTTTTTTTTTTAAGATTTTATTTATTTATTTGACAGCGAGAGAGGGAACACAAGCAGAGGGAGTGGGAGAGGGAGAAGCAGGCTTCCCGCTGAGCAGGGAGCCCAATGCGGGGCTTGATCCCAGGACCCTGGGATCATGACAGCCGAAGGCAGTCGCTTAACCAGCTGAGCCACCCAGGTGCCCTTCTAATATTGCACATGTATTCTCCCAGTTTCTAACTCCTTTTCTTATGATGAGTAGAAGAGAAGCTGTTACTGTAATTGAACTTATCGGTCTTGTCCTTACTGGTTTGTGTCTATTTGTAATACAAGACCTTCTGTTCCAGCAACATTTATTAAAGGATCCATCCTTTCCTTGATGTGATGATACATACTTTATCACTTAAAGTTCCACCCATACCTGGATATATTTCTTTTTTCTTTTTCAAGATTTTATTTATTTGACAAAACAAGCAGAGGGAGCAGCAGAGAGAGAGAGAGAGAAGCAGGCTCCCCACTGAACAGGGAGGCCAGTGCAGGGCTCGATCTCAGGACTCTGGGATCATAACCTGGACTGAAGGCAGATGCTCAACCAAGTGAGCCACCCAGGGCCCCCCCCCTTTTTTTAAGATTTTGTTTATTTATTTGATGGGGCAGGGAGCTAGATCTATTTCTAATGGTCTTGTGTGCTTGAGTTAATTTGTATGATCCTGCACTAATAGCACAGCTGTTTTTATGCTAAGTTTTGATACCTGTAATAAAGCAAATTCTTCTGTTTTGTTCTTTTTCCTCAGGAATGCTTTGCTATTTACACCTTGGTCTTCTATATACATTTTAGAATTCTACTTACGAAGTTCTTTAAAAACCACAACTGGGTGTTTATTGAATCTGTAAAATAGTTTGAGGAGAATTGACATTTTTATAATACTGAGTAGTTTTTTCCATGAATATCATATGCTCATTTACTTGGGTCTTTAGTAAAGATCATCTCCTTAAAGGTTTTGCAAGTCTTTATTATTAGTTTTTGTTTTGTTTTTTGTTTTTAAAGATTTTTTTTTTTTTAAGATTTTATTTGAGAGAGAATGAGAGCACGAGAGAGAGGGAAGAGAGTCAGAGGGAGAAGCAGACTCCCCACTGAGCAGGGAGCCCGATGCAGGACTGGATCCCGGGACTCCAGGATCATGACCTGAGCCGAAGGCAGTCGCTTAACCAACTGAGCCACCCAGGCGCCCCTGTTTTTAAAGATTTTATTTATTTATTTACTTGAGAGAGAGTGAGAGAG